>NC_047094.1:90424060-90745227 GCF_902459505.1 Geotrypetes seraphini | reverse complement strand
GCTGTCTTTGTTTGGGCCATATATGTTAAAGATGGCCAAGGAGGATTGTTGAGAGGAAACCGTTACTCTCACCCATCGCCCTTCAGTGTCACAGGCCTGGTCAACCACCGTTAAGTCAGGATGTTTCTTTATAAGGATGATGACCCCATTTTTTCTGTCATGAGCAGGAGAATAGATAGGGGGCAAAGCCCAGTTACAGCAGAATTTAGAAGCTTCCATTGCATCTAAGTGCGTTTCTTGTAAAAGTACAATATCAGCGTGTAACTGGGTTACATATTGAGTTATCTTAATTTTCTTTAAGGGGTTATTTAAACCTTTCACATTGAGAGATATACATTTAAGTGGCATGTGAGTAAAGAGAGAAATAATACAAACAACATTGTGCATATAAATATTGAGAAAACAGCACCTTCATATTAAGGAGTAACCCCACGTTGAATAAAAATATTCAACTGAGGGGATAGACCAACGGGTCAGTGAGGGAGGAAAAAACAACAGTCAAGAACGAACCTCATTGAAACACTGCATTGACAATCAATTAGAAAGATTACACCAATATAGGAAAAACATGTTATATGCCATGAGTTGATTTGAAATACACTGCAATACAACTATATAATGTAATAAAAAGTATATAGCTGCAATGAGAGGTGAGGGGAAGAAAAGGATATTTTAAGCAGATGAAACATCCTATAGTAAGATAAAGGACAAAGACAATCAAGTATAGTAAAGCTTATCTTTGCTGCAATATGTCACACAGCAAAAATGAAAACAGGATGAAGAGTTATAATATTCAAAGAAGAAATAAGGAAAAATGAGATAGGTATCATTAGAGATGTCAAAAGCCTTGAAAGAGATGGATCCTGGCATGCCTGATAAAGCTGCAATAAAGACAGTAAGACATGCATGTTAGAAAAGATAAGCAGCTCGATAGATAAATAAGCATTCAGGTAGCATCAATGGTACTAGGGGATACAGATTCGAGATAATCTCCAAGCAGGTTAGGATCTGTGAAGTCCTTGGTACGATTTTGTAGTGTAACTCTCATACGAGCTGGGTAGTACATCCCGAAACGAGCATTGAGAGCTTTCAGTCGGGGTCGGTATTCAAGAAGCTGTTTCCTTAGACGTGCTGAATTTTTACTTAAATCAGGAACGAACATCAGAGTTTTGCCCTCATATTTTAGAGGCGCTTTCATTTTAGCTTTTTGCATAATTTCAATGGTTTGATTAAAACGCAGTAAGCTTACAATAACCGGTCTAGGAAAGTTCTCACGTGGCACGCGCTGAGAGTTGACGCGGTGAGCCGTCTCGATCTCCAAAGGCTGTGGAAAGGTGAGTTCAAGCCAGATAGGCAGATTTTCTTGAAGAAATTTAATTAAATTTTGTCCCTCCCGTCCTTCCGATAATCCAAGAATTCTGAAGTTCCGTTTTCGAGCTCTATCGTTAGCATCATCCAGATCTTTTTCTAGTTGTGCCATGCGTTTAAGATGGCGCTGCAAATCCTTGACGTTCTCGTCAGTGGCACGTTGCTTTAATTCAAGCGTTTCAACTCGATTGCGAAACTGAAGAATGTCAGTCTTCATTACAGAGACATCTTGTTTAATTTCATCAATGCCGTTGTTAGTTTCGGATAACATATCTTTTAAAGCGCGCACCTCATCTAATAAGAGAGACAAGGAGATATCTTCCGATTTTGAGGCCTGTGCTTTAACGGGTGACAGAGGATCAGATTTTGTGCGCTTACCGCTCTTAGTAGACGACATCTTTATAGAAAAGACGGTTCCGGTTCAATTCACGCACCGCACAGGTTAGTTTTTAATCGTGGCAAGGAACAGAAAATTGGTGTAATTTCAAATATAAAGCAGGATTCCAACGGAGCTCAAATTCAGGCTGCCATTCTGTCCGAAGCTCACTAGCGCCCCCCCCCCCCGAGCCCTAACTGTTTTAGTCTTTCCTCATACGAGAGGAGTTCCATCCCCTTTTCCATCTTGGTCGCTCTTCTTTGAACCTTTTTTTAGCACCACTATATCTTTCTTGCGATAAGGAGACCAGAATTGAATGCTCCAGAATTGAATACTCCAGATGCGGTCACACCATGGAGCAATACAGAACCATTATAACATTCTTAGTCTTGTTAAGCACCCCTTTTTTAATAATTACTAGCATCTTGTTTGTTTTTTTGACCGCTGCTACACATTGAGCGGAAGGTTTCATCATATTGACTACAATGACATCCAGATCCTTTTCTTGAGTGCTAACCCCCAAGGTGGACCCTAGCATCTGGTAATTATGATTTGGGTTATTCTTCCCAATGTGCATCACTTTGCATTTGTCCACATTAAATTTCATCTGCCATTTTGATGCCCAGTCTTCCAATTTCCTAAGATCTGCCTTGCAATCTTTCACAATCTGCATGCGTTTTAACAACTTTAAACAGTTTAGTGTTGTCATCTGCAAATTTAATCACCTCACTAGATCATTTATAAATAAGTTAAATAAACTAAACTAAACTAAACCTTAGGTTTATATACCACATTATCTCCACAATCGTAGAGCTCGGCACGGTTTACAAAAGTTGAGAGAGAAAGGAAACTCCAAAGAGGTTAAAGGGAAAAGTGAGAGGGATATTTGGGGGGCTTGGAAGGCCAAAGAAGGGGTAAGTGTTACAGTTTTGAAAAGAGCCAGGTTTTCAGATGTTTGCGGAAGAGTTGGAGGGAGCTCAGGATCCGGAGGGGGGAGGTAAGGTTGTTCCAGAGCTCAGTAAATCTGAAGGGGAGGGAGGTCCCTAGTTTTCCTGCACGGGAAATGCCTTTTAATGAAGGAAAGGATAATTTAAGTTTGTGAGTGGGTCTGGTGGTATTAAGATTTAAGGAGTTCCAGGAGAGTGGGATGAAGGGAGGGAGGATGCCGTGAAGGATTTTGAAAGTTAGACAGGCGCATTTAAAGTGGACCCTGGCAATAATAGGGAGCCAGTGAAGCTTGGATAGGAGCGGTGATACATGGTCGAATTTACTTTTTGCGAAGATGAGCTTGGCCGCGGCATTCTGGATCCGCTAGAGTCTACAAAGGTTTTTCTTGGTAAGGCTTAGATAGATTGAGTTGCAGTAGTCCAGTCTGGACAGGATGATAGATTGGACGAGAACGGTAAAGTGATTTTGATGGAAGTAGGATCTTACTTTCCTCAGCATGTGAAGGCTGAAAAAGCATTTTTTTGCCAAGGAATTGAGGTGATCGTTGAAGGGCAAAGTGGAGTCGATGATGATGCCCAGAACACTGCTTGAGGACTCCAGCTGCAGAGTGGAGCCAGATGAAAGGAGGATGGAGGTGGGAAGTTGGTCTAGTTTAGGGCTGAGCCAGAGTAGTTTAGTTTTTGACTCGTTCAGTTTCATTTTGACAATATGGGCCCAGGACTGGAGGTTCGATATACAGGAGGATATGTTCTCTGAGAGGTTGGTAAGGCTAGGGTCGGTCTCGAGGAGGACTAGGATGTCGTCAGCATAAGTGTAAATTGTTTCTAGAGGGGATAGATGGAGGAGTTTAAGGGAGGACATATAGATGTTAAACAGAATAGGAGAAAGAGGGGAGCCTTGTGGGACTCCACACAATGGGTGCCAGGGGGGAGATGAGGTGACAATTCTAATAGCACCGATTCCAGTACAGATCCCTGTGGCACTCCACTATTTACTCTCTTCTATTGAAAAAAAATGGCCATTTAACCCTACCTTCTATTTTCTATCCAGTAACCAATTCCTAATCCACAACTGAACTTTGGCACCTATCCCAAGACTCTTTATTCCTCAGGAGCCTCTCAAAAGGAACTTTGTCAAAAGCTTTATGAAAATCTAGATACCCCACATCAACCAGCTCACCTTTATCCACATGTTTATTCACATCTTCAAAGAAGTCGAGCAAAATTGGTGAGGCAAGATCTCCCTCTGCTGAACCCATGCCCACACTATTGATCTGTAAACGTGGAATATACAGGACCACAGCTTTATTAAGAAATTAACATAGAGTAGAGTCTCAATTATCCAACATAAATGGGACCAACAGGCTGTTGGATCATTGAAAAGTCAGATAATAGAGAAAAAGCAGATAAAAGAAAGGCATATAGAATGCATATTTCAAAAGAGGAAGTTGTAACAAGAATTTACAAACTTAATGTGCCCAAAACCTTTTAATTAAACACAACACTAAGAAAGAGAAAAAAACCTAATGCATCTCTTTAATGACACTGAACGTCACCTAGGTAGGGCGGATAATCCAGAAGGTGAGATAAGCGATAGTTGGATAAGTGAGATTGTAGTGTATTTACAAAATACAGACTTTACATCTCAGTCAGCTTTCTCTCTGTCTAATTGCCATCCTGTAAATCAAATCATATCTGCTCCTGTCACCTTGTGCAGCCAGTCGCCTTCCAGTCCTAAATTCACCTGATAATAGGAAAATGCCCGAGGCAAAAGGGAAGACATGCAGCTTGCCTCCTATTTCCCAGTCATTCCATTGGGTTGGCATTGCCCCTCACATTCAAGTGAGGAGCTCAGAAATCTCTGCAGGGAGGCAGGGCATAGTGCCATGTTATAACACACTGCCAATGCAGCAGTGCCAGCCCATATTGGACTCCTTCAGTAGTTCACATGGAGGTTGTAGTAGCAGTTTGTTTTATCATTTTATTTCTCATTAATCTACTTTTGCACACTCCCTTGAGTGATGCTTGCAGATTGAGGGGATGGTTTAAAGATGCTTAAAATAAATTATAGCATTGCGTTCCTGTATTTTAACACACTTTTTAAAATGAAAGGTATGCAGAGTGTGTGGTGCAGTGGTTAGAGCTACAGCCTCAGCACCCTGAGGTTGTGGGTTCAAATCTCTCGCTGCTCCTTGTGACCTTGGGTGAGTCACTTAATCCCCCCCCCTTTTGCCCCAGGTACACTTGATAAAGTTTGAGCCCACCGGGACAAATAGGGAAATATGATAAAGTCCTGACTGTAAAACCACTTAGGATATAAGTGGTATATAAATAAATTTAAAGAAGAAGAACGGGCTTAAACAAAATAGGAACGATGTTCAGACCATGGGAGTCAGCCAGGCTGACTCCCGTGCTAAGTCTAGATATATAATTCTAGGCTGTTTCTGGTGGTTGGCATTGACTATCTAGTTTATTTTTGGCTGGCTAAGTTCATTTTAAGCGGCCAAAGATAGACCAGCTATTTATGCAGCCCAATTTGCCAGCTAACACTTTAGATTTTGCAACATTGCTGGCTAGCCACTAGCCACTAAGGCCCACCGATACCGTTTCAATCACATGAGCTAAGGTAGGTGCCGGCAATGTAGGCTAGGGTTTTTCAGGCCTATAGTTTTGGCGCCTACCTTTGATGTGAGTCGCGCTTCCGTATGAGCTTTAGGCCGGCAAACACCACTTCTGGTGTTAGCCACGCCCACAGTAGCATTCGGTGGCCTAAAGCACCTATGGAGGAGCGATTCCGGTGATGATTTTTTAGGCACCAGAAGACACCTTGAAACTCAGTTAAAAACGTCATTTAAACAGTGTTTACTGAGCTTGGGCGCCTACCGGCGCCTAGAGAATTGGCGGCAGTTGGAGAATCCAGACCTAAGTGCTAATATTTAGCAGCCATCTCACACTGAATATTAGTGGTTAGCATTATAGTAGACCCCTGCAAATTCACGGTTCGCTAATTGCTGACTCAGTCATTCGCGGTATTTTCTGACTGCCTCTTTCGGTCAGAAAGTACAGGGAATGACTGAGTCCGCGAATCAGTCTTCTGCACAGCTGATTCCTTCTCCTCTCCCTCTCCCCCGGTCAGCCAATCAGCCTTCTGCACAGCCGATTCCTCCTCGTCTCCCCTCCCCCCACGTCAGCCACCCAAACCACACCTCCAACATGCCCCCTTGAGATTTAGACAAGCTGCAGATAAACAGCATTGAAATCAATCTAGAAAATAGGTTTCGAAAATAGCAAATTGGAAGGGTTTGGGGAGAAGAACGTCCAAATGCCCCTTTATGCCACTTTTTGGATGTTCTTCACTTTTCAAAATGAGCCCTAAAGTTACTTGCCAAAGGCAACACACAGAATTGAAATCCTGAATTTATAGGGTCACCAAAGTACTTGAGCACGAGAAGGCCACAAGACCTTGTAAGTATTAAAGGTGCAGAGACAGGTTGGATGATTCGGCTTTGCTGAACTGGATCCTGGAAGATGTATTGATGATAACAAATACTGTAACTATCTGCAGGAAGCATAAATTTGGCTTGTCCTTAGTTGTTTCCAGAGCTATTACAGACTGTAGTAAGCAAATAGCTTTTCTTTCTCATTTGCACACTCTGCGGCTACTTGTTAACTTAGAACAAGTAAATTAAGACAGGCAAAAATGTAAGCAAGAATGCGGGCCTTTCAATATTTAGCATATGATTGTACTTGCAAATTTCAGGTAATTTAAATGTTGCATTCAGTGCTGAGTCGTTTTGTGGAAGACATGTCAGAGAAAATTAATCTTGATTAGCAGACCGAGTTTGTGAAATTAACTTGGCATGGGAAGACATTTGCCTACTGTGTTGTTTTCTGAGTTCCTTTGCCCATTCAGTGATTTTTCTTCATCACCCTTGCCATCTAACACATAAAGAGGAATTGAATGAATCTTAATTGAATATGAACGGCTTACTTATTCAGTTACAGTGTAATTAGCTTGGAAATGTGTGGCCTTCCTTGAAGCTATAGTATAGTGTATCATGAGTGAGATTTTTGGCCCCTGGGGCATTTGTTATGATTTAATGCCTGTCTGATTAACCAAATTGTACTTTATGAGAAAATGAATGTGTGCATTTAATTGGTAAAAAAATAAGCACACATAAAACCAAGCTAAGCGCTGGCTTTTACAAAGCTGCATTAGAGGCAGTGGCATAGTAAGAAGGGGCAGTCTGCCCTAGGCGCCGTCTTGGTGGGGGCGTCAGCGTCCATCCTCTCCGCCTATGAAGTGATATCAGAGGGAGAGACCGACCGAAGCGGGCAGCAAGTTGGTGATGCTGCTCACACCAGGAAAGTTAAAGAGGTACGGGGGGAGGGAAAGGGGGCGCACGCGGCGGAGGGGACATGGAAGGTGCGGGAGGACGGAGAAGAGGGTGGGGGAGGCACCTCTCACCCTCATGACGCCACTGGGTAGAGCTTTCTACCGCGGGCCAGCGAGGTAAATGCTCCGACGCTCATAGAATTCCGATGGGCGTCGGAGCATTTACTTCGCCGGCCTGTGGTAGAAACCTCTACCACGGCTTTGTAAAAGGGGCCCAAAGTAAGTTTTCAATTAAACAAATCTCTTTATGTTTTGAATTTAGGGAAGGAGCAGGTTGGAATATTTTTTTTTCTGGTTTATGCTCTTATTTTTGGTTGTAATTTTATATGCTTTTTTACTCTTTCTTTATCTGTTCTGTTACTGGTGTTGCTTTCTTCCTTATTTTATACTATACACTGCCTTGTTCATTTACCCCAGGGGTGCCCAACACTTCGATCGCGATCGAACAGTAGCTCAGGAAGGCAACGCGAGTCGATCGCGGAGCCCATCCCGGGCTCCGTGAGAGACTCGTGTTGCCGTCCTGATCTACCGGGCCGATCAGCCTTCCTCTCCAGTGTTCTCTCTAGGGCCTTTTAGCTGGGCGGTCTGCCCAGCTGTCACCTGCTGCTGCCGCCGCTGCTGAACATTTAAAAAAAACAAAAAAAAACCGGCTTGGAGATTTCAGCCCATAGCATGAACTTATGCTCCGTGGCTCTAACGTGTGCGTGCCGGCTTCCCTTCTCATCCCTCCGAAACCGGAAGTTATGTCCGGGGGGGGGGGGGGAGAAGGGAAGCCGGCACGCACATGTTGAGAGCCCTGAAGCAAGCGTTCGCTACGGGCTAATGCGGGAGACAGGTTAGTGAAGCATTTCCTCTTCTTGCTGCCGGGTCCTGCCTACTTTCTGTTTCCGCGAAGGCAGGACCCGGCAGCATTTCCCCCAATAGGTCAATCGCGATCTTGGGCCAATCAGCCTTCCTCTCCCCGACTGCAGAATTGACGTCGGGGAGAGGAATGCTGGTCGGCCGAAGCAGGGAGAGCTTGGGGCGGCGTCAGCTTTCAGGCCTGTTTTTGGTGGCAGTTTGGGGCCTGTTATTGGTGGCGGTTTGGGTCCTGGTCCCCGATGGCAGTGGCTTGGGGGAGGGCAGGGAGAAAGAAAGAAAAAGGGCAGGCAGGGAGACAGAAGGAAAGAAGAGAAACAGAAAAAAAGAAAGGGAGGCAGAGAGAAAGAAAGGGCAGGGAGAGAGGAAGGAAAAGTTGGGGGAGGGAACAGGTCTGGAGGAGAGGAAGCATACAGGCTAAAAGAAGGGAAGAAAGATTGGATGCACAGTCAGAAGAAGAAAGTGCAACCAGAGACTCATGAAATCACCAGACAAGGTAGGAAAAATGATTTTATTTTAAATTTAGTGATCAAAATGTGTCTGAATTTATATCTGCTGTCTATATTTTACACTAAGGTCCCCTTTTACTAAACCGCAATAGAGTTTTTTAGCACAGGGAGCCTATGAGCGTCGAGAGCAGCGCTGGGCATTCAGCACAGCTCCCTGCGCTCTAAAAACTGCTATCGTGGTTTAGTAAAAAGGGAGGGGGGTATATTTGTCTATTTTTGAATGGTTGTTACTGAGGTGATAGTGCATAGAGTCATCTGCTTTGACCTCTTTGAAAAACCCTGGAATAGGAATGATAATTAACATTTTCTATGCGTACAGTGTGCGTTGTGTTTTTTTTTTAATTTTATTGTTGGTAGATCATTTTGACTAGGTCATTTTAAAAGTAGCTCGCAAGCCCAAAAAGTGTGGGCACCCCTGATTTACCCTTTAGGCAGAAAAGAAAAAAAAACCCCTCAAAAACCAAATTCATATGTCCTTAGCACTTTCCCTGCTCAGGTGACCTGACTAATCTTTGGTTTTAGTTCATCATGGGCCACACCACAAATATTCTCTACTTATGAGTGTTATGGAGGGCTACCTCATTGTATCCAAGACCAGATATAGCTACAATCATAAGCACCATGAACAAGACTTTTGAATCAGATTATTAGTCCCTGTGATGAAGTGGTATGTAAAGAGTTAATTGCGTTCTTTGGACACTGTTGCATAGGAAATCATTTTATTATCAAAAGGTTGTTGGGTTCTACCTTGCTCAGTCACCTTGAATTAAGATGTGAAGGGCCTGGTGAGCAAGTTAACAGAAGACAAACAGACACCAGAGCCTGGGCCCAACATGATTTAAATAATAAAATGACCAGACAATAAAAGGTAGAAAAAATAATTTTAGTTTCTGTTTTGTGATTACAATATGTCAGATTTGAAATGTATATTCCGCCAGAGCTGCTGTTAGAAAGCGAGTGTGAACTAAGACCTAACAGAGAGAGGAAAAGTCAGTGGAAAAATACTTAGAAGAACTGACAAATCTCTGCCGAAATGGCGCCAGGAAACACCATTGCCAGTAATTGTCAGTTCTTCCAAGTATTTTTCCATCGACCAGCCGTTTGTTTCAGTGTTCCCTGAGGAAGGCATTTAGATGGGCCGAAACTCGGATCCTTGTTGGGGCTATGCTTCTAAAAGAATAAAGATTTCGCTTGGTTGGAAGGACATCTCCCTTGCCTTTACTTCTGTACTGTTCCTATTGCAAGGCAAGGTTTTCTCTATGTGTCAGTTAAATATCAACCAGTGTATCCTTAGCCTGATTTGTATCTGCAGAGAAATATCTCAAGAAGTCTGCAGCTTGGACACAGTTTCAAAGCAGCATCAGGGCAAGTGAAAACTTGTTCCTTAATGCATCTTGCATGCCCACGTCCTTCTGCAGCTAACTTCACCCCCAACCTTCTGCACCACTACCTGATCCATCAAGAGCTGTTTGCTAATCTCTCTCCCACAGGGAAATATTGATTGAAGAACTAGAGTGCTAATTCTGCCAGCTGTCAGAACAGCAGCATTCATGGCTTTAGAATTTTATCTCAAAGAAGTAACACTATCCAGATGTTTTTAATGCACTGTCACTGTGCAAGGAGAAGCAAGACTAAAAAAACTGCGCCACCTTTGTGTTTTCACAAGTCCAGAATGCATTTAAAAGCCACAGAAGGCAAGCTACACAGAGCTCTGGCAACCCAGTGGATAACATCAGGTTGGGAGCGATTTTCGTTTGCTGGGCTGTGCTCATTACAAAAAGTATACAAATTACAGTTTATGCATGCTATTTCTGCTGAGTCCCTCAGTGAAAGGGGAAAGAGCTATGCCTGGTGCCTGCACTCAAGAGCTCAGTGTTAGGCATAGTTCTTGTGAATAGGCACAGTGTAGTGCAGTGCAGGTCTGTCATTATCGAGCAAGCCTTTTTTTTTTTTCTTTTTTTGTTTCTTGTGATTTGGATGCAGCTATTGTGCGTGTTTTGAGTGCTTGTATGTCTCATGCCTGTGTTCCATATATGGTGATTCTAATATGGAACAGGAGGATGTTACTGGCCAGACTTTACGGTAGATGTCCTGCAAACAACGGGATGGTTGCATAGGCTGGAGTGAGCTTGGACGGCAACTTCAGCATTTGGAGCCTACGACAATACCAGGCTTTACAGTCTACGGCCCAGAAATATCAAAGAAGAGACAAGTTAATCTAATCATATATTTTTAATGAGTATAACTTATGGGCAGACTGGATGGACCATTCAAGTCTTTATCTGCCGTCATTTACTATGTTACTATGTCAAGATGCAACTGTTAGGTACAGGACACCCATGCACATTTATTTATTTTAAAAGTTTATAGCCCACCTTAACCTAAGCGGATTCCAAACTACATACAAAATTAAGACATGACACAGTAAAATCCAAATAATAAAATGCTAAACAGTATACTGACCATTCATCCTATATCCTCTTCATCCCTTTAGCCATAGTCACTCTCCCAAACCAAAGGCTTCTACAAAAATAATTGTTTTCAAAAGCCTTTTAAATCTCTGAACATCAAATAGTCTCACTTGACCAACCAATTCATTCCACAACTTTAACCCTGCACAAACAGCTCTTATTGAAGCTAACAACAGCTCCAGACCTTCTGGAAAATTTTGCAGGTTAAAGAGTTGGATGTTCCTTGCTGTGCATTACAAGGAATGCTCATTTCAATACTAATAAGCTCCTTGTACTGCATTTGCATAAAATCTCGTAAAAGCCTCTGAGAACACTTTTGTGCATGGGAGGCTGAGCTACCTTGCAAGTAACACTGGCTATAACCAGTTTTACTTCCATGGTAAACTTTTGAGCGTTGGGGCCTGAGTCAAATGAGATGATACATGCATCAGCTCTGCTTTTGGTTTCTAGTATATGTTGTGTGTGACACTAGTGATGGTATCCAGAAGGAGAAGCAAGAACCTAAAGAGGAGAGTAGTAATTAAATTAAAAAAAGACAAAATGGAAATTAGCAAGTAGATCAATGAAGCTATGTATGGAAGGGGGTGTACACTGAACTGAGGCCTCCTGCTATCTCCATGGTATAAAGCAAAATACCAGTCACAGCAGGTTTTGTCTCCCAGCGGAGAAACTGCTTTTATGGCCCTGAAGAATGGTGTCTCCCTGGATCAGAACCTAAAATCCAAATAGTTCATACAACTCAGAAACTTATCTAAGCCCCTCTTAAACACATATCTGCATTCTGACTTTCTCTGACACTCTCCTCCATGGCAAACTTCTTCCTCTGAGCAGTGGCTTAGCTAAGGGGGGGGCCGGGGGGGGAGGTCCACCCCGGGTGCACGCCCCAAGGGGGTGAACAGGAGAGAGCTGAACGGGGACGACGGGGGACCCGCGGAGTTAAATGTAACTCGAGCCGCGAGGCTCGTCTTCTGCTCCTACTGCCCTGCCGCTCACATATAGCCCATCGGAAGTCTTCCCCGATGTCAGCACTGACGTCGGAGGGAGGGCTTAAGCAAAGCCTGCCCTCCGACGTCAGCGCTGACGTCGGGGAAGACTTCCGGTCGGCTAGCTGTGCGCGGCAGAACAGGCAGGAAATAGAAGACAAGCCTCGTGGCTCGAGCTCCATTTTGCTGAGAAAGTTTCAAGTTTCAAGTTTTATTTAAATTTGATGATTCGCTTAATATTTCTAAGCGAATTACATAAATATATGATTGGGATAAAAACATTAAATTTAGATTAACATTACTACATTAAATAAGTAAACAGGGGAATATTAAATTGACAATACAGACATTATAGACAAGACTGGAATACTTTGGTAAAAACGTAAGGGAAAAAGTTACAATATTTTATATCTTAAAAGAAGAAAAAAAGAACGTAGGTAGGGGAGGGGTAAAACACTAGGGTTGGGTTTAAAATACTGAAGTTGTAAATGATCTTGAAAAAGGAAAAATTTTAGAGGCTAAATGAAGCTTTAAAGAGGAATGTTTTTAAGTTGGTTTTAAATAGATTGAGATCTTTAATGTTTCTAATGTACAAAGGAAGGGTATTCCATATAAGTGGAGCCTTAACTGAGAAGATATCATGGCGTCTGGTCCCTATTATTTTTAAAGATGGGACCATTAATAATTCTTGAGTATTAGACCGAAGAGAACGATTTGAAGTAAGTGGAATTAGAAGACGATTAATAAATTGTGGTTCATTAGAAGTAATTGTTTTAAATACAAGTAAAGCTATTTTATAAGTTATTCTTTGATTGATAGGTAGCCAATGTGAGTCTATAAGATAAGGCGTTACATGATCGTATTTCTTTCCATGGTGAATTAATTTAATAGCAATGTTTTGTATTATTTGTAGTCGTCTTTGTTCCTTGCATGAAATATTTAATAACAATGAGTTACAGTAATCTAATCTAGAAATTATGAGAGAATGAACTAAAATATTCAAGGATTTAGACTCTAGATATTTAGACATTGAGCGTATTAAGCGTAAACGATAAAAACAACTTTTAACAATATTATTGATATGCTCATGATAAGACAATTTTGCATCAATTGTTACTCCTAAGATCTTAAGTGATGTTACTAGTTCAATTGTAGTGTTTTCAATTGAGAAAGGGGTAGAAAGTTTTATATTTTGTCTAAAAGGAAAAAATAATGCCCTTGTCTTAGATATATTTAAAGCTAATTTATTTTGAGTAAGCCAGTTTTTAATTTTTTGCAATTTTTGATTAATTTGATTTATATCATTAGAATTTTCTGGATTGAAAGCATGAATTAATTGGATGTCGTCTGCATATGCGTAGGTGGTAAAACCTATGGATTGACTTAAGTTAAGTAATGGAGCTAGAAAAATATTAAATAATAAAGGGGATAAAATTGAACCCTGAGGGATTCCGTAATTGTGAGAAAAAGGTTTAGAAACAGTATTATTGAAACGTACAGTAGAAGTTCGGTCAGATAGAAAAGAAGTAAACCATTGAAGTGATAAGTTGCTAAGATGAAAGTTGCTAAGATGGGCTGGGAGGCAAACGCGGAACACAAAAGGGGGGAATGAGTGCGTTTTGGACACAAGGCATGAACTTGGGAGAGAGGAAGGGAGGGAAAGAGATGCTGAGGTGGGGGATGGAATGGGTTTTGGACACAGAAGGCATGAACTTGGGAGAGAGGAAGGGAAGGAAAGAGATGCTGAGGTGGGGGATGGAATGGGTTTTTGGACACAGAAGGCATGGACTTGGGAGAGAGGAAGGGAGGGAAAGAGATGCTGAGGTGGAGGAGGGAATGTATTTTTGGACACAGAAGGCATGGACGGGAAAGAGGAAGGGAGGGAAAGAGATGCTGAGGTGGGGAAGGGAATGTGTTTTTGAACACAGAAGGCATGGACTTGGGAGAGAGGAAGGGAGGGAAAGAGATGCTGAGGTGGGGGAGGGAATGCGTTTTTGGACACAGAAGACATGGACTTGGGAGAGAAGAAGGGAGGGAAAGAGATGCTGAGGTGGGGGAGGGAATGCATTTTTGGGCACAGAAGGCATGGACTAGGGAGAGAGGAAGGGAGGGAAAGAGATGCTGAGGTGGGGAAGGGAATGTGTTTTTGGACACAGAGGGCATGGACTTGGGAGGGAGGAAGGGAGGGAAAGAGATGGTTGTGTACACGGGGAATAGAAGAAAGGAGAATTTTACAATGTATGTGTTGGTGTTCTAGTGCTCACTGCAATGTTTAAGATGCTGCCTTTTCCTAGGTACACTCTTGTTGTGCGATATGTGGATTGTTACTAAAAATCATATTTTTCATATAGATGGGGGGGGGGGTGTCAAAAAATAATGGGCCCCGGGTGCCACATACCCTAGGTACGCCACTGCCTCTGAGTACATGAAAGACTGTATGTCTCTCTTCTTATACACCTCCCAGAGAACTCCGTTCCTCAGATAAGTCGCTCTTAGCGTTATCCTTCTCCTCCACTGCCAATTCCAGACTTCGTTCCTTTCATTTAGCTGCCCCCTATGCTTGGAATGAATTACCCAAATTTGTCTGTGTTTACTGTGTTGTCTGTGTTTACTGTAATCTGGCTAGAATATAATTCTTTTAAATACAGTAAATAAATGCACAGCTGCTGGGATATATTAAGTCAGAAGTACTGTGAGCCAGAAATCACCCTGGACATTTCTGGATTTGTATGTTCATTCTACTAAATAGACACTCCTGTCTTCTTTTTATTTTTCTCCTTTCTTCTTCTCTTCCTTTTCTTCACTTCCTCTTTCCCCTTTCTTTTCTTCTTCTCTCTTCATCTTCTATATTCCATAGCAGTTTCAGTACCCTGGATTCTTTATAATGATTTTAGTTTTTTCTATGCTGATTGTGGTTCTCAAGATCTGTTTATACTGATTGTATTGCCTTGGCATGTGATCATTGTTCATTTTTCTTTTTCTCTTGTACTTAAACTGCTTTTGGTAATTTTTCAATACTTAATAAAAAAAACATTGAACTAAAAAAAAAAAAATATTAAAAAAAAAAAAGAAGTACTGTGAGCCTATAACAGCCTGTAAAACTCAAGTTCTCCCAGAGACAATCCTGCTCCACCCTTCCTGGCCTAGGTAAACTGAGGAATGAGAAAACTATGATCTGCTGAAATGAGGTTTGATATCCGTTACGGAATTTTATCTAACATGTAGGCATCAATAGTTCCCAATGACTTGGTGTAACTGTTGATGTCTAACTTTAGGTTGAAAGAAATATGATTGAAGTCTACAAAATTCTACTTTTCAAAAAATTTATCCAGATATCTTAACCCAACCCTTCCCCCTCCTCCTAGATAAATTCTCCCCCAAAACCTCTACTTAAATAATCTCTTCCTCCCCAAAACACCAACCAAGTATTCAGATCCCTGAAATGTAACGTAATCTTATTTGTACTCTAACTGTAATCTATTTGTTATATCACACAGTAAAGTACAATCAATTTAATATCCAATTTGCAAGTTCTTCCGGAATTAATCCAGCTACCTCTCCTCCCTTGTAACCCCAAAAAAAACAAAAACCAATACTGTTGTAACTTCACTGGAAATGTCCAGTTAGCTCTTTTGTAATCCGCCTTGAACTGCAAGGTATAGGCGGAATAGAAGCCCCTAATGTAATGTAATGTAATGTAATTCTGAGTAGTGTAGAAAGGATACAAATGAATCAAATTTTATCCCATCAAAAATTACAAAGACCTAGGTGGACACTCAAAGAAGCTACAGGGAAACACTTTTAAAACCAATAGGAGGAAATATTTTCTCACTCAGAAAATAATTAAGCTCTGGAACATGTCAGAGAATGTGGTAAGAGCGGTTAATGCAGATGGATTTTAAAAAGGTTTGGACAAGTTCCTGGAGGAAAAGTCCATGTATTCTACTGAGACAGGCTTGGGGGAAGCCACTGCTTGCCTGGGATTTGTAGCCTAAAATGTTGCTACTATTTGGAATTCCAGAATCTTGCTATTCTTTGGGATTCTGTTTGGAATGTTGCTACTATTTGGGGTTCTGGAATGTTGCTACTATTCGGGGTTCTGCCAGGTACTTATGACCTGGAATGGCCACTGTGGAAACAGGACCCTGGGCTAGATGGACCATTGATCTGACCCACTAGGGCTATTCTAATGTTCTTATATAATTTGCATTAATATTCTGTAGCAGAATCTGGATGCCATGAAATCATTATAGAATTGCCAGTTTAAAGAATCATCACCTTAGTAAATGAAGTCCTTTATCTCTTTGCCATACCTTCTTCTGGTGCCTGAAAATCCTTCCTGGAACAACCTGGTCTTTTCTAGGAATAGCACTTTTGTCATATGATCTCCAGAGTAAATATTGACTTTTAAAGTATAAATGAGAATTTTGGGGGGATCTTTTCCAGATAAGCCCCGCCACTAATGGAAAAAGTGGACGTGCCGAAAGTTAAGCACCGCCACCTTTTGCCCGCGCATGCAACCTTAACCAGTGAAGTTCTCAGCACAATGGCCCCACAACGCGGCATGATGTGTATAAAGTAAAGTGGGGGGGGTTCCCCTCCCACGCCCCCCCATCGGAGCACCCAAAAAGAGGATATGAAACTTAACATTATAAAAAAATAGGATAAACTGTCGACCATTTTTTTAAAGGCTCCGATGGGGGTGTGTGGGGGGAACCCCCCACTTTACTTTATACAGATCGCGCCTCTTTTTTATAATCTTTTTTGGGTGGCGGGGTTAACTTTTTGGCGGGGCTTATCTGGAAAAGATCCTTTTTTTTTATGATGTTCATTTGATGCCAAACTTCCAGATATACAACATGTATACTTTGGAGGAAAGGCAGGAGAGGGGAGATATGATAGAGATATTTAAATACCTGCATTGGCATAAATACGCTTGAGGCGAGTCTCTTTCATTTGAAAGGAAGCTCCAGAATGAGAGGGCACAGGATGAGAGGTGATAGGCTCAGGAGTAATCCAAGGAAATACTTTTTTTTTAATAGAAAGGGTAGTAGATGCGTGAAATAGTCTCCCGGTAGAGCTGGTGGAGACAAAGACTGTCTGAATTCAAGAAAGCGTGGAACAGGAACTAGGGATTAGAGAATGACACGGTGACAAAATTTATCACTGTTCCCGTCCCCACGGATAACCGCGGGAAACCATCTTCAGGTCATTCTTTAAGGAGAGAGGGAAGAATCAGAGTATGAATGGCCACAACCACTGCCCCGCAAGCTTTGCTTTGAAGAATGTTGGTGTAGAAGGACTGAGGTTGAAATAGACACTAGAAAACGACATGGGATTATTTCCCGCGGTTATCCGCGGGGACGGGAACGGTGATGAATTTTGTCACCGTGTCATTCTCTACTAGGGATCTCTTAGGGAGAAGAGGAGGTAGTGGATGCTGCAGATGGGCAGACTGAATGGGCCAATTGACCTTTATCTGCCGCCATGTTTCTATGTTTCCAATCCAACTGGCAAAATACAGCAATGTGTTGTATGAAGGATGGAGGCCTGGACAAGACATTCTGTTTGCTAAAGGAAAGGGAAAGTCCTGATGGCCTGTTATCATGAAATAATATATCTAGGATGAGCCCATTTTATAGTGAACCAAGTTTTGCTACTTAGGACATGGTTTTATAGTTTTCCTTTAGTAAAATCTAAGATTCTGCATGAATAAACAACATTTATGGAATATAGCACCAGGAACAGCCAGGTCAGACTTTTTTTTATATTACATTACAAAGGGTTTTTATGTTCTGCCATTTTCCATAAAGTTCACTGTAGATTACAAGAAACTAGGAAGCCAGGCAACCCCTGAGAAAGACATTTATCATATGACTGAAATACAGTCAAACCTCCATCTTGTGGAATAGCAGATAGTTCTCAAAATTCCTAAATTAACAAGGGAGTGCATTTCAAGTTGTGGATACTATATTTCAAAACCCCATTTACAATATTCTTTTAAGAAAGATTCCTTTACAATCTGGGAAATATAATGGCAAAATATTCTGGAACTTGAGGGTCCCTGACCTGGGCAGAGCTTACAAATCAGACAAGAAAAAAAAAAATTATTTTTGCGTCAGTATGTATTAGCTCAGAGGAGAATCAGCTCCTAACTTTAGTGTGAATGGGTGACAAAAAACATGTTTTCAAAGTGCAGCTGCTCCATGGTAAATTAGGAAGACAAACATCTTTTATGGCAGCCTTCAAATGCCACAACTGAAGCAAATAGAATTGCTGTTTTATTGATCAAAGAAGGCTTCAGTAAATCAAAAAACAGAGCAGACTCAGGGAGTGCAATAAAGAAAATTCTCAGGCCTGTCTGCTGTTTGTGATAATGATGTAGTAGAAAAATAATGGTATAGAGGAATAACCTAACGATTAGAGCACTGGATTGACAACCAGGGAATCGAAGTTGAAATTAATCCTTGTGATCTTGGGCAAATCACTTCACACTCCATTGCCCCAGGTACCAACTTAGGGGTTATTTTACTAAGGTTGGCAAAAATTGGCCTTAGTGCACAGAAACAGGCCATTTTAATCACAGCAGTAAAAAGGCCGATATTCCATTTTTTGTATTGACTATGAGTTAATATTGCCATTAGCATGCAACCATTAAAAAAATTATTGCATGAGCACTTACCAACACCTATTTTGAAATACGCTCATATTCCCTTTCCTGCTGCAAAATTGAAACTGCTATAATGTATATGCGAAGGGCGATCTATAAGAAATCTAATAATAATCACAATAATCGTAATAAAAGAAATGTGGGGATGGATTTGAGTTATTGATTCATAAATAAGACGAGTATAGAGATGAAATTGAGTGAATGATATGTATGAAGGAATTAAATGATCCTAAGCAGGGATTCAAATGGTGAAAGTGATGTATAGAAACATAGAAACATAGAAATAGACGTCAGATAAGGGCCACGGCCCATCTAGTCTGCCCACCGCAATGACCCTTCCCCACCTAACTCAGTGAATAGATCCCACGTGTCTATCCCATTTGGCCTTAAAATCAGGCACGCTGCTGGCCTCAGTGACCTGAAGTGGAAGATTATTCCAGCGGTCAACCACTCGTTCAGTGAAAAAGAATTTCCTGGTGTCATTGTGCAGTTTCCCTCCCCTGATTTTCCACGGGCGCCCTCTGGTTGCCGTGGGACCCTTGAGAAGGAAGATATCTTCTTCCACTTCGATGCGACCCATGAGATACTTGAACGTCTCGATCATGTCTCCCCTCTCTCTGCGTTCCTCGAGTGAGTAGAGCTGTAACTTATCCAGCCTTTCCTCGTACGGGAGATCCTTGAGACCCGCGATCATCCAGGTAGCCATTCTCTGGACCGACTCTAGTCTCAGCACATCTTTTCGGTAATGCGGCCTCCAAAATTGCACACAGTACTCCAGGTGTGGTCTCACCATGGATCTATACAATGGCATAATGACTTCAGGCTTACGGCTGACGAAAATCCTGCATATGCAACCTATGATTTGCCTTGCTTTGGAGGAAGCTTGCTCCACTTGATTGGCAGCCTTCATGTCCTCACTGACGATCACCCCTAGGTCACGTTCTGCTTCAGTTCTTGTTATGATCTCACCATTTAGGGTGTAAGTCTTGCATGGATTTTGGCTGCCCAGGTGCATGACTTTGCATTTTTTGGCATTGAAGCTGAGTTGCCAGGACCTAGACCAGCGCTCCAGTAGTAGTAGGTCGTGCATCATGTTGTCGGGCATTGAATTTTTGTCTGTTGTACTCTTGGCCACTACATTGCTTAGTTTGGCGTCATCAGCGAATAATGTTATTTTACCTCGGAGCCCTTCTGCCAAGTCTCTTATGTAGATGTTGAACAGGATCGGGCCCACTGTATGTGCAGGGTGAGTTGATTTCAAATATAAACGGTGCTAAAAAGTGAATTAAGGGGATTATGATTAGTGATCAGGTGCTTCTGGTGATACAAATGGTGATGATGAACGTGAATATGTATATTGAAATAGAGTGCTCCCCCGAGATTAGCAGGGGTTCCGTTCCAGGAACCCCCGTGAATCTCAAAAAAACGCAAATATGGTTTTTCATGGGGGAGCCTGAAGAGGGCAGCGGGAGAGGGCAGCAGGAGAGCAGCCGGAGCGCCGCGAGTGCAGGAAATCATTCACGGTTCGCTCCAACCACCTCTTCCTGCACGAAGTTGGGCCTTATCCAATCAGGAGCTGTGTGTCAAAGCAGCTCCTGATTGGATAAGGCCCGACTTCATGCAGGAAGAGGCGGTCGGAGTGAACCGCGAGTGATTTCCTGCACTCGCAGTACTCTGGTTGCTCTCTCCTGCCTCTCCCACTGCCCTCTCCTTGTCGGCGGTTCGCGGTCCAAAAATACCACGAACCGCTGACCGTGAACAACTGGGGGAACACTGTATATAATACATACCACATTGGAAGTGTAAAATCAGAGAAAGCAAGTGTGGATATAATCATAAATCCTTTAGAAAAATAGATCATCATGTATGTAATAAAGGTGTCCAGGGGGATCTGGAATGTTTTCAAAAGGTCCCATTCCTGGAAGATAGTGTACATAGTGACAGTCAGTGGCCGGTTGGAAGAGTACTCTGCTATTTTAAACATGTCGGGGCCCCATTTGTTGATATTTTCCAATTCCTTTGCTAGAAGTGCCTCGTGCTCTGTTTTAACGCCAAAACGAGGGATGCTGCAGTTTATCAAACTGGAGCTGTGCATAAGTTTTTTTACCCCACTGATTTTGGACATGGGGTGCTTCTTCTTCTCTTTCTCCTTTAATGTGGGGGCTGGAATTTCCACTTCATGTTGTTTATCTAGGAAAGTGTTTGCTATGTACTGGGATACCTGGTTCCCAGAGCGGCTGGTTTCTGATAAATGGGTCAATTCTCTATTCAGCATCCTTTTGAAGTTATTAGAGGCCATCTACCTGACTGAATGCCGGGTCTGCAGACTCTCCAGCTGGTCCAAGCATCAATCCAGCCCTTCCAGAGTTTCGACGGCCAGCTTGTGAAAGGCATCCTCTGAGTAGACAGGTTTAGATATGGCAGGGGGGTTAATGATGGAGGATCTCCTGTTGCTGGATAGGCGGTCCTGTAGATGCGTTAGCATGGCAAAATTACTCCTGACTGTGCGCAGACTCGCCAACACTTGTGCAAACAGAGTCACGATCATGTCTTCTCCATGTAGGTTGCTTCCGGTCGAAGAGTTCTGGGACATGGCTTTTGGCGACAGTTCATAATCGCTATCTGAGCGATAGAGGAATGATTCCCTCCGCTGGCTGTGGGGGAACGTTCCTTGTAGAATGAGTGCCGAGCCAGGGCTTGCCTGAGGGTCCATGGGACTTCTACCCACTGAGAGGCCATTTTCGACATCAAAGCTGGTCCCACGCTTGAGCTTGGCTCTTTGGCGCCGCATCCATTGCCACAGTTCTTTCTGATCTTGCATGGATAAGGGTTCTATTCTTTGATGCTCCAGTAACCTCCTAAACCAATGGATTATAGACAACTGCTGTCCCATGGCCACCACTGCCAAAAATGGCCCCAGCCTGTGGCTCTCCCTCCCTCCCCAATAGCCACTAACTTTAGGTCCATTGTGGGAAGCTTGGGCGGACCTGGTGCACCCAGATGTACAAGAGATCCTGGACACTCTGGAAGACAACCCTGAGTGGTACCAGAGTATGCTCCCACAGAGCCCATTCCCACAGCCAGAAGCAACCGATGCGAATAGAGGTGCTAACTCTGAAAAGTTCCAATTTGAATTGATCCTGGAGGAGGAGGAGGAGGAGGAGGAAAAGGCAGAGGCAGAACAGAAGGCTGCAAGCCCCACAGAGGGAGATAAAGCCGGGAAATACTTAAATACCCTCACCACAGCTGACTCTGAGGTAGAGAATGACACGGTGACAAAATTCATCACCGTTCCCGTCCCCGCGGATAACCGCGGGAAATAATCCCATGTCATTTTCTAGTGTCTTTTTCAACCTCGGTCCTTCTACACCAGCATTCTTCAAAGCAAAGCTTGCGGGTCAGTGATTGTGGCCATTCATACTCTGATTCTTCCCTCTCTCCTTAAAGAATGACATGAAGATGGGAACAGTGATGAATTTTGTCACCGTGTCATTCTCTACTCTGAGGCACCTAATGTTTCGAGGAGTGACAAAGGTGCTGACCAACACTTGTCCACTGACACCAATAGGAGTGTTTCAGAAAGGCGATTAAGTCACAGGGTTGGAGTTCAGGGCAGCTCGTCCAATGTCAAAACAGGCAAGCAAATTAGAGGTTTGCACCATGAAAGCAAAACTTCCATGGAGCGGACGCTGCCTCAAACAGATTTAAATAACCAGAGCACAGAGAGAGACCCAGTCCACCCAAAACATGAAGCAACGAAAACATACTACATTGACAAAGATGACAACATCACATATTCAATATCTAACACTTGGCTGATTGCTTTAGAATATTTAAAAAAAAAAAAAAAATAGAATGAAGAAAAACAGAGACTTTATGTATTTTAAACCACAAACTTTGCTATGGAATGTTCCGTTTCATAAGGCTATAGCATATTGGAGAATCTGCTATCATTGATAGATCTCATCCCAGTCTATCCTGCTGGAATTAGCATGCCACTAATAAAAAAAAAAACCCAGACAAAAAAAAAAAGAAAAATGGAATTTAAAACATAGTAAATAAAAGAATTATAAAAATATTTTATATATAATATGAATAAACAAATTATAAAGAATATATATATGTGTGTGTAATATATACTCTCCTTTACAAAGTTGCGTTAGCGTTTTTAACGCCAGCCATGACAGTAACAGATTGGATGCTCATAGGAATTCTTTTTTTTTTTTTAGTTCAATCATCGTTATTAAAAATTTCATTTAAGTCGCTTGGGATGCTCAGTATGATGCTTATTGGGAACTCTCTTCTATTCTTTTTACGTATACTCTCAGCTGAAATTATATGTACTGGCCCTGCTGGATTTGGTTGACATGAGACACTGGTTGTATTGACTTATAAATAATACTATCTTCCCGCTTATTAACTGTGATACGTACAACTAGTCTGTTTCATGTTTAAGTTATCTTTGGAAAAATTTGCATATATGTATATTTTCATATTTATAATAATTATTTGTATATTTTGTATATTTATTGTGAAAAATAAAATTTAAATAAAATAAAATTTTATAATAAAACATCTAGTAATTGACCTCTAATCTACAACATGATAAAGATAGATAGTACACATAGTCAATCACTATAACTTATGGTAACTTAGGTAGAAAGATAAATTAAAATATTTAGGTATTCATTTCGGACCTACAATAGAAGATACAATGAATTTTGCAGAATATGACATAAGAACATAAGAGTTGCTGCTGCTGGGTCAGACCAGTGGTCCATCATGCCCAGCAATCCGCTCACAAGGCAGCCCTCTGGTCAAAGACCAGTGCCAGTGGCGTACCAAGGGGGCGGAGGGGCGGTCCGCCCCAGGTGCATGCCCCAAGGGGGTGCACAGCTGTCCACCCACTGGGGAATAGGCTGCCACTGCCACTGCCGTCATCAGAAACAAGCCGGCGCCGAGTTCTCCCTCCCTGCTTCTCTTCCCCGCGAGCCGACCAACTCTAGCCACCCAACGTCAATTCTGACGTCGGAGAGGACGTTCTGGGCCAGCCAATCGCTGCCTGGCTGGCCCAAAACGTCCTCTCTGACATTAGAATTGACATTGGGTGGCGAGAGTTGGTCGGCCCCGCGGGGAAGAGAAGCAGGGTGAACTCAGCGCCGGCCTGTTCCCGATGGCCAGTGGCAGCTTTTCTCTGGCGGTGGTGGCAGCAGCATGTTTCCCAATGGCGGTGGCATGGGGGAGGCTAGGGAGAAAGAAAGAAAGAAAGAAAGAAAGGGGGGGGAGACAGAGCCAGAAAGAAAGAAAGGGGGGGACAGGGAGCCAGAAAGAAAGAAAGTGGCAGGGTGAAGCAAAGAAAGAAAGAAAAAAATGGGGCATGGGGAGAGAGAGTGAAAGACAGACATAGAGAAAGAAAGGGGGCATGGAGAGAGAAAGAAAGAAGAGGCAGGGTGAAAGAAACAAAGAAATGGGGCATGGAGAGAGAGAGAGAAAGAAAGACAAACAGAAAGAAAGGGGGAATGGGGAGAGAGAAAGAAAAAAGGGGACAGGGTGAAAGAAAGAAAGAAAGAAATGGGGCACAGAGAAAGAAAGACAGACATACAGAAAGAAAGGGGGCATGGAGAGAGAAAGAAAGGGGCAGGGTGAAAGAAAGAAAGAAATGGGGCACAGAGAGAGAGAAAGACAGACATACAGAAAGAAAGGGGGCATGGAGAGAGAAAGAAAGAAGGGGGCAGAATGAAACAAAGAAAAAGTTAGGGGAGGGAATGAGGTCTGGAGGAAAGGAAGCATACGGGAGGCTGAAAAAAGGGAAGAAATATTGGATGCACAGTCAGAAGAATAAAGTGCAACCAGAGACTGATAAAATTACCAAACAAAGGTAGGAAAAATAATTTTATTTTCAATTTAGTGATCAAAATGTGTCCGTTTTGAGAATTTATATATGCTGTCTATATTTTGCACTATGGCCCCCTTTTACTAAAACGCAATAGTGGTTTTTAGCATAGGGAGCCTATGAACGTCGATAGCAGCATGGGGCATTCAGCGCAGCTCCCTGCACTAAAAACCGCTATTGCGGTTTAGTAAAAAGGGAGGGGGTATATTTGTCTATTTTTGTATAGTTGTTACTGAGGTGACATTGCATAAAGTCATCTGTCTTGACTTCTTCGAAAACCTGCAGAATATAAATGATAATTAGCATTTTCTCTGCGTACAGTGTGCTTTATGTTTTTAAAATTTTATTTTTGGTAGATCATTTTGACTTGGCCACGATGGTAAGGGGGATGGAAGGAGGGAAGGGAGCTACTGAAAGACATCTAATAATCCTTGCAGGCTTGACTGTGCAGAGAATTATTTTTGTAAAATCATGTTTTGTTATGTGACTGGTATTATTTAGACTTTAATTTCTATGAATGAATAGAATGAAATAATATAAAATTACTTGCTTGTTTTTATGTGCGTGCACTGAAGGAAAGTGGAGAGAGAATGGGCTTGGGACACTGAAGGGAAATGGGGAAGAGAGAGTGGGGAGAGACGCTGATTTATAAATTGACAATTGTACAGAATATTGTTTCTTTTTATACTTTAATATAATAAATTCAATATAAAACAATTCAAGGCTTGTGTGGATGGAATCAGGTGGTTTGTGGGAATGAGAACCGAGTTTACGGGGATTAGTCCTATAAAATGGTATTTTCTTATTTCTCATTATTTGTTTTATTTTTATTTGTTAATTTGTAAAGTGGTGATTGTTATGTATCAGTTTTTTCAAATTTACATCTACTGTCTTTATATTTTGCACAGTATTAGAGGACATGTATTACTGTTTTTGTGGTGTTGCATTGTATGCAGAGTCTGGTTTCTTGGCAGTTCAGTTTAACTTTTGTCTACATATTTCTATTTTTAGTTTGTGATTATTCCATATTGGGCGAGGGTATATCTGTCTGTGTATGAAAGGGACATGGCTTTCTGATAGCATCGACTGTACAGGATCTGGCTTTAGTTTTACAATGTATGTGTTGATGTTCTAGTGCTTACTGCAGTGTTTAAGATGCTGCCTTTTCCTAGGTACACTCTTGTTGTGCGATATGTGGATTGTCATTAAAAATCATATTTTTCATATAGATGGGGGGTGTCAAAAAAATGATGGGCCCTGGGTGTCACATATGCAAAGTACGCCACTGATCAGCGCCCTACTGAGACTAGCCCTACCAGCGTACGCCCTTATTTAGCAGGAACTTGTCTAACTTTGCCTTGAATCCCTGAAGGGGAACCCTCTAAATTTAACTTAGTGGGTCAGGTTAGAGTCCATCAAGATGGTAATTGCTCCAAAGATCCTATATCCCCCTTAGTATGTTACCGATATTATTGCCACTTACTTTTTACAAAAAATTAGATCAACTTTTGACCAAATATCTGTGGAATAATAAGATACCTAGAATTACACTATATAAATTGAAACAAGATAGACAGAATGGTGGAGTCAACTTTCTGAACTTTATTGAATATCATTATGCATTTCTACTTAGACAATGTTCTTGTTGGATATTAAATAATGAGAGAGTAGATCATATCTTCCCTTGGATGAAATCAGATCATAGGAATTCTATGAGCGTCAGAGCTGTTACCGTGGTGGCTGGTGCTAAAAACGCTAGCACGGCTTTGTAAAGGAGGGGGATAATGAGGGGAAACACCAAAAGTGGTGTATTGTATATTGAAAAACCACAACTCAAAGAAACTCGAAAGAAAAAAGGCTTAAGAAGTACAGTGGAACCTTGGTTTACGAGCATAATTCGTTCCAGAAGCATGCTCATAAACCAAATTGTTCGTATATCAAAGCAAGTTTCCCCATAGGAAGTAAGGGAAACTCGCTTTGATTGGTTCCACCTCCTCCTCCCCCCCCCCCCCCCGAGGCTACCGGCGCTGCTCCATTCCCCCCCCCTTTGAGGCCACCGACGCTGCTCCATAACCCTCCCCGTGATCCGGCATCCCCCCTGCGAACCAACATCCTCCCTTCCGCTCGCGTTGCCCCCCTCCACCGCGATCCTACACCCCCCCCCCCCGAGCACGGCAATGACATCCCTTACCCCGACTGGGCACCAGTGCCGGTGCCCGAAGATCCTCCCTTTTCTGGTGCGGCCTGGGCTGGGCGGTGCGTCGGAGATCCTCCCTCTTCTGGGCTGGGCCGGGCTGGACTGGCTTTGAGCATTTGCGCATGCTCAAAGCCTTCTGGTCTCGCTCTCTCCGAGATTCTGAATCTGAGAATTTGATGCATGGGGAGGGGCCTAAGTCCCTGATTGGCTCAGGCGCCTCTGGCTCTTCCCTTGGAGGAGCCTAAGGAAGTCCCTGATTGGCCATCCCTCCTGCCATTTGTGGGTCGCCGTATGCTGGGGGGGCACTGTTTTGACAGGTCTGCATGTTTTTTATGTATTTTTTTAATGGAGCAGATATTTTGCATGTGTAATGCACACAAAATATCTTTGTCATGGAAAAAAAAGAAAAAAAAATACAGGCAGACCTGTCAAAAAACCGGCAGTATTGTGAACTAAATCCCATAAAATGAGCAAATATAAAAGCATAAAATAGATTGGAATATTATGTAAGTTACAGTACATGAGATATTTCCTGTTAATTTTTTTAATTGGTGCTGATAATTAAATACACCATTAACAATTTAAAAAATGATTAAAAATTTTAATTATCCGATAGGCACCTACAACTTCAATGTAAGTGTATTGTGACAACCCCGTAGCCAGCTTTGTCCCTGTAATGGATAAAAGCAGAGCACGGTCCTTGGTCAGAAGAGCTGACGAGGTTAAAAGTAAAGATATTGAAATGGCTGACTACCCCTCAGCAGGGCAGGATTAACCAATAGGCCAAGTAGGCACATGCCTAGGGTCCGAAATGGTCAGGGGGGCCCAATGAAGGAGAGCATCAACATTGTTTTTTCCAAACGGCAATGGGTCCCTCCTGCATCGATTGGCAACATGGGCCCCCCTGATCGGCAATGCAGGCCCCACTCCAATCGGTAACACAGCCCCCCCCCATCGACGGAAAGTAAGACAAGCAAGCAACAAGTGTAAGAAAGGCAACGGGAACTGTAATTGTGCAAGCGGTGCTGCTTGCCCAAAGCTTCCCTCTGACGCAGCTTCCTGTTTCCGCCTGGGTGCATGGTGGGGTGGGGCGGGGCAGGGGGCTCAGTGTGCTTGTGTGCCTAGGGGGCCTCGATGAATTAATCCTGCCCTGCCCCTCAGACAGTGAGGAAGAGCAGGAAAGGTATGAGCCTAAGAATATCCAGCAGAGAATGCCATATCAGAATAAGTTCATCAGTAAGCCTGTTAGGACTTTTACTGAGAAGTGGAGACCTAATCCTGCAAGGTATTCACATTTCAAGCCTAGGAGAAACCAGAGTTATTTCCCTAGGGATTTTCAGCCCAACCCCCCTGCTCCTAGGAGAGAAGGATGGGGCTATGACACAAAGTAGAGCCCTGAATCATAGAGAGGAAGGCAGGGACTGAGGTGAAGCAGGGGAATCAAGGCAAAGGCACGAGCAACCAAGCAAACAGGAAGGTGAGGGGAGGATTCTCTCTCCTCAGCTCACAGCAGTGAGGACGTGGATATGGCAGAGGACTTCCCAAGTTTGAGCCCAACTGCTGAGAAAGCTGAGGCAATGGACACTAAAGAATTGTGTCTGGAAGCTGACTATAACCCAGAGGGAATGGAGGTTAGTCCATGAGGTGAAGTGAAGCCAGGAAACTGTCTTTCTAAGCTGCATTTGTGTGCTGGCTCTCTGTAACCTAAGACCAGCTGGCCTTGATTAGGGAGAGAAGGAAAACTTCTCCAGTGCTCCCAGACAGCTCAGAGGTTTTGTTTGCTAAAGAAGCTGTATCTTTGATCATGTGAAGCCACTTTGATAAAGCCTCTGTAAAACTAAAAGCTTATCTAACACCCTGCTGTGCTCGGTGCTGAAAAGCTCAGCTGATGCTAATAAGCTCTATTGTAAGGCAGAGCTCTGAACGAAGCCTGAGCTGGGATCTGGATACTTAACCCAGCAAGGTTAGCTGGGAAGCTTGGGACTTTATTTCCAAAGTTTTGCTACTTTATTTGCCTGCTTTGTTCATACAGTTTTGCTTTCATTGTTTGAAGTTTGTTTTCATGGCATTACTGTTTATTTAAACCCTGGTGAAGAGGACTATCTTTAAAGCAGAGAAAGTCCAGAGAACTGCAGCTGTATGCCATACTTGGTTCTTAAGTCATTCTGACAACTGTATGATATTTTTGCTTTGTGCTTAATTTATGCATTCCATGAAGATGGCTGATAGTATTCAGACCCCCCTGTCCAATAAAGCCTAAGAATGAGAAATTGAACATACTTGAATTGTGTCTTCTCTTTTTTGGCAAGCGTATCTCAATGTGGCATGGGCAGACTTGGCGGATGCCTAGGTCTGTTTTATCTGAAAAGCCTTCCTCTTTCCTGGGGAAGCCATGCCAACAGGTCAGGATTCGGTCAGAGCAGGGGATAGCTGTGTGACACACAGAGGCACCTAACCAGAAAGTAGGCATGGTTAGGGGTGGAGTTTGGGCATGGTTTGAGTTAGGCACTGGTATTTTAGGCCAAGCATATCCTAGCCTAACATACCGGCACCTAAGTTGTAGACGTCTATCAGTGCCTAACTTGATTTAGGTGCCATTAGGCACAATTCTACAAACGGTGCCTATTGAGTTAATTTTGAATGACATGCGGTTGGTGCCATTTTCCTTTGTGTCTACCAAGTTAGACACCAGTTATAGAATCAGGCCTATTGTGTTGATACTGTCAGAACTGGTTAACCCATATGACACTTTTTTGTGTGTGTTCAAACGCTTTATTGATATATATCAGTGGTTCCCAAACCTGTCCTGGGGGACCCCCAGCCAATCAGGTTTTCTAGATATCCCTAATGAATATGCATGAGAGAGATTTGCATACCTGTCACTTCCATTATATGCAAATCTCTCTCATGCATATTCATTAGGGATATCTTGAAAACCTGACTGGCTGGGGGTCCCCCAGGACAGATTTGAGAACCACTGATATATAATATCAAAATACAAAAAAAAATACAGAAACAGCATCAACAGCAGGGGTATATATTCCAAATTCGATCCATATGGCTTTCAAATAAATAATCCTTCTTATAAAAATATTTAGAAAGTGACATGCTCAGACCACCAACCACCGTACTTCATTGTTTAAAAGCAGACCAAGGTTGTCAAAGGGACCGTCACTGCACACTCAAAGTCCTTGAACCGCCATAGCCACAATGATACAAATGGTACAAATTCTCTTACCAATCCTTTTCAATACATTGTAACCATACTTATCTTAGATCTTATCTTTTTTTCAGCGGTTCTGTCAGTTAGCACCTTGCTGCTCTTACTCAGAATTGATTCACCACTGCCTCTTCCCTCTTTAGCCAACCCCCTTTTATTCAAGTTTCACTACAAAATGCTACACAATGGCTAGCATAAATTATAAATCTAAGTACTACATACCATCATCTTATATTGTAATATTACTTATTAAGGCTATCGATTTCATGGGGGAACCCCACTTCATTAGCTGACTGATCTCTCCTTCCTGATCTCTTCTGTTTTAAACTCCCTAGTGCTAGTATCATCAAGCTAAACAGAAATCTTTATGTATCCCATTATCCACCTACATTCCTTATCCACCACTCATTCATTCATGTTTTATATACCACAGGATAGTCTATATGTGCATTAATCACGGCCCAGAGACAAGCATGGATTTAATTCTCAGGAAGTAGTTTTTCACAATGAGAGTAGAGGTGCTTAGAATATCCTTCCAGTAGAGATGGTCGTGTCAAAAATGGTGAGGGAGTTAAAAAAATGCACAGGATAAACAGGAAATGCTTAAACAGAAATAGGATGGAAACAAAACATGGCTATTCAGGTGTTATGTTGGGCAAGAGTAGTTGAGAACTAAGGCCAATGCCGGGAAAGAGTTTTACGGCCTGTGTTCCACAAACAGCAAAAGACAATTGTGGATTCAGCAACCTCAGTAGTTGAACTTTATGGGCATTTTATGGATGATACCAAGATTTACCAAGATTATTAGCAATATTCTTGGTTTTAAACTTTGTTGTTCAAAGACAGTACAATATTTAACAGACTTTATGTGGTTTGCATGATGGCAAATTGTCAACCAGTTTTGAATCATGAATGACTGTAACCTGCAAAGAATGGTATGTGTGACTCTGGCTGCATTGCTGCATAGACTGGATGGACCGTGCAGGGTCTTTATCTGCTGTCATGTACTGTGTTATCTAGATTGCATCTTATACCATTGCTTAAAATCATAAAAGATGAAAACTATTTGAATTTTGTTGCATAGTTACTGTGATCATGCCTTCAATCATCAAAACAAGTACCTCTCCTAAATTGATAGATTCCCTCACCCTCCCCACACTAGAATGCCTCGCATTCACCATGGGCTTCAGTAGTGAAGTTACTTTCATCCTGCTTTATAGGGCACCCCACTCCCCTTCTGATACCCTCGAGGTCCTCCTTGACTTCATCACCAACTTGTTCAACTCCTACAAGCGCATAATCATATTAGGAGACTTCAATTTCCCAGACTATCCCAATACTCCTGGAATGAGCACTGACTTCCTGTCAACCTTAACTAATTTAGAATTCCACCAAGCAATTACCTCTGCAACCCACACTGCCGGCAACACCCTGGACTTAGTCTTCACTCATAGGGACCAGACCATATCTATCATATGTATCGTATGTCTCCTGTCCCCCTCTCCTCCAGAGTATACATATTTAGGTATTCCAGTCTCTTCTCAGACTTCTTTTGGTTCTAACCTCTTACCATTTTCTTCACCTTCCTCTGGACCGCTTCAAGTCTTTTTATATCCTTCACCAGATATGGCCTCCAAAACTGAACACAATACTCCCAAGTGCGGTATCACTAACAACCTATACAGGGGCATCAACACCTCCTTTCTGCTGGTTATTCCTCTTTCTATACAGCCACCACCTTATCACACTGTTTAGATGCCTTTAGATCCTCTGACACAATCACCCCAAGTCCCTTTCTCCATCAGTGCTTATCAGCCTCTCACCTTGCAGCACATACGGCTCCCTCAGATTTCTATCCCCCAAATGCATCACTCTACACTTCTTCACATTGAATTTTAGTTGCCAGACATTAAACCATTCTTCTAACTTTTGCAGGTCCTTTTTCATGTTTTCCACTCCCTCCGAGGTGTCCACTCTGTTACAAATCTTGGTATCATCTGCAAAATAGCTAACTTACTGTTCAAAAATGGTTATCTGTTCAGCAGGTCTTTAAACCATGTAGAGTGAGGGATCATGAGTTTCCAATCTTTAGCTCAGAAAACTGAAAAAGTGAATTTGTGCTTTGGTATGTTTTCACAGGACTTTATTAAATTATCTATTAAAGCCCTTTTGTACACATTAACTGTCTAAATTGTGACCTTTCTTATCTCCTAAAATCTTTTGGCTGACAATACATTTGAAGGCCTACAAATTTCATGCTTGCCAAACCCCAACATGACAATATCATCACACCGGAAGCCATAGAGTTCAAATCTGAAGAGTTTATTCAAGCATGAAGCCAATGTGGCCACATTTTGCTCTTAAGTTGCATCAGGGATATAGTACAAATTATGAAAGATGTGAAGAGTAATTCTATAACTATGCTTGCGTAGTTATGTGTGTTTTGGACTGAACTCTCTATATAGCACCTACAAAATAAGTGCTGAAGAAAATCCTATTCTATAAACTGTGCTTAAAGTTAGGTGCAGTTTACAGAATAGCACTTATGTCTGGAAACCGTGACTAAATTTAAGTGCGTCCGTTTGCACCAATGATAATGGTGGTGCAAATGCCTTCGCCTAAATTTAGATGGGGATGCCCTTATTTTATAAGTACCAGCATAACTTAAACTCCCCCGATTCTCATTTCCATGCCCCCTTTTCTGACTCAGGCATAAAAATTTAAATGTCGATCCTGCTCCTAAATTTACACACATAACTTGTAATTGTTTCTAATTAGTACCAATAATTACTTGTTACTGCGCAATTTGGGTACATGACCAAAATTGTGCATGCAATTTTTAGTGCTTTTTATAGACTTAGGGGGTTTGTGTGCATGAGTTACAGGAAAGCAACATGACTTCTATAAATGCAGTATGTGCTGTTCTATAAAGCAGTGTGTAAAGGCTTTAGCATGAGAGTGTACATGGGGGCAGAGCATGGATGGTTCATGGGTGTGTCTCCATTTACACACACAACTTACAGATAATAATAACTTTATTCTTTTATATCGCCATAACCAAAAGTTCTAGGCGGTTTACACTAACAAGAGCTGGACAATCAGCGAAATACAGTAATACAGTAAAAAAATACAAATATTTATAAAATAGAATTTCAATAATAAAACTCACTAAGTAATAAACTTATCGAACAAAGTGGTCTTAATTAACTTCCAAAAACTGCAATAGGATAACATAGCTTGCTGAATACATTTACCTAACCAAGCATTTCAAGCTGTTGCCTACCAGCTTGAAATGCTAGGGTCCTATCTAAGAAGGTCTTATATCTATACCCATTAATTTTTGGATAAGCAAATAAGTAGAAGTTTCTAGTTTCTCTTGATGGTCAATGAGATTGCTGAAATGAGCTGTTAGGTTAAGTATTTTTAGTAAAAAGTTTATGAAATTGATTAAGTCCATAATGAGTTTACAAATAATGAATTAGAGAGACTTTTTAAATATTAACTTTATTACATTAATAAAAATTTAAAAAAATATATAAATTTAGTGAAAGGTAGGTAGGATGGGTTCAAGCCGGTGATGTAAAGAGGAGCAGGAGAATAGAAATTTTCTCTCTAAAAAACCCGAAGTGGGTGAAGCTCCATAATCTGAGGCTTGTTCCTTTGCATATGAAATACCTTCAGTGTCATTTTGGTTTTCACTAGTGGTTCTGAGTGTTTGATATAACACTCAGACACAGCCATTTCTGCCTGCCTTTGACCTGGCATAAATGAGCACTCCTAACTTTGTGCATTCAAATGCAGGTTTATGCTAGTTTCCGAATCCAAAATTTGTGTGCACAGATGCTGTTATAGAATAGGTGCTGCATTGGGGTACCTTTGGGGTACCTAATCATAGAACAATCTCAATAAAATATAAGTACAAAACATAATAATTCCATATAACAATACGTTAACAATATGTCATAAAATATTAATGCACTCATTAAATCAATCATGGGATCATATCACTAAAACAAAACTCTCCCTTGTATCGCATACGTACAATCTGAAGTCATTAATCTTCAAATATTCTCTTCATAGTTATATTAGATCATTTTAAAATAATTTTTTTTAAAATGACAGTTTAATAAATCTTTCCCCAAATTCAGAATGTTATGCTTAGTGCATTCAACTTCCCACAGAAATCATATCTTTACTACTATTCCTTCCTTATTGGGTGTGGATATTCTGCCAAGTATTTCTAAAAATATCACATGTATGTACCTTATGGGGCTCATTTACAATAAAGATAGACGTTCAAAAGACAGCATACACTGACACTTGGACGACTTAATAGTCAAAACATCCAAGTGGCCATTTTCAAAACTGAATTTCTAGACATCTTTCTGGTTGTTTTGTCTCCAGTGTATCTAAATCTTAAGGGAGCATGTTAGAGGCGTGTTGTGGGCGGGCTTAGGACTTTCTGCAGGGATAATCAAACTTAAGAAAATGTCCAGGGCACCATTTAGATGTCTGGGGCTAGATAAATGATAAAGGTCAAAAAGGTGGCTAAACTGACCAATGATCACTGGAGGGTTTAAGGCATGATCTACCACTACTAACCCCCCGAGTAAGTTACAGGGATGGGAGGTGAATAGAAGGTAAGGCTCAGGAAGGCCAAGTTTTCTGATAAGGTGGGGCTTCTTGCAAGGAGGATGGGTACTTGGAACAGGAGTCAGATTGATAATTCGGAGGTTGAAGTACCAAGCAGGTGATGTCAAGTTTTGCAGGGGGAATCAGCTTTTAGCAGGCAGGTGTCAGATTGTACTTCAAGGGGTCAGAGTGGGAATCAAGGTGTTGGGTTCTGCATCAGAGAGTCAGAGCTGTAAGCAGAGAAAGATGTCTGGTTATGCATCTGGGATCTGATTGAGAAATGGAGTATTGGGTTATGCATCAAGTAGGAGCAGGTTCTGGGTTGTGGTGAAGGGAGCTACCATGTTTTATATTCATGCTAATAGTGGGAGAGCAAGTAACAGTGTGGCTATGTGTTAACTGTACACAAGGAGGTAGGACTACCAGATTTCTGGATTTCCCTGGACATGTTCTCTTTTTGAGGACTCTGTCGGAAGTCTGGGCAGCTTTTCAATTTAACAACTTTTGTCCGAGGAAGCCAGACATCTAGTAACCCTACAGCAGCTCAACCTGTCTGGAGTCCTCTTCCTCCCCATGCACACCTATCCGGAGCCTAAGGCCCTGATTGGCTTTGCTAGTCAGGGCTTTAGGCTCCTCCCTCAGTATCCAGGATAAAGAGGAAAGCGCCTAAGGCCTGATTGACTCAGATGCCTATGGCCTTACCCCTTGGGAGGGGCCTTAGGTGTCTGAACCAATCAGGGCCTTTGGACCCTCCCCGTGCATCACATGATGCATTGGGGAGGGAAAGGCTCATCATTTAGACAGGTGGACCAAAGCAGGAGCCTGAGAGTGGGTCTCCTGCTTCCAATGCAGCCAATCGGGATGCACGGTTTTTTTTAAAAAAACCTCCTGAGACAGGCCGCCTACATTGGAAGCACCTCCGAGAGCCTAGGGAGGCAAGCAAGCCCAATCTAAACTTGCCTAAGGCTAGGTGTGGCTTGGCCCGGAAGTAGCCTTAGGTGGACCTAGGCAGCCATATGCATCTCCCTAGGCCCACAGGAGACAATGCAGCCAACAAAATGCCCAATCCCTCCTGACAGAACCCCACCACCATCCCTGAACGATCGTGGCAGGAGGGATGCCCAGACCCTCCTGCCAAACCCCCACCCCCAAATGTTCACAGCAGGAGGGATGCCCAGTCCCTCCTGCCGACACCCGCCTCAAACCCCCCTCCAAATGATCGTGGCACCCCTAACCTCAACCGGACCCCCACCCCCACCAGGCCCCCACCCAGACACCCCCTAACCTTTTTTCTTTGGCCAGACTGACGGCTCCTGCCTGCATCTGGCCAGAAGGCCCGCCTGGAAAGGAATGGCATGCCTGCCCCTTCCCGGTGCATCTTGGGATGCACTGAGGAGGGGCCTAAGGGACTGATTGGCCCAGGCCCTTAAGGCCTCTCCTGTAGGAGGGGGCATTAGGAACCTGGGCCAACCAGAATGTTAGGCCTATCTCCCAGTGAATTCTGAGATGCACTGGGAGTGGCCTAAGATTCCAATTGGCCAGATCCCTTAGGCCACACACACACCCCATAGGAGCATTGGGGTGGGTTTAGGGGTGCCGGGCAGGAGGGACTAGGCATCCCTTCTGCCACGATCATTCTGGGGGGGATTGAGGAGGTTTCCGGCAGGGCATATTGGGCATCTCTTCTGCCGCGATTGTTGGGGGGGGTTCCAGCAGGAGAGATTGGGCATCCCTCCTGCTGCGATCGTTCAAGGGGTGTGGTTACAGCAGGAGGGATTGAGCATCCCTCCTGCCGGTAGTCTTCATGGGAGGTGGGGACGAGTTGCCGCTAAACTTTTCGCAGCTGGGAGATCCCTCATTGTGGTAAGCTTAGTGGCAACCCTATTCTCTAACCAATGCCTGTAACATGGACGTTGGTTGGAGAATCATGTTCTTAGGCGCGATTCTCTATAGGACGCCCATGTGCGATTCTCAAAAGCCGCTTAGGCTGCTTCTGAGACTGGGTATCCTATATAGAATCCTGGCCTAAATTCAGGACAGATTCAGGGCATACCCCCTGCCTGTACCACATGACTTTGCTCTTATTGTATGTTCATTTTTGCATTTCACATAAGGTAAGTGCAAAAAACACCACAATTTAGTATAAGAGCCTTTTACAAATATTTATTTGCCTGACTTCATTTTAGTGCCATAAATATGTGTTTAATAGTGAGATTTTTCTAATGTTTTGATGTAAATAAAAACAATAAAATATTGTACCTGGAAAATAGAGGTTTTTTAAGGTAATCTTTGATTGTTTGTTATTTTTATAATTCTTTGCCCAACCTTCAGATCTGACCCCCTCAATTTTATTATCAAAATCTGGAAGAAAACTCAGATCCCTAACCTTTATCAATGAGATGTAATTAGAATTCAGCCTAGCAGGGGTGATTGCATGATTACATGGGCAATTATGCAAGTGTAATACATGTAGAAACACAGAAGAAAACTACAGCAGTGTCAATCAATAATAATAACTGGAGTTAAATATAGGGTAATAAACAGGAGCTTGAAGTCAGAGAAGCAGGTGTATATATATGTCTGCCTGTTAAAGAAGCCTGCCTATGAGGGCATGTGCTTAGTTACTAATGGGACCTACCATATTATTTAGAATTCACTTCCTTTTGAAATTCATTTAGAGATGGATTTGTTATTATATAGGAAGAGATTATAGACTCAGTTTGTTTCTGCTGGCTTTTTCTAATGAAGGGTTATAATGCTAATAGGGGCATTTTCAAAACATTAAGATGTCCAAAAAATGGCATACAAGAATCGATTCTTGGATGTTCAAATCGCCAGGACGTCCAAGTGTAGATTTTCGAAACAGTTTTTCTGGATGTTTTGTGAAGCATCCTAACCACTAAGGGGCTAATTCTACAAACAGCCTTCCTGATTGTAGGTGGTAGTAGGCGTCCTACTGCTGTCTGGCAGCCAATCGAGACACGTTTTTAGAAAAAATTTCCCCGAGGCAAGACACCTACACTGTAGGCATTTGTCGTGGTTCTAGAGAGATGAATAGGGACACCTAAGCTTGCCCACGGCTGAGCGTGGGCATAATGTTGCCCAGAAGTGGCCTTGGATGAGTTTAAGCAGCCCTAGGCATCTTCCTAGAATCACAACAGAAGGATGAAATGTAGACCTGAAAAATGCTGGCCTACATTTCAAATCTTAACAATAGACACGGCCGACTGAGCTGATCATGGCACAGGAATACCCAATCAGCTGAGCCAGCAAAACTCCCCGAAGCCACAGCTTCGGAGAGTCCTGCCAACTCAGCTAATTGGGAGGAAAATACCCCTGCCATGATCAGCTGAACTGACTGCAGCAGAGGACGCCTGGCACCCACTCTAGAAATCGGCAGGATGAATGTCCACCTACCTAACACCGCTTGACACCCCCTCCATCGGCGATTGTCAGAAGGGATGCCCACTCCCTCCTGTCAAAGACCCTCAATCCTCTGACCCCTCCACCCCCATCGAAAATTGGCAGGAGGGATGTCTACTCCATCCTTCTGCTGACCCCCGGCATCCTCCCAACTGCTGACACCCTCTGAAAACCAAACACCCCATCCGACATCCATCCTGGCGCATCCCAGGATGCACCAGCAAGGGGAAGGCCCACCATTATGAAGAGGCAGGTCTGCCGCCCAGAGGGTGTAGGTATCCCTCTGGCCAGCCTTACTTTGAAAGGTATGGAGGGTGTTGGGATGGGCTTAAGGGTGCTGGGGTGAGGTGCTGAGGTTTGGAGGGGTGTCAGGGTGGTGTGTTTATGGGTTCGAGCAGGAGGCAGGGAGAGATTGAGACCTAATAGTCAGATTCTCTTTTGACCCCCGTTCACCACAGAGACTCATGTTTCCTCTGTCTTAGCTTCCAAGAAATTTAAAAAATAAAAAACTTTTAATTTTCTTTTTTAATTTTGATTATACTTTTAAAATTTTTACCCTCCTTCTGTACTTACCTTTCATGTTCTCTTTACTATGCCTATTGTAGTTCTTCCCACTTCCCTTATGTATCCGTCTGCAATGTTCATGTGTTTATTGTAGTTAATAACTAAGACCCTGTTTTTAATTGTAAATTGCTTTGAATTTACGATATTGCGATACATCAAAATTTTAATAAAACTTGAAACTTGATTTGGTAACCACCCACTTTGGGCTCAGTGCCACTGCCCACCCTTCCCATCTATCTCGCAAATAAACACAATAAAAAGCTAACATATTTGCAACAAGGCCCCTACATAGAAATACACAACTACAAGCAACCACAAACTTAAAATATACAGACAAAAAATTAAACCTCAAGAAGCCATTTGCTGCATGAAGTGCAACACTAGAGAAAGAGAAACAGTACTGTGCTATACTTTGGAAAATAAAAAGAAAACTATGTAAATTTACTGTAAAACTGCAATTTCTGTTCATGAATTTAAAAATAAAATTATTTTTTTTCTACTTTTATTGTCTGGCCATTTTATTCATGTTTATTCCAGTTTATCTTTTCTTCTGTCTTTTTTTAATTTTCTTTCCAGGGTCTTCAGTCTAGCTGCCACTTCCTCTCCTACATCCATCTCTGATTTTAACCTTTTCCTTTCCGTTATCCTCCATTTATTTTTCTGCACCTCTACCTGCTTCTATTTACAGCTTTCTCTCTCGCTCTTATCCTATTATTCTCCAGTTTTTTGCTAACTCTCCCCCCCTTCCAACATTTTCTCTTTCCCTCCTCTTTTCACTCTAACTAGTCTCCTCTCTTGCTCCCTCCATTCAGCATATCCTCTCCCCTCTTTCCTCCAGCATCTCAACTCTCTCTCTCCACCTCCATCCAAGTTCTCTTCCCATCATCTCTATGCAACATCCCTCTGTGTTCCTCTCTTCCTCCTTCTGCCTATTACTTCAATGTCCAGAACCCCCCTTTATCTTCTTACTGCCTCCACCTCATGTCCAGCATCTCTCATCAGTCTTCCTACTCACTTCATGTCCATTTTTTTCCTTCACCCTACAACCCCGATGTCCAGCATCTTCTTGTGTTCCTTTTTTCTTCCTTATCTGATTTAGTAGCTCTTTTCTCCACTTTCCTAAGCCAGCCAGCCCACCATCTTCCCCCATCCCATTCTAGTACCTCCTCTCTGTTCTCCATCTTAATCCAGCAAATGCCATATATCACCCTACTCTCTCCATGATCACTATCTTCCATCCAATCCCATGCACATATTCCCTTTCTTTCCATTCCTTATTTAGCATCTCATATCCCCCAACATCTTCCCCTTGTCTCCCTATTCCCCCTTCACCATGTCCAGCATATCCCCTCTGTCTCCCTACTCCCTCATGTCCAACATCTTCATTCTGTCTTCAAACTCCACCCTCTTGTGTCTTGCATTTTCAATGTCTCTCTGCTCCCTGCAAGGTTCAGCATCTGTCCTTGTGTCCCTATTCTTCCAACTCCCACCTAGGTCCAATAACTGTTCTCCTCCAAGGGGATCCATCATCTCCCTTCTGTCACACCAATCTCCCTGGGTCTACCATTCCCCTTCCCCTTCCCCTTCCACGCATATCACATTTTTCCCTCTCCCCACAATCCAGCATCTCTCCCTTGGCTGACTGACCCTGATCCACATCCTCTTGGCTTGCTGGTCCCGATCCACTGTTCCAGCATTCAGTTGCCATCATCCCTACCTTCTACCCTGATCCTGCTAAACTGGGCAGCAATAATAAAAACAAAACCGGAACTTCCCTCTTGCCTGCATTGCTGTTTGCTATAAGCTCTGCTGGTCTCAATCCTGCCCCTCAAAAGAAGGAAGTCGCTTCAGAGGGGGTGAGATCAAGATTGGCAAAGCCTATAGTGATGCAGGCAAGAGGGAAGGTCCTGCGGCTTCTGTCTTCATTTTTACCATTCAGTTTAGTAGGAATTCAGCAGAAGGCAGCTAAGTGAGCTGCCCGGACTGCAGGGCCCTGGGCAACTGCCCTGTTTGCCCTCCCTAATGCCGGCCCTGAACACAGAACAGAAATATTTGTTAAGCAATTCAGCTTTTTTTATCAGCTTCTAAATAGTCCTCCCCTTCACCTTTGAGTCTCACAATGCCACTTTTGCACTTCTTCCTATCACTAATATCTAAAAAAAAGTCTTGTCTCCCCCGTTTTACCGTGTCAGCTATTTTTTCTTCCATTTGCATCTTTGTTTTTCTGACTACACAACCAGCCTCTCTTAGCTTTTCCAGATATTTTTGCCTGTCTTCCTTTTTTCTGCGATCTTTTGTAGTTTATGAAAGCTAACCTCTTATTCCTTACCTTCTCAGATACTACTTTTGAGAACAAAAGCAGCCTTCTTTTCCTCTTACTTTTACTTACTTGCCTCAGAAAAAGGTCAGTCGCCTTTACAATAATGCCTTTCAATTTTGCCCACTGCATTTCTAGTCTTTCCAGATGTTCCCATTTAGACAATTCCTTGACGTAATCCCCCATCCAAACAAAGTTCTTTTTTTTTAAAGTCTTGAACTTTAGTTTTGAATGAGCCCTCTCTATACCCATCTGAATATTAAACCATACCATACAGTGATCACTGGATGCCAGATGATCACCCACTGTAACATCAGAAACACTTTCCCCGTTTAAGGCCCACCTACTCCGCAGGGCTTTAAACTAGGTATGTTGGGGGAGGGTACATACTTATATCCCAGAGCAGTAAGAAACCACCCTGAGGAAGCGAGTCACACCCACACTTCTAAGTCAAAGGTAAGTACCCACGCTATCCACGATAATTTAAAGGGAATTAGCAATAAAAATTTAGGAATCTCTCTAACCCAAAAGGTAATCTCTTCACAAATATGGAGGGCTATGTACGTCAATGCACACAGCTTGGGAAATAAAATTCTAGAATTAGAGACTGAGATAATAAACGCTGACCTAGACGTGGTAGCAATATCAGAAACCTGGTTCACGGACTCGCATGGGTGGGATATGGTTATACCAGGCTACAACCTACTACGTCGCGACAGAGAGGGCAAGTTAGGGGGAGGGGTAGCACTATACACTAAGGATAACATCAAAACTACCAGAATTACAGATATTAGATACACTGGGGAATCCCTCTGGGTGAATCTGGCCAGAGGAAATGAAAAATGCCTATACCTTGGGGTATTATACAGACCTCCAAGACAAAAGGAAGACAAAGACATAGAACTAATCGAAGACATAGAGAACATCACTCTACGGGGAGACACAGTGCTGTTAGGAGACTTCAATATGCCCGATGCAGATTGGAACACACTCTCCGCAACTACATGTGGCAGCAAAAGAATTTTGAACTCCATAAAGGGTGCACGACTCAAGCAAATGGTACTGGAGCCCACCAGGGACCAGACGATACTAGACCTGGTACTCACCAACGGAGACAGCGTCACGGATGTCTCAGTTGGAGATCAACTGGCCTCCAGTGACCATAATATGATATGGCTTAACCTCAAGAAAGGTTTCTCAAGGTCAAACACAGCAACGAGGGTTCTCAACTTTAGAGGCACAGACTTCGACCGCATGGGAAGTTTTGTCCATCAGGAGTTACAAAAACAAGCACAACCTAATAATGTGGAGGATATGTGGTTGACTCTGAAGTCCACCCTACATGAAGCAACAAACCGCCACATAAGAACAGTAAGTAAGCGCAGGAGGAACAAAAGACCCCAATGGTTCAGTGCAGAAATTTCGGACCTCGTTAAAAAGAAAAAAGAAGCATTTATCACCTACAAACATCTAGGAAAACAAGAGGCGGAAAAAGACTATCTGGAAAGGTCAAAAGCTGTCAAAACAGCAGTCAGGGAGGCCAAACTCAGAATGGAAGAAGATCTAGCACGGAATATTAAGAAAGGGGATAAATCCTTCTTCAGCTATATTAGTCACAGGAAAAGGAACAAAGATGGGATAGAACGCCTGAAGAAATCGGAGGGTAATCTTGTAGAATCAGATTCTGCCAAGGCAGAATTACTAAACGAATACTTCTGCTCAGTCTTCACTCGTGAAGCGCCGGGAGCTGGTCCACAGATTCAGATGGGAGACAGCCATAAGGACATATTTCATGACTTCGAGTTTACGCCCAGTAGCGTCTACTATGAACTATCAAGACTCAAAGTAAACAAAGCCATGGGACCGGACAACCTACATCCCAGAGTGCTCAGGGAATTGAGAGAAGTCCTGGCAGAACCACTATCTGTTCTTTTCAATCTTTCCCTACGCACAGGAAGAGTCCCCTTGGACTGGAAAACCGCCAACGTTATCCCACTCCACAAAAAGGGCTGCAGGACAGAGAAGGCAAACTACAGACCGGTGAGTCTCACGTCTATAGTGTGCAAGCTCATGGAAACACTGATCAAACAAAATATTGACACAATCTTAGACGAGGAAAACCTACGTGATCCCCACCAGCACGGATTCACCCAGGGCAGATCCTGCCAATCTAACCTAATCAGCTTTTTTGACTGGGTTACTAGACAACTTGATGCCGGAGAGTCACTGGATGTAGTATATTTAGACTTCAGTAAAGCTTTTGATAGCGTCCCACACCGGAGGTTATTGAACAAGCTGAAGTCGATAGGATTAGGGGACACTCTAACTACATGGATTGAGGATTGGCTGAGTGGTAGACTTCAGAGGGTGGTGGTAAACGGTACCCCATCCAAAACATCAGGCGTAATTAGTGGAGTGCCGCAGGGGTCGGTCTTGGGCCCGATTCTATTCAACTTATTCATAAGAGATATGACCCAAGGACTTAGAGGAAAGGTATCACTGTTCGCCGATGACGCCAAACTTTGCAACATAGTAGGTAAAAACACCTTGCCTGATAATATGACGCAGGATCTACTGCTGCTAGAACGGTGGTCAGCAACATGGCAGCTAGGCTTCAATGCTAAAAAGTGCAAGGTAATGCACCTGGGAAAGAGAAACCCGCACAGAACTTACATACTAAATGGTGAGACCTTGGCCAAGACCACGACGGAACGTGATCTAGGGGTGATCATTAGTAATGACATGAAGGTTGCTAATCAAGTGGAGAAGGCTTCCTCCAAGGCAAGGCAAGTGATGGGTTGTATTCGTAGAGGTTTTGTCAGCAGGAGACCTGAAGTAGTGATGCCGCTGTACAGGTCCATGGTGAGGCCTTATCTGGAATACTGTGTTCAATTCTGGAGACCACACTACCGGAAAGATGTGCTGAGAATCGAGTCGGTTCAACGTATGGCCACTAGGATGGTCTTGGGGCTCAGGGATCTCACGTATGAAGAAAGACTGAATAAACTACGGCTGTACTCACTTGAGGAACGAAGAGAAAGGGGAGACATGATTGAAACATTTAAGTATATCACGGGCCGTATCGAGTCAGAAGAGGATATCTTCTACCTCAAGGGATCCTCGACCACCAGGGGGCATCCGTTAAAAATCAGGGGAGGGAAGTTCCATAGCGACTACAGAAAATACTTCTTCACTGAAAGAGTAGTGGATCATTGGAACAAACTCCCACTGCAGGTGATTGAGGCCAAGAGCGTGTCAGATTTTAAGAGACAATGGGATGTTCACATGGGATCTCTAAGGGAGTAATATCAGAGGGGGGGAATTTGGAATGGGCAGACTTGGTGGGCTATAGCCCTTTTCTGCCGTCTTTTCTATGTATGTTTCTAAGTCCAATATGACCCCCATCCCGCGGGGGTTCCATTACCAACTGCTGGAACAGTTCTCCTTATTGAGAATCCAGGCTCTCCCTACTTCTAGAAGACCCCACAATTGGGATACCCCTATCAACATCCAGCTTGTTAAAATCACCTATTAGTAAAACATTCCCTTTTTTTTAAGATATATTTTTTAGTCTACTATTAAATCTCTGTCCACTTCTTCCATCTGTGAAGGAGGTCTGTATATCACACCAATGTAAATATATTTGTCATTCCCTCTTTCCAAATTGATCCAGTGTGCCTCTTCCTTGCTCTCCAGATCCTTGCAATTGTGTGGCTTTAATATGATCTTTAACATATAATGCTACTCCCTCTCCTTTTCTTCCTACCCTGCCATTCCTGAACAGATTATAGCCCGGTATAACTACTTCCCCAGTCATGGCTCTCCATGAGCCACGTCTCTGTGATCACCACTGTATCCAACTCATCTTCTTCCATCACAGCTTCTAGATCCAGAATCTTGTTTTCCATTCTTCGAGCATTAGTACATACTGCTTTCCAGACATTGCACCCTTTTCCCATCAATGTAGAGGTATTCAGTGATTTATTTACCTGAAGGCTTATACTCACCCGGTGGGCTTTTATCACCCTACCCCATCATTTCTAGTTTAAAGCCCTCTTCAGTAGATTAGCCAGCCTGTCGCCGCAGACACTTCTTCCCTTCTTTGATAGATGTATACCATCCCTGCTTAGCAGCCCTTGGAAAATCATCTCATGGTCCAGGAAGCTAAAATACTCTCGACGACACCATCCACATAGCCACACATACATCTCCAGGATGTGTGCTTCTCTGACACCTTGAATGTGGTTATATAACTACAAAAAGGCAGTATACAAGTCCCAATATCTTTCCCCTTTACAAAGCCACAGTAGCAATTCCTGTGCAGCAAATGTGATGCAGCCCATTCAGTTCATATGGGTCGTGTCACATGTGCCACACCAAGACTTGCTACTGCTGCTGTTGCAAAATGGGCCCTGTGTTTCTGAAAACTGGGTTTTGTCCAAATGTTGCTATAATAATTCTGTTCTTGGATTTGAATGCAGTTTCATTATTCTATAATTCTGAAGTATCACAGAAAGTAATAAGGGGAACCATCAGATCTATATAAATTGTCTGACAGTTATATTGAGCTGAAACGTTTCAAGGCAGCTGATTAAATTCCATTTTCTTTGAACACTGAGATTTATAGATAAATACTTTATGAACTAATGTGCTTATGAAAGATTGAATGAGGTTCTTTTATTTGTATTATAAAAATGAACACAAAATGGAAAAGTTTTATTTTGCTGTGGGATCAATGGTTATATGAATGAAATGGTAATGCAGCAGTGACCAAGACTTCTGTCATCTCTCTCTTGGCTCTGAGGTCCCCTACATATATTTTCTGTCTGTTAAATGTTTTATTATATACTAGTCTTTAAGCCCGTTACATTAACGGGTGCTAGAATATATGTCTGTCTGTCTTTCTTTCTTTCTGTCTCTCTCTCTCTCTCTCCCGCTGTCTCTGTCTCTCTCTCTCTCCTTGGCTCCCTTTTTCTGTCTGTCTTTCTGTCCCTCTCCCTGCCCCTGTGTCTTTCTTTCTTTCTGTCTGTCTCCCTCCCTCCTGCTGTCTGTCAGTCATTCTTTGCCTCCATTTCCCTGTGCAGCAGCATTTCCATCCCACTTCCCTGTGGAGCAGCAACAGCAACAGCATTTCCCTCCCCCCCTCCCCCCGACTTCTCTGTGCAACAGCAGCGGTATTTGGCTTCCCCTCCAGGTCCCTGTGCAGCAGTTGCAGCATTTCCCCCACCCCTTCCCTTCTCTTACCGCGATCTGGCCTTCTCCGTTCGGCCCCTCCCCCTCATTGTGGCCTGCTGCGATCTGGCTGCTCCGTTCGGCTTCTCTCCCTTCCCTTCCCGTGGTCTAGCCTGCTCCATGGCCCCCCCCTTCCCTTATAGCATTCCCCACAGGCAGGCAGGCCCAGCTTCTTCCTTGGGGCTCGAGTCCTCTTCTTTGTCGGCCCCCCTTCCCTTCATGTCTGTCTGTCTGGGTATTTTTTTTATTTGTCTCTCTCTCCTTGCATGCTGCCTATCTGTCATTTTTTCTGTCTGTGAATCTCCCTGTGCCTCCTTCCTATGTCCATAGTGCCCCTTTCTATGTCCTTAGTGCCCCCAGTGCCTCCTTCCTCCCCCCCCTCCGATGCCAGCCTGCCTTTCATTGAAAACCCCCCACCCCCTCCGTTGCCTCCCATAACCCATCCATTGAAACCCCCCCATGCCAGCCTGCCTGCCTCCCATCCCCCTGAGCAGCATATTTCCATGGAACCCCCCGATCCATTGAACCCCCCACCCCCTTCCGATGCCAGCCTGCCTGCCTCCCATTCCCCTTCCACTGAACCCCCCCCCCACCCCCATGCCTGCCTGCTTGCTTGCCTCCCATCCCCCTGAGCAGCATGTTTTCATGGAACCCCCCCATGCCATCCTGACTGTCTGCCTTCCATTGAACCACCCCACCCTTCCTCCGATGCCAGCCTGCCTGCCTCCCATTCCCCTTCCACTGAACCTCCCCCCCCTCTGATGCCTGCTTGACTCCCCCCACCTGACTCCTCCCTCCCCCCCTCCTCCCCACCGACCCTACCCGGCACAACTGAAACCCCCGTTGACCCTCCCACCACTACAGGGCTGACAAACCCGGCAGGAGCAGCAGCGTTCTAGGCACAGTAAACACTGCTTCGTGTCTTCTACTGGCCTAATTTCCTCTGCCGCGTCCCTGATTACAGGTAGAGATGGGCAGGGTCTGGGGTGGAGATTGGGTAGAGATGGGTGGGGTCTGGCCCACGACTTAGCCTAGTGTTCTTCAACCGCCAGTCCCATGGACCGATGCCGGTCCACAGAATAATTCTTTTATTTCTGCCGGTCCAAAGGTGTAAAAAGGTTGAAAAACACTATTAAATCATAAATAAAATTTTGACACTAACATGCAAGGAATTTTATTAAAAAAAAAAAATCATCGTATAAATTATCCAAAATACCCCCTTTTCGTGATTGATCAAAACCCAAAGAATAGCAACATTCTATGCTTCTGATCCAGAGCAAGCAGTGGCTTCCCCCATGTCTTTCTCAATAACAGACTAAGGACACACATTGATTAAATCTCTTTTTTAGACATGCAAACCCTTTAATCTTCCACATTATCTGCACAATATGAGGGCTACAGCAGCATTTCTGGGGCAGATTTCTCAACATTTATCTGCACATAGACAATCTGGTTATAAGGGGTGAATCATGTCTGGTACAATGAGACTCAAGCAAGGGCATTAATAAGCTGCTTTTTATTAGCAAAGCTCACACAGGATCAGCCAAACTGAAAATTACAGGCTGAATCCATGAAATTAAATTCATAACAAGACCCTTCTCTGTGTTGACAGGGAAATCATTAGTCACCATCAGGGAAACAGTCTTGTCTACTGTGAAAAGGAACCTTCTTTTTATACCTAAACACGAGTTCCCACTGGTTTACTGTTCAGTTTTTCCAGTGTTCAAATATTATTTAAAGGAGATAGAGTTTATAGATTTCATTCTCAGAGCTCATGATAAAGTAACATTCCTGACTATCTCAGGAAATGTCTCATCAATACACAAAGAGCCAGCGGTCAGAGGTAACACTAACAAGCTACCTGCACTTTGCAGGATCCTTTGTAAATGGCCATTTGTGAAGGGCAGCACAGTACTCAGTGTTGCATCCACAGAGATATTCAAGTCTGAAATGCTAGGTCCTTCATTTCACTCAGAAATAAGCCAAGTGGATATTATTTTCCAACTAAGGCTCGTCTCATTAAATACATTTCTCTCTGGCATCTTTATGTACTTGTAATTATATGGGTCTGGTATCCAAAGGGACTTATTATGTTTAATGTTATGATATGTTATGTGTGATCATATATCCTGCCAAATCCTCTCAAAATGAAGTTCTAAATGTAGCATATTGCTACACAGAATTACGGTAACCATACATAGAATTACTGTATACATGTTGCATAGAGTTATACATGCAGTGTAAGATAAGATATTTAAGTTCAAACTTAAATATATATATATATATATTTTTTTAAAGATATTTAAAACAGCAAGCTACCACTAATATTGTCGTTACATAGAGTAAGATTTTCCTTGTAAAGTCTGAGTCCTCTCAAGCTCCTAATATGTACAGGGAAGGGCGATGAAAATGATAAAAGATTTGGGACAACTTTCCTATGAGGAGATGCTAAAGCGACTAGAGCTCTTCAGCTTGGAGAAGAGACAGCTCAGGGGGGTGATATGATAGAGGTCTATAAAATACTGAGTGGAGTGGAAAGGGTAGATGTGAATCGCTTGTTTACTCTTTCCAAAAAATACTAGGATTAGCGGGCATGTAGTGAAGCTAAGTAGTACATTTAAAACAATAGAGAGAAAATATTTTGTCACACAATGTGTAATTAAACTCTGGAATTCGTTGCTGGAGAATATGGTGAAATCAGTTAGCGGGGTTTAAAAAAGGCTTGGATAATTTCCTAAAAGAAAAGTCCATAGGCTATTATTGAGATGGCTTGGGGAACTCCACTGCTTATTCCTAGGATAAGCAGCATGAAATCTGTTTTGCTATTTGGGATCTAGCTAGGTACTTGGGACCTGGGTTGGCCACTGTTGGAAACAAGATACTGGGCTTGAAGGACCTTCGGCTTGTCCCAGTATGGCAATTCTTATGTTCTTAACAGAAACATCTTGAACAGCTGTGTTTTTAGGCCTTTGTGAAACAGGACATATACAGTAATGGCACAAATTTAAATTGAAAATGAGTTCCACACTTTTGCAATTTGATAGTTAAATGATTTGCAGTGAGGCATCTTGTATTTTATACCTTTTCAGGTTTGGAAATGACAAAATCAAGCGAACAGAGTTAAGATGATCAACAGATCTGCCTAATAGTTTAGTAAATCTGGGCTAGCCATTAAATATGCAACATAAGAACATATGAATTGCCGCTGTTGGGTCAGACCAGTGGTCCATCATGCCCAGCAGTCCACTCCTGCGGCAGCCCCCCAGGTCAAAGACCAGTGCTCTAAATGAGCCCAGCCTCACCTGCGTACTTTCCAGTTGAGCATGAACTTGTCCAACTTTGTCTTGAATCCCTCGAGGGTGTTTTCCCCTATGACAGACTCCGGAAGAGCGTTCCAGTTTTCTACCACTCTCTGGGTGAAGAAGAATTTCCTTACGTTTGTACGGAATCTATCCCCTTTTAACTTTAGAGAGTGCCCTCTCATTCTCCTTACCTTGGAGAGGGTGAACAACCTGTCCTTATCTACTAAGTCTATTCCCTTCAGTACCTTGAATGTTTCGATCATGTCCCCTCTCAATCTCCTCTGTTTGAGGGAAAAGAGGCCCTCACCCTTGAACTTAAAGTGGCACAATGCAGTTCTGTAAGTGGGTGCCTCCATTTAAGCACTTTGAGGATGCCTAGTAGGAGCCTATACCATAGGGGCTTCTAGGCGCCCAGTTGTAACCCAGTATCTGCACATTTAACATTTATGTGCACACAGTTACCCCAGCCATAGAGCTGGCATAGATGTGGGTATCTAAATATAGCAGTGGGTATCTAAATATAACAGTATTCTGTAAGTTCCACCAAGTAAGTGGGAACCCTGCCCATACTCTGTCCACACAGGTAGCAGTTTTTAGCACAGGGAGCTGCGCTGAATGCCCCGTGCTGCTCTCAAGGCTCATAGGCACCCTGCGCTAAAATCCACTACTACGGTTTAGTAAAAGGGGGCCATAGTGCAAAATGTAGACAGCAGATATAAATTCTGAAAACGGACACATTTTGATTACTAAATTTAAAATAAAATCATTTTTCCTACCTTTGTTGTCTGGTGATTTCATGAGTCTCTGGTTGCACTTTCTTCTTCTGACTGTGCATCCAATAGTTCTTCCCTTCTTTCTGCTTCCTGCATGCTTCGTCTCCTCCAGACCTCATTCCATTCCCCAACCAACATCTCTATCCTTCCATGAGTCCAACTTTTACTTCCTCTCTCCCTGCCTGCCCCCTGCCACCTGACACACTCCATTTCCTCCCCCTTTTCCTTCCTCTTTCCCTGCTCCACTCCCCTTTCTTTCTTTCTGTCTCCCTGCCCCCCTTTCTTTCTTTTTCTCTCTGTCTGTGTTTTTGTCTCCCTGCCCCCTTTCTGTCTTTCTGTCTCCCTGTTCTGCCTCCATGTCTGTCTGTCTCCCCGTTCTGCCTCCCTGTCTTTCTATCTCCCCCTTTCTTTGTCCCCAAGCTACCACCGGGGCTGCCATCTGGAAACAGGCCCCCAAGCCACCGCTGATGTCTGGGAACAGGCCCCCAAACCACCGCCGCCATTGCCGCCGAGTTCTCCCTGTTTCCCAACACCTCAACAGTCCAGCAGCCTTCCCCCTGACGTAAATTCTCTCGTCAGAGATGAAGTTCCAGGCCAGCCAGGCAGCGATTGGCTGGCCCGGAACTTCCTTTCCAATGCCAGAATTGATGTTGAGGTGGGGAGGCTGGCTTGCCGGCGCTTCTGTAGTTGCTGCTGGCTTGTTGTGGCATCAGGGAACAGGGATAATGCAAAGGCAACGCGAGTCTATCGGCTCCGCGATCAACTCGCATTGCCTTTGCGATCGACTGGTCAATCGCGATTGACCTTTTGGGCACCCCTGTTATAAATGTTTGCATCAAATTTTAATAAACATGAAACATGAAGTAGATGCATGGTACAGCCTTCCAGTGTAGGTGGTGGAGTCAAAAACTATCTAAATTTAAGAAAGCATGGGACAAGTCATAGGATTGTGCTTAGTTATTGTCCTAGATGGGCTGTCATTTTCTTTCTTTCTTTGTCTTGAAGGGAGCCACAGTGGACTGTTCCTTCAATGTGCAGGGTGCAAATATGAGGAAAAATCCCCATATCATTGGGAATAAAAGCTCATGGTACCATCATCCAGTCCTGAAGCATATTGGTTTAAAGGGGGTTGTTTCACTCCTCAGGAATGATGGAGACCTAAATAAAAGCAGATTTGGGCTCTGCAAAGATCTGGAAACCCTTTACTACGAAAAAGCAGAAGGGAAAAGTTCCCACCACTGAGACTGATGGGAAAGGGCAGGTAAACCATTAGACCCATTTTCTGCTCTGAGGGACACAGAGCCAGAACACACTAGACTTGAGCATTAACAAAATGAGCTCTCAAAAAAGATCAACATGAATATTTTCTGGCATTTGGAGCCCATTCTCTTTATGATGTAAGTTGCCATTTGCACAAAATGTTAAATGGACTGTTTGAAGCTACCTTACGGGTTTTGTTTAAAGGGGACTTTGTAACATGAATCAGGAAGCCAGTTGGCTTTGGATGCTCGATTAATCAGGGTAAATCTCAAGTAGATTGAAAAACAGACTTTAAGGGATTTCTTGTCAGTCTCCTTCTAGCTGTTTGACTGGCAACATTAACAGGAGTTGGCTCTTAAGTCATCCTGCATGCTAGGGGTCCACCTGGAGTGTGGGATGTTAGTACTTCAACTGCCTTTTATTCACATGTAATATGGGTTTGTATATTGAAGAACTAGTGCCAAGGCTTCCAAATTAGAAGGCAAAAAAACACAGTAGAAAGAGTATCCAGAGGCAGAAAGCCAGGGCAATGAGTTATTGAAGTACATAAAGTCCCAGAAGACAGAATTGAATAGTCCTGGCACTGCAAGAAGAACATAGGCTTGACAGTCTTATCTGTACATCCGCCTTAAGCGTGCGTTACCCTGCACTAATGTTTTGTGTTCTCAATCTTATAATTCATATGCATGTTAAATACGAACACTTTTCTCTGTTTCAGCATTTATATGTTTGCATATATAAAGAGAGCTTATACTCCTATTTATATGTAATGCCCCAAATCAGGACACATTGCAACAGACCACATACAGGTACAAGTTCCTGTCTGTCAGCCTTACAAGACTTGCTGTCGGCATTTCCCATAGGCCTTTGCTGACATTGGTTAAGCCAACAGAAAAGGCTGACAGCAAGTGTCAGCCTTACAAGGCTTGCTGTCACTGTCCATGAGAGCTTACAGTATTAATGAGCTTGTCCAAGGTCACAAGAAATGTCAATATGATGAACTGGGTTTAAATGCTCATCTCATTGCTTTCACACCCTGGGTTGGTCAGCCCCCCTTCCCTTCTCTTTCTCTAGGTTCTGGCAGTGTGGGATGGAAGTGCTGACCAGTTTACGTGAGACTGTGAGAAACAACGATATGACAAGGAAGGGAAAAGTCAGAAGTGGAATAATTAAAAGGAAGACAAAAATTGGAAATGATAATGATACTGGATGGGAAAGTATGGGGGTGGGAGGAAGTGGGAGTGCATTGTAGGAGGAGGACCTAGGGAGACAAGCCAGAGAACAGAGGGAGGATGAGGAGGATGACAGCAAAGCTGTTGCAGTTTGCAGACCCACAAAATAATCCCCCTGGAAAGCACAAGCTCACTAGAATCATTGTGTCCTTCCAGTATGTGACCGTCCCTGAGACTTGCTCATCCTTTTGATATTTGGGGCTCCTTTTACTAAGGTGCGCTAGCAGTTTAGCGCACGTACAATATTAGCAAGCGCTATAGCGTGCGCTACCCGAAAAATTACTGCCTGCTTAAAAGGAGGCGGTAGCTTAAAAGGAGGCGGTAGCTTAAAAGGAGCCCATGGTCCTTAACAGAAAGATTGTCCTTAGAATAGTCTGAAAGTTAATAACTATATATAAATTTAGGGCTTTCTTCAACATGTAGCAAGATATCTAAAATATGTTTATTACATAAGCAAAGAGATATCTATTTCTCATCCAGAGAATGGTTTGATCCTTTCATTAATTCTTGTCCCTTAAGAGATGGCTCAGATTGTAAGAAAAATGAGGCCAGCGCTTTTCATATATTTCCAGATAATGTTCACTTGAATTGTAGCAATAATAGTGCGTGCATTGCAGCTCTGGGATTCAAAATCACTTCCTACTGACTTTTTTCCTTCTCATAAACACATGGATTTAGGGGGGGGGGGAGTTATCAATGTGGACTAAAGTTAAGTCAGATTATTTTACAAGTGAAGTTATTTTAGCATGGGGTATCATTGCATAAAATAATAGGACCCTGAAAGTGTAGTTACTTACCTGTAACGTAGGTTTTCCGTGGACAGCAGGATAGTCAGCCACACAACCATATGTGGCTGACTCATCCTGCTTGACCTAGGAGAACTAAAATAACCGACTCAACAGTAGCCCATGTTGATAACTTTCTCCCCCGCCCCCCCTACTTCTTATATTTAAAAGATTTACCAGGTTTTAGACAGATAAATCTAGCTGGAAAAAATAAATTTGCCACTTTTAGGTGGCTAAAGTTGTGCTCTTAATGCAAACTGCATTACCCAAATAACAAAGGTTCCTGATTGGAGGTGTTTCTGGTGTTAGAGGAGCTTCTGTGTCAGGAAGGTATGATCTCGATGAAGGATACTGTCAGGGAAGAGTGCATGATCAGGGGGATTAGATTGGGAGTGTTTTTAAAGATAGGGTGGTAAATGTGTGGAACAGGCTCCCGGTAGAGATGGTGGAGACAGAGACTGTGTCTGATTTCAAGAAAGCCTGGGATAGGTGCATGGGATCTCTTAGAAAGAGGAAGAGAAAATGGTTACTGCGGATGGGCAGACTGGATGGGCCATTTGGCCTTTATCTGCCATCATGTTTCTATGTTTTCATGCAGTTTTTCAGCTTAGGCCCTTGTGGTAAGTGTCTGCTCTTTATGGTAAGTGCAGAGCAGACGCTAGGCTCACCCCCACTGCACCGCCCCCTCCCCCACCCGACATACATTTGCCCCCAAATTCTGTAATCCATCTAAAATTAGGTGCCTATATCGTCACGCCTAATTGGCACCAACAATTGGCAATTAACATCTTGTAATTGGCGCTAATTGGACCTAATTGAAAGTTAGGTGCTAAGAAAACCCTGACATAAATAGGATGAACCTGCAAGTTAGTACGCATAGTGATACCTAACACTACTTAGGCAGCGCTAAGCATGATTTTGTAGAATATTCTTAGTAGAGAATGACATGGTGAGAAAATTCATCACCGTTCCTGTCCCCGCGGATAACCGCGGGGAACCATCTCTATGTCATTCTTTAAGGAGAGAGGGAAGAATCCGAGTATGAATGGGCCCAAGCCTTGCATTGAAGAACGCTGGTGTAGAAGGACTGAGTTTGAGATGGATACTAAAGAACGGCATGGAATGCTTTCCCACGGTTATCCGCGGGGACGGAAACGGTGATGAATTTTCTCACCGTGTCATTCTCTAATGCTTAGCACCATCCTAGTCGGCGCTGATTTTTTAGGCAGCATATATAGAATCAGGCTCTTAATGCACAGGCTGTGCAATTGGGTACCTTATAGAGCAGTGTCCTGCAGACTTTCTTAAGCTGTGGCACACCGAAGGTAGTGGCCGCAACTCGAGGCACCAGGAAGTGTGAATCATCACATCAGTATCCGCGCGTGCGCGACAACCCTTCAGTTGGGCCCCAAGACGCCTGTGGGAGTGCCAGCAGGGAAGAGAGCCGGAGAGGAGACGCCGGCACCAACTCACCACCTCTCACACCGAGAGGCACGTCCTGTAAGTAGTCAGCCCATGTCGGTGCCTCTCCTCCTCCCCAGTGTGCCGCGGCACACCTGAGATCTCAGGAGGCGCACTAGTGTGCCACAGCACACAGTTTGCGATACACTGTTATAGAGAATGACGCAGGGACAAATTTTTCTCCATCCCCGTGGGAACTTATTTTCCCATTCCCATCCCAGTGAGTTCTTTTCCTGCCCCTGCCCCATTCCTGCAAGCTCCAACCTCATCTGTGCAAGCCTCAAATACTTTAAAATCATAAGTATTCGAGGTTTGTGCGGTTAAGGCAGAGCTTACAGGAATGGGGCAAGGACAGTGACAGAACTCACGGGGACAGGGCGGGGAGATTGAGTTCGTGCGGGGATAGGGAAAAATTTGTCACCATGTCAAGTTAAGGTTGCTCTAAAGGCAAAAAATACTGCATTTACCCCCTCTTTTATGAAACTGCGATAGCAGTTTCTAACGTAGAGAGCTGCGCTGAATGGCCCGCGCTGCTCCTGACACTCATAGGAACTCTGAGCGTCAGGAGCAGCACGGGCCATTCAATGCAGCTCCCCGCGGTTTCGTAAAAGGAAATTGGAAAGGGTTCAGTAAATACGCTTCACATTCAACTTAAAGTCCATGTGAGTAGAACAGTTGGGAACATTTTCAGAATTATCTGAGGGTCCATTTTCTAAAAGGGTTTCACCCTGTACTTATGAAAACACCACTTCTGTCTTCAGGGCATCTGTTTCATTCGTCTGTAAATGATTCTTAATCTCCAGGCTTGTCAGTTTCAAAAACTTACATGTCAGGGAAATAAAAATACCAAGATGTGAGAGAATCTAAAAATAGATGAAGCTGGTTTATATAAGTGTAGAAATATGGATGTCATAGCTGCGTTTGTGGTGTCAGTGTTAGATGGGAGAACTGTTTCTAGGTATTCTGGAGAAAGCTCCAAGCAGTCCAGCAGATAAAAAGAAGTCACATATTTTGCTTTTGGTGGTAAACTTCTGGGGCTCTTGATTGTAACATATGTTTCTATTTTAAGGGAGTAAATTCAGGGGGGGATACTTGGAATGGGCAGACTTGATGGGCTATAGCCCTTTTCTGCCGCTTTTTCTATGTTTCTATGAATAATGTTTGGGTTTTATCTGACACCTAAGCACAATGGTTTCTTCAATATTCATTCAAAGGTGAAGATTTGAATGTCCTGTGAGAGGATGGGGGAGGGGGGTGAGTAGGGTTACCAGACATCCGGGAAAACCCAGACATGCCCTCTTTGTAGAGGACTGTCCGGATACCCAGAGGGATTTCCAAAACCTGGCAGCTTGTTTGGGTTTTAGAAGTCCCCAAGCTCGAGGTCATGTCTGGAGGGCTTCTGCGATATGATAACGTCATTTGGATGTACACATCCACATTACATCATCACGCCAATGTCTGTGCATGTGCAGGCACCCTCTGGATGCTGCCCCGAGCTTGGGGAAAGAGACGTGAGCTTTGTTTGGGGGCGGGGCTGGGGGCAGAATGAGATGGGACCGAGTGTCCTTTATTTTTTTTTTTAAAGAGGAAATCTGGTAACCCTGGGGGGGTGAGAGAACTTGACTCTTAACTGTTTATCTGCAGAAATGGAAATCCACACTGGTATTCTCAAGGATTGATGGATGCAGAGATATTGAAAAATTTCAGATGAAGGAAACTGTCATAAGAAAATAAGAAAAAGTCATACTGAGTCAGACCAAAGAACATTGGGACCAGTATCCTTTTTCCAGTAGTAGCCAGGCCAGGTAACAAGTACCAGGCAGATAGCAAAAGGTAAATCTGTTCTTATTCATATCCAAAATGTGCCAGGTGGATAAACCGATGTGCATCAATCAGTCCATGCACAAATACACCAGGTAGTGTTGCAGAAGTCTGTTTCTGTATGAGACACAAAAATTACACTGGAACAAGCTATTGTAAGTTGTCCCTCATGTTGTAGGAGCCTTAAGCAGCATTATACCGAGGCTGGACAAATTTCTACAAAACCTTGAAATCTCAGATTTGACAACGATAGATTTACAGAAAACAGTTTTGCTTGGTTCAAGTTACATTTTATGAAGCTTTCTGAATTTAAGCTTGGATTCTCCAGTGATACCAAACAAATCATTGTGTTATGTGCCATGTAGAATAATAATAATAATAATGATTATTGTTATTGTTATTATTACTACTACGAGGGGGTACTGAAAAGTTCTCAGCCCAGCCAACCAACTTCTAAATTCTGAGTGTTACTTTGCCATTGTAACTGAAAGGTGTTCTTATTTTGTTAAGTGTCAGTTTGCAGAAATGAAATCCTTTGTTTTGACATTGTTTGAGATCATTGATTGAATCATATTCTCTTCATGGTTGGGCTGAGAACTTTTCAGCACCTCCTCATATTATTATGTCGGGGTTGATTTTTGAGACACTGTATAGAAAAGGTCAGCTCCCAGTATATTGAGAAGTCATTTGAAAAATTTTTTAAAGACTGGGTTGATTTTCGAGAATATGAATATGTATGAGATCTATTTGCATACAATACAAGCAATGCATGCAAATAGATCTCATGCATATTCATTGGGGAAAATCTGACTGGGTTGCAGCCCTCAAGGACTGAGACTGCCCACTCCTGGTTTGGATGGACTCCATCTCTGAGATGGCTGTTTATTCATTTCTTAACTTCAATGATTACATTACATTACATTACATTAGAGATTTCTATTCCGCCATTACCTTGCAGTTCAAGGCGGATTACAAAATAATTAAGGTTGGTCAGTTACATAAAGAGAACAGTGGTCTGTTATAAGAAGAGATCAGTGGTCATGACTAGTGAAGAGGGCGGGTATTCTCAGGGAGTTAAGAAGCAAGGGGGAATGATGGAATCGTGGTGTTAAGACTTAAGCAGGGATTTCTTGAAGAGTAAGGTCTTTATTTCTTTTCTGAATAGCTTGTAGTCCGTGGTTGTAATTAGCAGATTGGAGATTTGGTTATCCAGTTTCGCTGCTTGGGTGGCTAGGAGTCCGTCGTAAAGTTTTTTTCGTTTAACTTCTTTGATTGGCGGGTGTGTGAATGGGGTGTGAGATTTTCTATGACTGGTTGAGGTATTATGGATGAGTCGGTTGTTCAGGTAGGTTGGGCTGTCACTATTTATGGTTTTAAATAGCGTGCAGTAAAATTTGAATAGTATTCTTTCCTGGATTGGGAGCCAGTGTGAGCTCATGAAAGCTTCAGTGATGTGGTCGTATTTTTTTAGGGAGTAGACGAGTCTTAGTGCTGTATTTTGGACTGTTTGCAGTTGTTTGATCATTATTGCAGGGCAGGGGAGATAGAGAATATTGCAATAATCCAGTATACCTAGGATAAGGGATTGAACTATGAGCTGGAATTGTACTCTTTTAAAGAATTTGCGTATTTGTCTTAGGTTCCTCATTACGGCAAAACCAAACTGTTTTCATCAATTTTATAAAATCAGATCAGATGAAAATAAAAAAATATATAAAATGGGAATAGAATTGATCTTCTGTCTCTAGGACAAGATGTTGATTCAGCTGTAAATTTTACTGTAACAGCAGAAAACTAAATGTGGAAAACTTCCTTTCACCATAACTCTTGCAAGATAGCCAGCTATCTCAAGAAAAGCATTCTTTCATTTAAGAATAATTTGAAAAAGAGTAAGAACATGAAAATGACAACGAGATAAGTAGAACTTTGTAAACAGTCTTCTAGCTTGCAGAGCCTCAGGGCCAGAGGAGAGAATAATGGGGCTTATCAACATTTGCGCCTTAAAAAGTTTTACATATCCATTGCAAACCTGAAAGCTAAAGAAGTGGTGTACATTTAGGTATTTTCCTATCCTCAAAGAGCTCACAATCTGTTGCCGTACAGGGAGAGATTGGAGAAACTGGGCCTCTTCTCCCTTGAAAAGAGGAGACTGAGAGGGGACATGATCGAAACATTCAAGATACTGAAGGGGATAGATTTAGTAGATAAAGACAGGTTATTCACCCTCTCCAAGGTAGGGAGAACGAGAGGGCACTCTCTAAAGTTGAAAGGGGATAGATTCCGTACAAACGTAAGGAAGTTTTTCTTCATCCAGAGAGTGGTAAACAACTGGAACGCTCTTCCAGAGTCTGTTATAGGGGAAAACACCCTCCAGGGATTCAAGACAAAGTTGGACAGGTTCCTGCTAAACTGGAACATACGCAGGTGAGGCTGGACTCATTTAGAGCACTAGTCTTTGACCTAAGGGCCACTGCATGAGCAGACTACTGGGCACGATGGACCACTGGTCTGACCCAGCAGTGGCAATTCTTATGTTCTTATGTATTTGAGGCAATGGAGGGTTAAGTGACTTGCCCACAATCACAACAAGCTGCACAGGGGTTTTAACCAGGTCCCTCTGGTTCTCCTCTAACCATTAGACAACTCTTTATTTATTCCTTGGCCCTGGTGGCTTTCATCAGGTCCTTTGTGCCACTTTGGTTTTTTTCTTTATTTTATTCGGTCACCACTGATTCCCAGAGCCTAAATGCTTTATTCCTCAGAAGATCTAAGCACCAATGCAAGCAAAGGATGGGAGAAAAACAATGAAAGTCAGAAAATTTTTCAATTCAAATGCAGAATCTCCAAGATATAGTCAGGTTACCACATGACTATCTTGTCTACATGGTCTTCTTCAACAAAATGAGAACATGTTTTATTTCTTCATTTAAACTTATGTATATACTATCATCTCACTCTCAGTATCCAGGCCACCAAAAAGACAAAACCCCGGTGTATTGATGCAGCACTTTCCAAACATATCATAGCTGGATATATATTTAGTAGGGAAGAGAAAACTTTGTTGTGCTATTGTACTTTGGGATGGAGTCTGTGGCCATTTTCTACCTTCAGACTTGTTGACAATTTTCCAAGAGAAAGCGTGCCGTATTTTCACTTCCAGACTTGCCCTGAAGACACCATACCTGTGTACCTTTGCACTTCTTTCTGCTGGATCTTTTTCTGTAAAATAAATGCTGATAAGTTTGGAAATATCATATATACATGTTATTCACACTTCCATGACCTAACTACACCCCCCGGAAATGCCACCTCTCAGTGCTGCTAAAAGGATGCGCATTGTAAAACAGCTCACATATTTTTGACATTAAGGGAGAGCACTCTTCAAACAACCAATTTAAGGAGGGTACTCTGCTAGTATTTACATATGTAAATGATTTGAAAATTGCCTCTCAGGTGGGGTGTTCATGGCTTCTGAGCACTGTTCTATGAGTAGAATTTACTTTACAAACATTTCAGGTGAGCTTAGGGCAGTGGTCTCAAACTCAAACCCTTTGCAGGGCCATATTTTGGATTTGTAGGTATTTGGAGGGCCGCAGAAAAAAATAGTTAATGTCATATTAAAGAAATGACAATTTTGCATGAGGTAAAACTATAGTTTATAAATCTTTCCTTTTGGCCAAGTCTTAATAATAATATTGTAATTTATAGCTAAAGAGACATATGATCAAGAAACTGTTTTAGTTTACTTTTGTGATTATGATAAACATACTGAGGGCCTCAAAATAGTACCTGGCGGGCCGCATGTGGCCCCCGGGCGGCGAGTTTGAGACCACTGGCTTAGGGTTACCATATGGCTTCCCAATAAAGGGACATATGGGTTTTACTTCCATTGAAAGCAATAGAAGTAAAACCCAAATGTCTCAATCCGTCCTCCATTTTCTGGAGCCATTTGGAACCCTAGCTGAGCTCTTCTCTTGTAAAATGATCTCTGAGTATAATAAATGATCTGTGCCAAATAACCCTGTGATCCTGCATTCTTATCTTTCTGCAGGTGAACGCCTTCCTTTCTTTTGTGTTTCCAATGGTCCTTATTTCAGTGTTGAATACAGTCATTGCCAACCAGCTGATGATCATGTTTAAGCAAGCCCATCAAGAGAGTCAGGCCTGCAGCATTGGAGGTCAGCAGACTATGCTCAGCATGTCAGTAGAGCCCAGCCGTGTGCAGTCCCTGAAACATGGAGTCCGCGTACTACGTATGTACTCTTGGGGCCCTGATGGGTATCTTTTTGTCTCAAACATTATTAAGCAGACAAAAACAACAGCTTTAGTTAACATGGTACTAGATGCTATGATTTATCACAGATTTTCCCAGCAATATAAAATGTGAAACAATGTTTGATGAATCACATTCCATGCTTTTTAAATCTCATTGCAAACGAATTTATTTCTAACTCGCTGGTTCTGTAGGTTGTTAAAATCAGGTGATACCGTTGCTTGCAAGTTCCTAAGGACTCATTCATAATGAAGCCTTCTAGTTTCCATCTTGTAAATTATTAGCAAAGATTGAAAATGAAATGGAACAAAACTCTACTTTGTGAAATAAAAAGGCCCACTGCTTTATGTCCATTTTCAGAAGCCAAATGACATTTTTTTAAAGCTCTAAAAAAAATAAAAGGACCAGCAGTGCAGTCAATACACTGCTCTCTCTCCTCCTGGGTGCTGTCTTAAGGAAGTGAGCCCACACAGAACTAAATATTTCATTTCTATTTATAGGACAGCAGTGCTGGCTAAAGGGCTAAGTGGTATCTGGTCTGTATATCTCCCCCCCCCCCCCCCCATGTGGTCCAGGTTTAACAGAGTACTTAACTTTCCAAGTTATGAAGAAAGTGGAGCACAGGTGCTGTTGGAATAATCCTTCAATTGCATAAAGACTCGAGGGACTGGATTTATTACATATTTGCAATTGCTTTATAATACAAGTGCCAGGCAGGAATAAGGACAGATGATCACATTCCACCCATTTTGAAAAGGCTACATTAGTTATATATTTTTACGTGAAGTAATACATTTCTGATGGCGTTAGGGGTTTCCATAAGATTGTTCCAGCCTAACTTACTGAACTCTAAATACATTATGAAGATAATTTCGTAAAAAGGTGCCTGCATGTGAAGGATGAAAAAGTGGCTATATACACTCTATTTTATAAAGACACATGGAGGGACATTTAAAAATATATATATCTATGTCATTAAAAAAAAAAAAGAGTCAAGCTCATAACATCCAAAAAATCAGCCATTTCATATCCATACTGAACAGGAAAAAGGTCTAAATTTCCTCGATTATGGCTATGAGATGGAGGTTTCTGCACTGAAAACATCCAAAATAAATAGCCAGGGAAATGAAATAGCCAGGGAAATGTCCAACTTTTGAATGGCAAGAAACCAGGGACATGAATGTCCATCTGGCATCATTTTCAAAAATATGGCCACACAGACATCCCTGTAGAAGAGAGGAATAGCTTAATACCATTACTATCAATTATTCTATAGTGCTACCAGACGCACGCAGCACTGTACAGTGTCACAGAGAGTAAGAAAACAGTCCCTGCTCGAAAGAGCTTACAATCTAAACAGGCAAGACAGACAAACAAGATGTCATGGATACAGTTAAGGGGAACGGTTAATCAGCTGGCTGGGTTGGAGGGCAGAGGAGTAGGGTTAAGGATTGAAAGCTATATCAAAAAGGTGGGGTTTCAGTCTGCTTTTAAACAAGGGAAGGGGCTTGATGGACAAACTCGGGTAATTTATTCCAGCCATAGGGGGCAGCTAGATGAAAGGAACGAAATCTGGAATTGGCAATGGAGGAGAAGGGTAACGTTAAGAGTGACATATCTGAGGAATGGAGTTCTCTGGGAGGTGTATAAAGAGAGAAAAGTGAGGAGAGATATTGAGAGGCAGCAGAATGAACCCACTTTTAGGTCAGCAATAAGATCTTGAACTGTATACGATGGCAGATAGAGAGCCAGTGAAAAGGAGAGGGGTGACATGAGCGTAGCGAGGTTGGTAGAAGATTAGTCATGCAGAACAGGTTCAAAATCCCACTAGAATTTTTTTTTTTTTTTGTAAATGTGGTCCCTCCAGGACCTGAAAACTACCTAAGCCTTGCAGGTATCTTACATAGTTAGATATAGCAGGTATGTTTCTGTTTCTGGAAGACTCATAATTATACATATTTTAAAAAGCTGAAGTGGGACTTGAATCTGGGTCTCTTAGTTAACATTCCTATGCACTAACCACTAGATTATTCCTACGACCTACTTATTGCTCTATTCAGAATGGCCATAATGCCGGCAGTTGACATAGAGCTGTTGAACTTGAGCAGCTGACCAGGGGAGGGATTATGGCAATTGCCCCTCCTTAATCCCCTAGGGCAAGGGTGGGCAACTCCGGTCCTCACGGGCCGGAATCCAGTCGGGTTTTCAGGATTTCCCCAATGAATGTGCATTGAAAGCGGTGCATGCAAATAGATCTCATGCATATTCATTGGGGAAATCCTGAAACCCCAACTGGATTCTGGCCCTCGAGGACCGGAGTTGCCCACCCCTGCCATGTTATATATATATAACATGGGGGGAAAATGCCTATATATATATATAGGCACTTTTCCCCCCATTCAAAAATTACTGTTGGTCGTTCTGCTCTTGGGCTTTCCCTAGTCTTGCCCAGAATATGCCCATAACACATTCCCGTGCTATTTTGGATGAACTGCAATGTGAAACATCCAAATTCTGACTTTCCAAAATCAGGATTTGGATGTTTTTAGCAGATGGACATGTTTTAAAGAATTTTAAAACTTCCATCTGCTTTGAAAATGAGCACCACAGACACCTTCGTGACATTGGAGGTGGGAGGAAGAATCAGGATCATGAGGGAGGGAGAGGCGAACATTGACTGATAAGGGGTCAATATTCAGAGATTTAACCAGGCAGGAGAGACTGTTGCCTGGTTAAATCCTGTTGAGCTGATAGGCTGTTGAATTTCAGAGGCAATAAACTGGGTGATGCCATTGAATATCAGCTCTAACTGTTCAATCTCTAACCAACTAGGGCCCAGATTCACTAAGGGCATGGATTGGATCCGATCCATGAGCGATCCAATCCATGTCCAGGGGGCTGATTCATGAATCGCCCTCATGCAAATGACAATCTGAATCATGCCACCAACCGACTACCCAGATCGCTGTATAGCGATCCCCACGCATGCGCAGACCATCTGTAGAAGCGCATGCGTCGAAGAGCAGCAACCTTTTTTTTTTTAACTTTACTTTTAACTTTTTAGCAAGCCCGTGGTTTTAACCCGCTTTAAACCCACAGGTTAAAACCACAAGCTCATATTGCGGGGAAAGGCCGGGACAGAAGCAGGGCAGCGCTTGGGGCAGAAAACAGGAGAGTCGGGGGCAGAGAGAGCTGGAGAGTCGGGGGCAGAGAAAGCTGGAGAGTCAGGGGCAGAGAGCTGGAAAGTCAGGGCAGATAGAGATGAAGAGTCGGGGACAGAGAGAACTGGAAAGTCGGGGCAGAGAGAGCTGGAGAGTCAGGGGCAGAGAGAGCTGGAAAGTCGAGGCAGAGAGAGCTGGAAAGTCGGGGCAGAGAGAGCTGAAAAGTCGGGGCAGAGAGAGCTGGAGAGTCGGGGGCAGAGAGCTGGAGAGTCAGGAGCAAAGAGAGCTGGAGAGTCAGGGGAGAACTGGAAAGTCTGGGCAAATAGAGCTGGAAAGTCAGGCCAGAGAGAGCTGAAAAATCAGGGCAGAGAAAGCTGGAGAGTCAGGGGCAGAGAGATGGAGAGTCAGGGGCAGAGAGAGCTGGAAAGTCAGGGCAGAGAGAGCTGGAGAGTCGGGGGCAGAGAGAACAGGAAAGTTGGGGCAGAGAGAGCTGGAAAGTTGGAGCAGAGAGAGCTGGAGAGTCGGGGGCAGAGAGAGCTGGAGAATCAGGAGCAGAGAGAGCTGGAGAGTCAGGGGCAGAGAGAGCTGGAAAGTCAGGGGCAGAGAGAGCTGGAGAGTCGGAGGCAGGGAGAACTGGAAAGTAGGGGCAGAGAGAGATGGAGAGTCAGGGGCAGAGAGAGCTGGAGAGTCAGGGGCAGAGAGAGCTGGAGTGTCAGGGGCAGAGAGATCTGGAAAGTCAGGACAAAGAGAGCTGAAAAATCAGGGCAGAGAAAGCTGGAGAGTCAGGGGCAGAGAGATGGAGAGTCAGGGGCAGAGAGAGCTGGAAAGTCAGGGCAGAGAGAGCTGGAGAGTCGGGGGCAGAGAGAACAGGAAAGTTGGGGCAGAGAGAGCTGGAAAGTTGGAGCAGAGAGAGCTGGAGAGTCGGGGGCAGAGAGAGCTGGAGAATCAGGAGCAGAGAGAGCTGGAGAGTCAGGGGCAGAGAGAGCTGGAAAGTCAGGGGCAGAGAGAGCTGGAGAGTCGGAGGCAGAGAGAACTGGAAAGTAGGGGCAGAGAGAGATGGAGAGTCAGGGGCAGAGAGAGCTGGAGAGTCAGGGGCAGAGAGAGCTGGAGAGTCAGGGGCAGAGAGGGCTGGAGAGTCAGGGGCAGAGAGAACTGGAAAGTTGGGGCAGAGAGATCTGGAAAGTCAGGGCAGAGAGAGATGGAGAGTCAGGGGCAGAGAGAGCTGGAGAGTCAGGGGCAGAGAGAGCTGGAGTGTCAGGGGCAGAGAGAGCTGGAAAGTCAGGGCAGAGAGATCTGGAAAGTCAGGGCAAAGAGAGCTGGAAAGTCAGGGGCAGAGAGAGCTGGAGAGTCAGGGGCAGAGAGAGCTGGAATGTCAGGGGCAGAGAGAGCTGGAAAGTCGGGGCAGAGAGAGATGGAGAGTTGGGGGCAGAGAGAACTGGAAAGTAGGGGCAGAGAGAGCTGGAAAGTCAGGGCAGAGAGATCTGGAAAGTCAGGGCAAAGAGAGCTGGAAAGTCAGGGGCAGAGAGAGCTGGAGAGTCAGGGGCAGAGAGAGCTGGAGTGTCAGGGGCAGAGAGAGCTGGAAAGTCGGGGCAGAGAGAGATGGAGAGTTGGGGGCAGAGAGAACTGGAAAGTAGGGGCAGAGAGAGCTGGAGAGTTGGGTAAGAGAGAGCTGGTGAGTCAGGGGGAGAGCTGGAAAGTTGGGGCAGAGAGAGCTGGAAAGTTGGGGCAGAGAGAGCTGGAGAGCCAAGGGCAGAGAGAGCTGGAGAGCCGGGGGCAGAGAGAGCTGGAAAGTCAGGGCAGAGAGAGCTGGAGAGTCGGGGGCAGAGAGAACTGGAAAGTTGGGGCAGAGAGAGCTGGAGAGTCGGGGGCAGAGAGAGCTGGAGAATCAGGAGCAGAGAGAGCTGGAGAGTCAGGGCAGAGAGAGCTGGAGAGTCAGGGGCAGAGAGAGCTGGAAAGTCAGGGGCAGAGAGAGCTGGAGAGTCGGAGGCAGAGAGAACTGGAAAGTAGGGGCAGAGAGAGCTGGAGAGTCAGGGGCAGAGAGAACTGGAAAGTTGGTGCAGAGAGATCTGGGAAGTCAGGGCAGAGAGAGATGGAGGGTCAGGGGCAGAGAGGGCTGGAGAGTCAGGGGCAGAGAGAACTGGAAAGTTGGGGCAGAGAGATCTGGAAAGTCAGGGCAGAGAGAGATGGAGAGTCAGGGGCAGAGAGAGCTGGAGAGTCAGGGGCAGAGAGAACTGGAGTGTCAGGGGCAGAGAGAGCTGGAAAGTCGGGGCAGAGAGAGCTGGAGAGTTGGGGGCAGAGAGAACTGGAAAGTAGGGGCAGAGAGAGCTGGAGAGTTGGGTAAGAGAGAGCTGGTGAGTCAGGGGGAGAGCTGGAAAGTCGGGGCAGAGAGAGCTGGAGAGCCGGGGGCAGAGAGAGCTGGAGATCCGGGGGCAGAGAGAGCTGGAAAGTCAGGACAGACAGAGCTGGAAAGTCGGGTAAGAGAGAACTGGAGAGTCGGGGGCAGAGAAAGCTGGAGAGTCAGGAGCAGAGAGAGCTGGAAAGTTGGGGCAGAGAGAGCTGGAGAGTCGGGTAAGAGAGAGCTGGAGAGTCGGGTAAGAGAGAGCTGGATAGTCAGGGCAGAGAGCTGGAGAGTCAGGTAAGAGAGAGCTGGAGAGTTAGGGGCAGAGAGAGCTGGAAAGTCGGGGCAGAGAGAGCTGGAGAGTTGGGTAAGAGAGAGCTGGTGAGTCAGGGGGAGAGCTGGAAAGTCGGGGCAGAGAGAGCTGGAAAGTTGGGGCAGAGAGAGCTGGAGAGTCAGGAGCAGAGAGAGCTGGAGAGTCAGGGGAGAGCTGGAAAGTCGGGGCAGACAGAGCTGGAAAGTCGGGTAAGAGAGAGCTGGAAAGTCAGGGCAGAGAGAGCTGAAGAGTCGAGTAAGAGAGAGCTAGAGGGTCAGTGGCAGAGAGAGCTTGAGAGACAGGCAGAGAGCGCTGGAAAGTCAGGGCAGAGAGAGTGGAAAGTCGGGGCAGAGAGAGCTGGAGAGTCTGGTAAGAGAGAGCTGGAGAGTCAGGGGCAGAGATAGCTGGAAAGTCGGGGCAGAGAGAGCTGGAGAGTCAGGGACAGAGATAGCTGGAAAGTCGAGGCAGACAGCAGGAAAGTTGGGGCAGAGAGCAGGAGATGTAGTCGGGAACGACTGGTCCCCAGCAGTCGCTTGTTTGTTGATCGGCCAGCTCAGTCGGTGTTGCAGTTTGGTTTTTTTAGTGAATTGCTGCCTGCCTATATTTGAATGTCGTTCCCCCTCATTTGCATGCGTGGATCGGAGGATGGTCGGGACCGAGGTTAGTGAATTGGGTCGCAAAGGGGTTGCAAATCGATCGGTACACGATCGGTTTGCTTAATGAATCTACCCCTGAGTTAAGGGTTGGTCAAAAGCAGAGTTTGAGCGGAGTCACTACTGAACAAATAACACTGCTTTGTCCACTGAGTTAACCAGACACTAGTCTGAATATTGGCTGGTACCCAGTTAATTTTGAGTTGCCGCTCTAACCTGGATATTCAATATTGGAGGCTGGATATACCCCATCATTGAATATCTAGAGTTAATTCAGGGTTACAAATTGCTTACCACCATGGGCTGAATATCAGGTTAGAGAATGACACGTGACTAAATTCATCACCGTTCCTGTCCCCGTGGATAACCGCGGGTAACCATCTTCATGTCATTCTTTAAGGAGAAAGGGAAAAATCAGAGTATGAATGGCCACAACCACTGACCCGCAAGCTTTGCTTTGAAGAATGCTGGTGTAGAAGGACCGAGGTTGAAATAGACACTAGAAAATGACATGGGATTATTTCCCACGGTTATCCATGGGGACGGGAACGGTGATGAATTTTGTCACCGTGTCATCAGGTCCTAGGCTGACATTATGAGAAACCTCAGAATATTTCCAAATGTGCAATGTAAAGTTTTCTATAAATGGAACCGAGCCCTAGTAAAAAGACACTTTAGGGAGAGATCTCCTGCACTGCCAGTTCAACGCATCTCATACCTCCTACGTTTTTCCCATGTTGCCTCCCACTTCAGTTTTACACCGGCAGCTGTCAGTACTGGATTGCTCTTCCAGTGTGTGCTCCTGCTGAACCCTGCTTTGCAAGAAAGGTGGTGTAAAAGCCAGGGTCCTTTCTGTCCTCTCGTCTAGTGTCCTCCTGTCTCAGCAGGTGCTCCCAGTCATGTTCTTGTCTGACAGGAATCTAATCTGGATTCCCTCAGGGGCAGAGGCTCATGGCAAGATTGTTCCATAAATTAATAATGCGTGAGAAAAAGCAGTGCTTGCTCTTCATCTAAAATGTTTCCATTCCTCATCCAGTGTGTCTGTTCTGTTCTTGCAGCTCTGACCCTCCTCATCTCTTAACAGCTGTGCTCCGAGTCACAAAGCTAGCCCCTTACCCTAGGTCTTGCTCTGCTTTGAGGATTTACAGATTCTCACCCTTGTTTTCCAAAGCTCCAGCCCATGATCTTAAGGCTCTAATCCCTACATTTGTGGCCGAAGGTGAGGGAGGGAAAAGGAAGGACTGAGAGGTGATTTATCCTTAGCAAAGTTGACTCCTAGTTTAGAGGCTTGTTCTTAACAGGCGGGGGAGTGATCTTGGGTTGGGAGATTTTTAATGTTGAATTGTTTTATATTGTAACATATCTTAGGCTCTTTAGGTGAAGAGTGAAAATCAAATGCTGGAAATATGAATAATTAATTGTGACCTTTTAATCCTTATTTTTACAAATTTGTACAGCTTTGCCCCTGAATTATGCTATATTCTCAGAATAGATCATTATGCTCTGAACAGCTGAAGGTCAAAACTACCACCGGCGTTAACATGCAGTTAACGCCAAGTTTACACATGTTATACAACACCAAATGCTTAGATGTCTGAATCACTGGTGTTAACGTATGCACCAAAGATGGATGCAAATTGTATTTAAATGGATGTAAATTAGGTCAGTGGTATTCCTTCCCAACGATTAAATAGAAGCACTGCAATGCCCAGAAGCATATCATTGTCTATAATGCTGAAAAATTTATTAGCAGCTCAGGGGTCATAGGTGCCAGCTTTGTGGGTGCTAAAGCACCCTTAATATTCTTTCCAGCACTGCAAAGACATTAGAACCTAAATCTTCAGATGTAGAGCTCCAGGGGAAAGCAGGAAGAAAGGCTGTGTCTCTACATAGGCATGGGGAAAAATAATTTGTCCCCGTCCCCGCGACCACCGTCCCTGCCCCATCCCATCCCGTCCCCGTCACCGCCCCATCCCTGTCCACGCGACCACTGTCCCTGCAGCATCCATACAAGCCTCAGTACTCCAATATTTAGCTTATTCCTTCTTTATAAGTCAAAGTTCTGGCTGCTGAAATAGAGAAAGAGACGTTAAGCTGGCAGGGCTTTGTTTATAAATTTTTATCAACACAACTAATGTACTACTTTAACTTAAAGCAAAAAAATAAATAATATAATTTTTTTTTCTACCTTTGTTGTATGATTTCTGCTTTCCTCATCTTCTCATTCAATTCCTTCCATCCACTGTCTGCCTTTTCTCTGCATCTTCCATTTGCTCTATTACTGTGCCTCTCCCTTTCATCTCTCCCTCCACCCCCACCGCCCACCTCAATTGATCTGGCACCCATCTTCTTCCCTCCGCTCCCCCCATAGTCTGGTATCTCTATCTTCTTCCCTTCCAGCATCTTCTCCCCACTCTCTGTTCCCTAGTTCCCTTCAGCATCTGTTCCTCCCCACACCACCTTTCCTCCTTTTCTCCCTCCTTGCCCCTTACTTTCGTTTCAAGCGATTTCTAAATTTCCTTTCTACGAGCAGCTGTAGGATAGGTCGTCTCTGATGCAATTTCCAGTTGCGTCAGAGATGAACTTTATGGCAGCGACACCCAACTTCAACACTCCGGCTATTCGTAGGAAGGAAATTTAGAAATAGCCTGCCATGAAGGTAAGGGGCAGGGAGGGAGAAAGGGAGATGCTTGGACAGGGCGGCAGTGATTGGATGGCGGCAGCAGCGGCGATCAGTAAGGAGGGAGGGAGATGCTTGGATGGGGTGGTGGTGGCGATAGTGCAGGAGAAAGGGAGGGAGATTTTGGACTGGGCAGCAGAGGCGATCAGTAAGGAGGGAGGGAGCGCAATCGGTGACAGGCATTCCCTCCCTTAACTGCGGGGACAGGACCATGCCCCATAGCCGCGGTGAACACTGTTTTTTTCTCATCATTTCGGCGGTGAATGGCCTTGCCCCCGTAGCCGCGGTGAACACTATTTATTCCCCACGTTTTGGCGGGTTACCCACGGTTACCCGCGGATTACTGCAGGTAGCCACCGTTTCATTCTCTATCTCTACAGCTATTGCTCCCTCCTCCCCCTGCAGTCCATTGGTCAGACATTTTTTAGCCAGCCAATAAACTGCAAAGGAGGCAGAACTAGTATCTTAAGGGACACCTTTAGTCAGACATTACTTAGCCAGCCAATAAACTGCAAGGGAAAGCAGGACTGAACCCGCGGATTACTGCAGGTAACAGCCACCGTTTCATTCTCTATCTCTACAGCTATTGCTCCCTCCTCCCCCTGCAGTCCATTGGTCAGACATTTTTTAGCCAGCCAATAAACTGCAAAGGAGGCAGAACTAGTATCTTAAGGGACACCTTTAGTCAGACATTCCTTAGCCAGCCAATAAACTGCAAGGGAAAGCAGGACTGAAGACTGGTGTGGAGTTAAGGAAATTTAGGAAACAAGAGAATACAACAAAAAAGGCATAATAGGGGAGAGAGACAGGAGTGTGTATGGGGAAAGGGAGGGGGAAGCAGCTGTCATTAGAAAGCTGAATGGAGCTGCCAAGCTCCTCTTGTTGTTTCTTTGAGGGTAGGAATTGATATCCTGTAGCTACTGAGTCCTTCCTTTGTCTCTGGGGAGCTCCCACCCTCAGAAAAACAGCAAGAGGGACATGGCAGCCCCAACCTATTAGCTTCCAGCACCAAGAGGTAATGTGATGGTGCTGTTGAGTGTCTCTTGTTATTTGCTCTGGGTTTGAGAGGTGATATGTCGGGGGTTGCCAAGCTCCTATTGCTGTTTTCCTGGGGTTGGAAGGCAATACTCTGGTTCTGCTAAACCCAGTGGTGTAGTAAGGGTGAGGGGCACCCCCACACACACACGCCCCGCCCCCACCCCCCTTCCCTTTTTAACTTCATTTGCATGAGCATGCTGCTCCCTTTGATGTCACTTTCTAGGTGCGGGTCCCGGAAGTGAGATCAGAGAGAGCGTCAATGTCGATGCGCGCAGCAACCTCGCGCCGGGGAAGTGAGAAAGGTAAGGGAAAGGCAAAGGGCATGCACGCACAGCAAAGAGAGGAGCAGGGGGGTGGAGAGGAAGAGGGGTGCCACTCCCTTAGCAAGACGGCCCCCTCACACCCCCCTTACTACACCACTGGCTGAGGCCTTCATCCTTTTCCTCTAGGGGAGAAAGCTTCCCAGCCTCAGAGAATAAGTAAGAGGGATATGGTGGCTCCATGCCATAAGCTCCCTCTGAGAGGTAATATGATGGAGCCACAGAGCCTCTCTTGCTCTGAGGTTTCATAGATCCTTATCCTTGTTTCTCAAATCTCCAGAACCTGATCTTAAAACTCTATTGTGTTAGAGATGATATGCTGGGACCGCTAAGCCCTTCTTGCTAGGTCTCTGTGGGGTGGGATCATCCCTGCTTCAGAGGCACAGCAAGAGGAGTTTGACAGAGGAAAGCATAAACAGAGACTGGGACCAACATAATTACAAAAATGACCAGTTAACAAATGTGACCCCCCTGTTCTTCCCAGATGCTGACAGAGGGCGCATAAAGGTATTTTGAAGACCACAGCAGGAGCCAGCTGTTTAGGTTTGGGCTCCACAGCAGTGGCATACCAAGGGGGGGGGGGGGGTTGGGGTGGGCAGTCCGCCCTGGATGCAGACCATAACGGGGTGATCCTGGGGTTGGCATCATGGTCTGGGAACTTCACTGCTCTAACGGTGTCTGGCCTTCCTCTCTGCCAGGTCCTGCCTTTGCAGAAGCAGGAGGATAAGCCCGATGCCAGAAGAACAGGGAGTTAAGGCTGCCAACGAGAGAATGCTTTACTTCTTGTAGCCTGCCGGGGCCTTCCATCTACCATGTCACTGATGATGCAGCAGAGAGAAGCCATTGCGGAGTGGTCCACAAAAATTCTTATAGGGGGAAGGGGATGGTCGGGTTCAGAGGTGCAGCACAGGGGGATGGAAGCTGGGCTGGTGTTAGGGCCCCACAGCTTGGGGGGGCCCCCTATAGGTCTGCTTGCCTATCCCTTTCTTTTGGCGTCAGCCCGCCGTCGCCCTGTCGCTCTATCCTGCTGACAAACTGACCGAACAGCTGCCCATGGACTCCTTTGTCCTTTCCTTCTGCTGTGATCCGAGCACAAGAGGAAATAGGAAGTTGTATCTTTGGGGGCGGAATGCAGCGGAAAGTACGCGTGGAGGAGGCCACGGGCAGCACTTTGGTCAGTTTATCAGTGGGATAGGGAAGACAGGGCAATGTCGGAGCAGTGCCAAAAGAAGGGGAAAGGCAAGGCATGCCGGCTGAAGAAGCCCTCTGAACTAGCTAGCTTTTTTTTTTTTAAAGTACAACAGTGGAAGGGTTTAAAAAAGTTCCAGACTGGGGGTAAGAGAGGTGACATATAGGTGCAGAAATTGTGGGGCCCAGAAACAGGAGATTTAGAAAGATGGTAGGCAAAGGTCTGGTGGGAGACAAGAGAAAAGGAGAAAAGTTTGATGCGGGATGGTGTGGAGGGAGGGAGAAAGAACCACTTGAAGGGAGGACAGTTGGGACACTTGATGAAGTTACAGGGAAATACTTTTAAAATCAATAGGAGGAAATTTTTTTCACTAAGAGAATAGTTAAGCTCGGGAAACCCATTGCCAGAGGTTGTGGTAAGAGCGGATAATGTAGCTGGTTTTAAAAAAGGTTTGAACAATTTTCTGGAGGTAAAGTCCATAGCCTGTTATTGAGAAAGACATGGGGGGAAGCCATTGCATGCCCTGGATAAGTAGCATGGAATATTGCTACTCCTTGGGTTTTGGCCAGGTACTAGTCACCTGGATTGGCCACCATGAGAACGGGCTACTGGGCTTGATGGACCATTGGTCTGGTCCAGTAAGGCTATTCTTATATTCTTGTGTTCTTATGAAGAGAAAGGGAGAGATGGTGGACCTGGGGGGGGGGGGGAGAGAGAAAGATATAGGGTGGGAGGGTAGGGTAGTTGGGAAGAGAGAGGGGGAGATGGTGGACCAGGGAGGGATGGAGAGAGATAGGAGGGCAGTTGGGAAGAGAAAGGGAAAGAAGTTGGGACTTTGGATGGAAAGGAGGGAGAAATGTTAGGTATGGGGGAGGAAGGAAGAGAGAGATGTACCATATTCCTTCCATCTTATTCAGCATCTTATCCTTCCATCTTATTCAGGGAAGAAGGACAGAAAAGAGAGGGAGAAATGTTGAACCATGGTAGGGGAGGGGTTAGGATAGAAGAAGAAGAGATGGACACATGGGAGGGCAGGAAGGAAGAGAGGTATGATAAGAAAGGGGACAGAGATATAGCCTGACAAGAGTGGAGAGAGGGAGGGGGATTCTGGAACTGATGGAGCCATATGGAAGAGGTCAAAAGGGAGATGACAAGAAGATGAATGAGACAACAGTGAGCGAGAAGTGAATACAGTGGTAGAAATGTGATAATGGGGAGTAGGAAGAAGGAAACAGGAGGCTGGGAAAGGAGTGAGATGGGAAATGGGAGAGCTAGAGAATGAGAAATGGAGATTGAAAGTTGGTAGGTAGCTGAAAGTTAAAAGAAGGGTGAAATTTGAGTGGATGGAGAGGTAGAAAGGAAAAAAGGGTAAGAAAAGCTAATAAAGGAATGATCAATATATCAGACAGGTGTAGACAGGGAATGAAACAAGACAGGAGAGAGGAAAAAAGGCATATGGACAGCAGCCACTAGAAAGATAATTATCAGAAGATACAGGAAAACAGAAGTGACAAAATGGGACCAACATGATGGAAAAATAAAATGTCCAGACAACAAAGGTAGAAAAAGTATTCTATTTTAAATTTATTAACTGGAATATGTTAGCTTTGGGATTTATTTATCACAGATCTTTGTTTTGTGTTCAGTGGTTTGGCAGACAGCTGATGGGGGAATAACTAAGCAGATGGGTATCCCAAAACCCTGGCAGCTGAAGACCTCTTCCTTCAGTCCATTAGCCAGAACTCTTGAAGTTCTGCAACTGGTGGCAGCTAGGGGACATTGCTGCTAGCTGCAGAGCTTGGAGATTTCTGAGGTGGTGGTCTTCAACTGGTAGCACTTTGGAATCCCTACCAGCAAGGGAGGGGGCTAATTTTAGGAATTTCTGGGCCCAAGACTGTAGGGATGTCACACAAGAAACACACACACGCAGTCTTAGAGTCGGGATGGAGGCACTGCCAGGGGCTAGCTCCGAGTCCCTTTTTATTATGCTTCTAAGCTAATGACATCATAGTAACTCCCTCGTTTACACACCTAATGATTGGTGGGTACAAAGGTACATGCTTTTACATTGGTGGATACAAAGAAAGGTACATGCTTTTACCTCGTGATCACCCTCCAACTCAGCACTTAGACAAGGGCCTGTGTGTTCAGTACAAAAAGTGCATATCTGTTTTTCTTTCTCTTGCTGAGTTTAATTTATTGGCGTTCCCAGTTCTATATTTGGTAAAGGACTGTGTTTTGATGTATGAAGAAGTCATTTAAAGTTGTTTCTATGTGTGGTAGTAATGGCAGGAGAGATGATTAGAGGGATGAAACAAGGAGGAGAGAGGATCTAGAGTCCCCTCCTTAATTTCTGCCCTACTACACAAGGGGATAGGAAGGTGGGATGGAAAACTTCTGTACGGGGAGGGGGAAAGAGAGAGGAAAAATTATTGCACATGGGCTAGAGAAGAGGGAGATGCAACAAAGAGGTAGAAAGGGGTGAGGGAGAAATCCTGCATATGGTGGAGGAGAGGGAGACATGCATGGAGAAGAGAGAAGGAGAAATGTTGGACATAGGGTGGAGGGCAGGGAGAGATGGTGCATGAGGAGAAAGAAAGAAATGTTGCACATGATAATGGAGGGGAGGAAGGAAGAGATGCTGCATAGAGGGGAATAGAGAGGTTTAACCCAGGGCACAAGACAGGGAGAAAGAGAAGAGAGATGGTGACAGTGGGAAAGAAATGTTGGATATGGCAGTGGAAGAGAAGGTACAGAGATGGAAGATGGATGGTGAGCACTGAGAAAGAAGAAAACATCAAATGGGCAGAAGACCCTGGCGAGATAGTTAACAGAAGACAAACAGAAACCAGAGCCTGGGATCAATATAATTTGAATAATAAAGTGACCAGACAACAAAAAGTAGAAAAATACTTTTATTTTTTATTTTTTGATTACAATATGTCAGATTTGAAATGTATATCCTACCAGAGCTGGTGTTAGACAGCAAGCGTGAGCTAGGAATTAACAGAGAGAGGAAAAGTTTTTTTTTGTTTATTTTGTTTACACCACAGCACCAGCATAGGGTTGAAGAGGTTATAACTCTATGTAGTGTTATATTGTAATAATGTGAATGTTAAACTGTAACCCATTCTGAGCTCCCTGGGAAGAACGGGATATTAAAATAAATAAAATTGCAAAAAAAAAAAATTTTATATGGGGAGGTATTAAAAAATGATCGGCCCTAGGTGTCACATACCCTAGATACGCTACTGCTTCACAGAAACCTTGCTTGCACCAAACTTCCACTCACTTCTCTAAATGAATTCAGACCACACCGGTAATTGAAAGAATAACTCCAATCTTTACTTCTTCTTGGAACACAGAAGAGACAATACATTTGAACAATAACAGTTTCTTTCAACTGTTTCAAAATTATGTACAAAGTTCAAGCCACATGTAAATAATTCAAATACAGTGGGATCCTCCTTGTTGGATGGATCCAGCTGTCAATTCCAAAAATCCAGGTCTAAACCGCATAGTTTTATGTGGTATATAAATTTTTAAATTAATAAATATTGCTATGGGATAGACCTAAACCTAAATTTGAGTTTTCTGCTGTGATCAGTTGGATTGTACTGGCCAAAAGACAATCTTCCCGCCCAGAGCTAGGGCTTAAGACTCCTCTGGAGTGATGTCATTTTCCTGAGCTCACTTTCCAAGGAATTTAAGAGCTAGTTTGGCTTTTCACATTACCCCTGTGTCTTCTGGAAACTGCTGGAAACCAAAGGCAGTTTCAAAGGTGTCTGAATGTCTGAAGCTGCTTTCCCATTCCCCTGGAAACCCAGGTGAAGGCAGCATAGCAAACACACAGAATTTTGCGCAAAATTTTTGAAAATTCTTCACACAATATTTCAAAATTCTGCAGTTTATTTGTAGTGTTTTGCATAGAATTCTCATATCCTGAATCCTGAAATTCCTTCCTGCCTTTTCCTCTCTCAAATTCCAGCCTCCTCAGTTCCATCTCTCACTCCAACTGCAGCTTTATCTCCCTCTAAATCCCACCACTCTCTCACTTGCACATTGAATCCCCTCCTTGGCCCCCATAGTCCCTCTCTCCACTGGCTAAAAATCTCTTCCTCCCTTCCCATCCCTTTTCTGTCTTAGTTACTCTCTCTTCCTCTCTCTACCATCTCCCACCCCACCCCCATTTCCGGGACCAGCATCCAAGTCCCCTCATCCCACCCACCACCTCTCTCACTTGCACCTTGAATCCCTTCCTTACTCCCCACAGTCTGGCATCTCTCTCTCCCTCTCTCTATGGTCAAGTATCTCTTCCTTATCCCCCCCCCTTTCTTGCCTGGGATTCTTCTTACCCTCTTTCCCCTGTATTTACAGGTCCAGCATCCATATCCCCTTTCCTCCCCCCTCCAGGTCTAGCATCTTTCTCACCTCTTCTCCCCTCCCCACCCGACTCATAGTGCAGCATCCATGTCCCCTCCTCTCTCCTCCCCCTGCAGGTCTAGCATCCATGTCCCTTTCTCCCCCCCCCCCCCCCAATTTGCAGTCCAGGATCCATGTCCCCTCCTCTCTCTCTCTTGCAGTCTAGCATCCATGTCCCCTTCTCTCCCTCCACCTCATTTCCAGCCTAGCATCCATGTTCCCTCCTTCCCCCACCCAAATTGTGACCCAGTATCTATGTACCCATCCTCTATTCTTCCCCTGTGCAGGTCTGGCCTCTCTGGGACCACCCACCCCCATGAGATCAGACATACCTGTGGGCCTCCCAGAGCAGCAACAGTGGCGGCAGCCAACCAGCATCCATATCCCCTTCTCCCCTCCCCCCCATTTGCAGTCCAGCATCCATGTCCCCTCCTCTCCCCCACCTCAACACGGGCCTAACATCCATATTCCCTCCTCCCCTCCTCCCTGCCCAAATTGTGGCCCAGTGTCTATGCCCCCATCCTCTCTTCTTTTCCCACACAGGTCTGGCCTCTCTTTGACCCCCCCCCCCTACTCCCCATGAGAGCAGACATACCTGTGGGCCTCCCAGAGCAACAGCAGTGGTGGCAGCCGACGAGCAGAGACAGCACTACGAATAGACTGTTTGCGGCTGACCTTGCCAGGGCTTTCTCTCTGCCACATTATCTATCTATAGGAAGTGATGCAACAAAGGGAAAGCCCTGGAGGGGCTGGCCACAAGCAGCCCATTCACAGCACTGCTTCTGCCAGCCAGTTGCTACCGCTGCTGCTTCTTTGGGAGGCCCAAAGATATGTTTTATCTCACAGATAGGGTGTCGGTCAGAGGGAGGGAGAGCCAGACCCATGTGGGAGAGAAGGAGTGAGAGGGGTTGCATTTCAGAGCTTTAGATCAGAGATAGATTAGGGCACAAATAGTAGTTGAGGAAAGTCTTATATAGTGTTTAACGCCCACCCATCCCTAGCCTGATCTCTGATTTCTTAGTTCCTTGAACCAATTAGAAGGCTACACACATAATTAGCTAGTAATTAGCTCTTAAGAAATTGTCTGAGAAATCCCTAAAGGGTATCCTACCAATTATAACATTGCAAATTAATAATAAAAATAACCTAACATACTGTATAACTAGCAATCATAGGAGAACTTAGAATACATATTCCAACTCCCATAGCAACTTAAGAAAGAAATCACTAATATTAAGATGCAGACAGCAGTCCAGCAGCAAGATGGGGGCTATCCAGTCTTTTGCACTGAGTATCACATGTTTGATTATCTCCCAGTTGGTGAGAGGTCTTATGTATGTGCTCGGTGTAAAGAGCTCCTAGCACTCAGGGAATGGGTCTGATCTCTTGAGGCTAGAGTAGCAGACTTTGAGGAGCTAAGGGAGACAGAGATGTACATAGAGGAGACCTACAGTCTGGCAGTCTCTGTGCTGCCTTGGAGGAGGGAGATCTTCTTAAAGGAGAGCATCATCATGGTGAAGTAGGAGGCAATCCTGTAGCCAGGACTTGCCCACCAGGGGATACAATGTCCTCTTGCACTGAGGATGTGTCTCCAGCAGCTTCTGCCCAAGAGGGAAGGGTTAGGACAGCCGTTATAGTGGAAGATTCAATTATTAGGAATGTAGGTAGCTGGTGGCTGGTGGATGTGAAGATCGCTTGGTACTAGACAGTGCTGGGGAGGAGCCTGCTGTCTTGGTACATGTGGGTGGCAGTGACATAAGGAAATGCGGTAGGGAGGTTCTGAAAGCCAAATTTAGATAGGAAGTTAAAATCCAGAACCTCTAGGATAGCAATTTCAGAAGTGCTCCCTGTTCCACACGCAGATCCCAAAAGACAGGCAGAGCTCTGGAGTTTCAATGTGTGGATGAGCTCATGGTGCAGAGAGGAGGGTTTTAGATTTGTTAGGGACTGGGCGATGGGGATGGGGGAGCCTATTCTGCAAAGATGGGCTTCACCTTAACCAGGCTGCTAGCATCAACATTTAAAAAGAAGATAGAGCAGCTTTTAAACTAGAAACTGGGAGAAGGCCAACAGTTGCTCAAAAGAGCATGGTTCGGGACAAGATATCTTTAAAAGATATCATCATAAAAGGGAAGACAGTGCATCCTATTAGTGAGATTGCAATACTGACTGCAGTAGACCAGGTTTCCTTAAATTCAAAGCAGGCTGATTTTAAAGATTGCAAATTATCCTTACCAACTGCTGAGCAAATTGGTAAGACAAACATTGGTGACAAACATTATTTGAAATGTCTGTATGCAAATGTCAGAAGCCTAAGAAACAAGACGGGAGAGTTAGAATATATTGCACTAACTAATAAGATATATATAATAGGCATCCCTGAAACCTGGTGGAAGGAAGATAACCAATGGGACACTGTCATACCGGGGTACAAGTTATATTGTAGCAATAGGGTGGATTGAATCAGTGGAGGTGTAGCGTTGTATGTTAAGGAGGGCCATGAATTGAACAGACTAAAAATTCTACAGGAGCAGAAACACACCTTGGAATTAGAGAGTTGCGCGGGGACAGAAATCCCACCCGTCCCCATGAGGAATCCCACCCGTCCCCACGAGGAATCCCTCCATCCCCACCGTCCACGCGAGGAATCCCTCCGTCCCCACCCGTCCCCGCGAGGAATCCCCTCCATCCCCACCCTTCCCTATAAACTACAGAAATAGTTATTTCATTTAATTATGCTACTGAATTAAAGGCTCTGGTAGAAACCCATTTACAAATAAGCAAAAAGACTTTATTAATTTGGAAATATTAATTGGGAAGACTATATACTTGATCTCTATAAATTTTTATCAACACAACTAATATACTACTTTATCCTAAAGCAAAAAAAAAAAAAAGAAATATAATTTTTTTTCCTACCTTTGTTGCCTGGTTTCTGCTTTCCTCATGTTCTCATTCAATTCCTTCCATCCACTGTTTCTATTCTCTCTGCGTATTCCATTTGTTCTGTTACTGTGCCTCCCTTTCTCCCCCCTTCCAAATTGGTCTGGCACCCATCTTCTTCCCTCCGCTCCCCCCATAGTCTGGCATCTCTGTCTTCTTCCCTGCCAGCGTCTTCTCCCCACTCTCTCTTCCCCATTTCCTTTCAGCGTCCTTTCCCCCCCCCCATTTTCCCCATGTTCTGTCAGCGTCCTTCTCCCCCCTCTCTCTTCCCCATGTGCTTTCAGCGTCCTTCTCCCCCAGCATTCCCCATGTCCTTTCAGCATCCTTCTCTCCCCCGTCTTCCCCATGTCCTTTCAGCGTCCTTCTCCACCCCTTTGTCTTCCCCATGTGCTTTCAGTGTCCTTCTCCACCCCTTTATCTTCCCCATGTCCTTTCAGCGTCCTTCTCCCCCCCCCATCTTCCCCATGTCCTTTCAGCGTTCTTCTCCACCCCTTTGTCTTCCCCAGTGCTTTCAGCATCCTTCTCCCCCCTCAGTTTTACCTTAAGTGCCTTTTCCTCTCCACTCCACCTTTCCTCCCTTTCTCCCTCCCTCCCCTTACCTTTGAGGCGCTTACCCGCCCGACTGACAACAGAACAGGCCCGGTCCAACAAACCTCCCTGCCCTGTAGCCGCGAATCTAAATTACCTTCTTACAGCAGCTGGAGTATTGAAGCTGCTGTAAGAAAGTAATTTAGATTCGCGGCTACAGGGCAGGGAGGTTTGACGGACCGGGCCTGTTGTCGGTCGGGAGACCTGGCTGGCTGTGCTGCACCCGGGGCAGACCGCCCCCCACCTTGTACCACTGCCTTTTCCCTGCCTGCCCTGCCGCAGCACACAGCCAAACGAAAGTCTTCACGATGTCAGCACTGACGTTGGAGGGAGGGAGGGCTTTGCTTAAGCCCTCCCTCCGATATCAGCGCTGACATCAGGAAGACTTCCGTTCGGCTGTGTGCGGCAGGGCAGGTAGGGAGACGAGCCTCGCGGCTGAATACATCCAGCCCCGCAGGAACCCCACGACCCTCGGAGGCATCCCCACGGGATCCCCGTGACCCTAGGGGGCGTCCCCACAGGATCCCCGTGACCCGAAGGGGGAACCCGCGGGATCCCCGCGGGTCCCGTGGGATTCCCGTCGTCCCCGTTCCCGTGCAGCTCTCTACTTAGAATCCCTAAGGGTATAAATTCCGTATGTAAGGGGGAAAAGGATAGTGTTAGGAGTATACTACCGTCCGCTTAATCTAAATGATCGGACAGATGCTGAAATGTTATCAGAAATTAGGGAGGTTAACAAATTGGGTAACACAGTAATAATGGATGATTTCAACTATCAAAATCACTGGAAGAGAAAAATTAAACCACTTAAACACATTCAACTTTACCTCCTTCTGCAGAGGAGGAAGATTAACAACATGCAGAAAATTATGGTGGCGAAAAGGACCTTACTCAATTTGAGAGGCTCATCAGACAGCAAAAGCTATAAGTGAGTAAGCCCTCGGTTCATCATCAGTCAAAAAAAAAACTCCACCAAAACACATGTCAATTGTCAAATCTCCCATCCAACAGCAGGGACAGCCAAAGTAGAAAAATCAAAACAAAATAATGATCAAAAAAAGTAAGATACAAAGATTCTTATCCGAGGAGGTAGTCAAGAAGATGGAAGCAAAATTCAATCAAAGCCTCAAAAAACTGTTACAATCAAGCAGAAAACCAAAGTTGAGTCAAATCCTCAAAAAATTGTTATCTTATAAACAGGCGAAATAGTTTACTGCACCATAAACCAAAGTTTAAATAGTACTTAGCTTGATGAGGAATAGCTTTCAACACTGCAGATTCTGAAAATTGTTTTCTTTCAAACTAGAACATTGTGAATAGTTATAAATCCCAACGGGAGACCCCGTTTCGCTATCACGTCTTCAGGGGAAAAGGTCACCATACTTCAGACCGCATCTCAGGATCATTAACTCCAACACAAAAGAACAGAAAAACCACACTTTTAGTATAAATAATTTGTATTGTGCATATCTTACTTTGAATAAGTTAGGGTCGCATTTTGTTAGTCAGTATCTTTTATTGAATTGTGTTACTTTCTTTTATAAGACATTGTTATTTGGAGCTGTATTTTAATTACTTGTTGTAATTACTATTGTGTAAACCTCCAAGAACTGATGGTTTGGCGGTATATAAAAATAAACTATTATTAATATACTTAAATACTCACACCTTCCATTCAATCACATGATTCAAGCCAGCTGGAGCTACCAAACTCAGTGAAAAAATCTAACATTGTTCATGTTGACACAGTGTGCATCTGACATCAACACGTCAAGCTGTCAATTTGATTTGCTCAAGTACCATACATTTAAACGCTTATAAAGTATGTTGCTTTTGTATACAGTGCTCTACCAAAGGTTCCAAGATCTTTTTTGCTAAGATACAAAGACGGTGTTCTGTAAGTCGAATCTTTAATTGTAGAGACATTTGGCCCACATAGTACAGGCTGCAAGGGCAAATCAGTAGATATATAACATTCTCAGAGGCACATGTATTTAATTGCAATTCAAAAGACCTATCAGAATGAGAGTCAAAAAAGGTAGTTCCTTCCAACATCATAGGACAAGCTTTACAATGTCCACAGCTACGATGGCCAGAATGAGTCACCCACTCATTTCCTCATAAGTACAGTGTACCGCCAGGCAAAGATGGTCTCTAAGGTTCCAGTTCCTATTATAGGAAAACAAGGGCTAGATGGAATCATAGAGACCAACTTCTACAATATAAAGCATAGGATGAAGATAAGAAAATACTTACCTGTGTTATAATATAATATAATATAATATAATGAACACACTTCTTTATTTACGAATATTGTGAAGCGCCATTTAAATGTTTTATCTGTTCATCCAACATTTAATAAGATACAGTATGTTTTCCTATAATAGGAACTGGAACCTTAGAGACCATCTTTGCCCGGTGGTACACCATACTTATGAGGAAATGAGGGGGGGTGACTCATTTGGGCCATCGTAGCTGTGGACATTGTAAAGCTTATCCTATGATGTTGGAAAGAACTACCTTTTATGACTCGGAGGGAAGGCTTGTGGGTCAGCCACGTGCAGCGTGTGAATCACTGCCTGCACATCCCCCCAGCAAGCCACTGAAGGCAGATGGAGTGAGTGCGGCTTGAACAAGTAAGGAACGATCTTTCTGGGACAGAGGGAGAAAAGGGAGGGGGGAAGAGTGCATTGGGGCATTGAAGGGGTACAATTCTGGGACAATGGCTGGAAGGCATGGAAGGGGAGGGGGAGGGGGCATGAACTCAACTCAGAAGGAAGGAAGGGGGGGCATGAACATGGGACACAGAAGGGAGGTAGGAAGGGGGCATTAATTTGGGACATAGGAGGGAGGGAATAGAAAGGGAGAATTGTTGGGCATGAGTGTGTGAGTGAGAGGGAGAGATGGTGGCACCTGAGGAAGGGAAGAAAGAGGAAAATTGGGCATAGAGAGAGAAAGGAGAGATGTAGAGATGCGTGGGGAAGAGAAGGATGAGAGGGAGAAATGTTAGATATGGTGGTGGAGAAGGAACAGAGGGACAGATTGAAGGGGATGTAAGGGGAGGAATATTGGACATAGTGATGGAGGGAGAAATGTGGCATGGTGCTAGAGATGGGTGATAGAAGGAGAAATGGGCATGGGGCTGGTGGACATTGGTGAAAAATGATGCACATGATCCGGGGGATGAGAGATGGAGAAATGTTAGACTCATGGAGGAACAGAGAGAGAGATGTTGGTTGGGGAAGAGAATGAGGTTCGAAGGAGAGGAAGCGTGCAGGTGGCAGAAGGAAAAAAATATTGGCTGCACAGTCAGAAGGAAGTGCAACCAGGTAGGAAAAATTATTTTATTTTCAATTTAGTGATCAAAATGTGTCCATTTTGAGAATTTATATCTGCTTTCTATATTTTGCACTATATTTGTCTATTTTTCTATAGTTGTTACTGAGATGACATTGCATATATTTTTTTAATTCAAAACAATGTTTATTTAAACACAAGATACTCTTATGCTTTAACAGCAAATTTGCTCATGAGGTACAGGTGCTCTTTTCTTTGCTGTTTTTTGGGTCTTCAGACTTTCTTCATATTTGTTGAGTCAGCGGTGAATGGCACGAATCTTCTTGGGCCGAAGGTCAAGAGGCTTGTACTTCTTTTCTCTTGTAGAATTTTCTCAGATTTTCTTTCTGTGTCTGATTAATGACTGTCAGCACTCTGGCAATACATTTACAGACAACCTGAATCTTAGATAGCTTGGATGCAGCTCCTCCAGTTACTTAAGCTACTCTGAGCTGGGAAAGTTCCACCTTAAGGTCATCAAGCTGCTTCAGTAGCTCCTCTTTCTTCTTTCCACGCAGATCCCAGGCCTTGATCTTTGCTATGGTAGCTGCAGGATATTACCGGACAACGGCTGGAAGGCATGGAGGGGGAGGGGGAGGGGGCATGAACTCGACTCAGAAGGAAGGAAGGGAGCATGAACATGGGACACAGAAGGGAGGTACGAAGGGGGCACTAATTTGGGACATAGGAGGGAGGGAATAGAAAGGGAGAATTATTGGGCGTGAGTGTGTTCCCTTAAGGTGCAACTTTCCTAGCTCAGAGTAGCTAAAGTAACTGAAGGATATTACTGGCATTGCATATTTTAGTCATCTGCCTTGACTTCTTTGAAAAAACACCCTGAATATAAATTAATTTTGTGGATGCCATTATGTATTAATAAGATTATATTGTGTGTACTGTATATGAAAATGGATGGAAGAAATTGCATTACTATTAGTTCTATATTTATAGGGGTGGGATCAGGGACAGAGCTTGGGCGTGGGGTAATCGGTTGATATTGGTTAGACTTAGGGGGTATGTGGCTTGAAGAAGTTGAACAACACTGATTTAGACTTACTTGAAAACTCACCTGTTTCCTGATACTTCCTACTCCCAGAGGAAGTACCTAGTTCAAAATCCAGAAAAGTTGCAACTTTTTGGAAAGTTTTGTTACCTACCCCTTGGCCTATATCTTCTGCCTTCTATAGACATGCTCGAGAAATGGGCCGAGACATGGCAAATGAGGTTTAACGTGGATAAGTGTAAGGTGATGCATAACAGTAACAAAAATCTTATACACGAATACAGGATGCCCTGTGCAGTACTTGGAGAGACCCACCAGGAAAGACTTGGGAGTACTGGTCGACAAGTCAATGAAGCCGTCTGCGCAATATGTGGCAAAAGCAAAAAAGGCGAACAGAATGCTAGAAATGATTAAGAAGGGGATCACGAACAGATCAGAGAAGGTTATCATGCCGCGGTACCTGGCCATGGTACGCCCTCACTTGGAATACTGCATTCAGCACTGGTCGCCGTACATGAAGAAGGACATGGTACTACTCGAAAGAGTACAGAGAAGAGTGACTAAAATGGTTAAGGGGCTGGAGGAATTGCTGTACAGTGAGAGATTAGAGAAACTGGGCCTCTTCTCCCTTGAAAAGAGGAGACTGAGAGAGGACATGATTGAAACATTCAAAATAATGAAGGGAATAGACTTAGTAGATAAAGACAGGTTGTTCACTCTCTCCAAGGTAGAGAGAACACTCTAAAGTTCTTCTTCACCCAGAGAGTGTGGAAAGCTGGAATGCTCTTTCTGAGGCTGTTAGGGGGGAAAACACCCTCCAGGGATTCAAGACAAAGTTAGACAAGTTCCTGCTGAACCAGAACATAGGCAGGTAAGGCTAGACTCAGTTAGGGCACTGATCTTTGACCTAAGGGTCGCCACATGAGCGGACTGCTGGGCACGATGGACCACTGGTCTGACCCAACAGCAGCAATTCTTATGTTCTTATTCCAAAACTTTATCCTATGAATCACTAGTCTGCACATCCAGCAGTGCAAAGCTTAGATATAACTTGCTATTTGTTCTTTTAAAAAATCTTTAAAACCTTCTTGTGATTATGATGAAAGGGGGATCAAGGTGTGTGTGCATATGTACTGTGGGGTGAGGGTGTTAATGCAAAACTTGGGATTTAGCAGCTAAGATTTCTGAATGTGAAGTCAGTTCACATAGATCTCACCAATCTTGCTGGATAAAATAACAGAAGGTATCTTTATATCCCTAGCATCATTCACTCGGATGCAAATGTTTGCAGTCAAATTGTCAACTTCTGCAGTGATTGCTTGCCTATAAACATTTCAACATGACATATACTATTGCAAAAACCTATTTAACAGGTCAAATGCATCTTTCTCTTCTCTGTGCTGCCAGGCATTTTCACACACATTCTTCCCTTTTATAAACTGTTTTTTTAAACACTTTTCCCTTCTCTGATTTCACAGGTTATTACTGAACTAGTGTTTAAGCCCGTTACATTAACGGGTGCTAGAATATATGCCAGTCTGTCTTTCTTTATTTATGTCTCTCTCCCTGCTCCTGTCTCTTTCTTCCTTTAGAACATAAGAACATAAGCAGTGCCTCTGCCGGTCAGACCATAGGTCCATCCTGCCCAGCAGTCCGCTCCCGCGGCAGCCCAAACAGGTCACGACCTGTCTGAATCACTAGAAGGGGCTCCCTTGCCACCTTGGTATCTCGTTTAAGTCCTGCCTTCCTATCGAAGTCCTAGCCCTCCAGTCTTGCACATGCACGACCTGGTTGGTTTATACTCATTACCTGGTTAACATTCTATACTTGTGTTACATCCCAGCTCCTCCCTCAGTATCCCACGATCCCTTTATCCGTCAGGAATCTGTCCAATCCCTGTTTGAATCCTTGGACCGTACTCTGCTTGATCACTTCCTCTGGTAGTGCATTCCAAGTGTCCACGACCCTCTGGGTGAAAAAAAAACTTCCTTGCATTTGTTTTGAACCTATCTCCCTTCAGTTTCTCAGAATGCCCCCTTGTATTTGCTGTCCCCTTTAGTCTGAAGAATCTGTCCCTATCCACCCTCTCTATGCCCCTCATGATCTTGAAGGTCTCTATCATATCTCCCCTGAGCCTCCTCTTCTCCAGAGAGAAGAGCCCCAGCCTTTCCAGCCTCTCGGCGTATGAGCAGTGTTCCAGCCCTCTTACCATTCTCGTTGCTCTCCTTTGGACTCTCTCAAGTACCGCCATGTCCTTCTTGAGGTGTGGCGACCAATACTGAACGCAGTATTCCAGATGCGGACGCACCATCGCTCGATACAATGGCATGATGACTTCCCGTGTTCTGGTTGTTATGCCCTTCTTTATGATGCCCAGCATCCTGTTGGCTTTTTTCGAGGCTGCTGCGCACTGTGCAGATGGCTTCAGTGATGCATCCACCAACACACCCAAGTCTCTCTCGAGTCTGCTGTCTCCCAACAATACCCCCCCCCCAATTTGTAGCTGAACAACGGGTTCTTTTTCCCTATATGCATGACCTTGCATTTGTCCACGTTGAAGCGCATTTGCCATTTGTTTGCCCAGTCTTCCAGCTTGTCCAGGTCCCTTTGTAGGTCCTCACACTCCTCCCTGGTCGTAACTCTGCCGCACAGTTTGGTATCGTCTGCGAATTTTATAACCTCACCCTTTGCCTCCTTTTCCAGGTCATTTATGAATATGTTAAAAAGCAACGGCCCCAGCACCGATCCCTGTGGCACACCGCTCGTGACTCCCCGCCAGTCAGAAAATTGACCCTTTACTCCAACCCTCTGCAGTCTACCCGACAACCAGTGCTTGATCCATCTGTGCACATCCCCTCCCACCCCGTGGTTCCACAGCTTCTTAAGTAGCCTTTCATGTGGCACCTTGTCGAAAGCCTTCTGAAAATCGAGATAAATGATGTCTATGGGCTCCCCATTGTCCACCCGACTGCTTATTCCCTCAAAGAAGTACAGAAGGTTCGTTAGGCACGACCTTCCCTTGCAGAATCCATGCTGGCTTGTTCTCAGTAGGCCATTCCTCTCGATGTGCTCGCAAATGGCGTCCTTGATCATAGCTTCCACCATCTTCCCTATAATTGAAGTTAGGCTCACCGGCCTGTAGTTCCCGGGGTCACCCCTCGATCCCTTCTTGAAGATGGGTGTGACATTTGCCAATTTCCAGTCCTCTGGTACCTCACCAGTTTTCAAGGATAGGTTGCAAACATGCTGGATTGTGTCCGCTATTTCCTGTCTTAGTTCCTTCAGAACCCTTGGGTGGATCCCGTCCGGGCCCGGTGATTTGCCACATTTTAACCTGTCTATCTGTTTGAGGGCATCCTCCTTACTTACCTCTATGTGCTCTAGTTTCTCAGCCTGTTCCCCACTCATGAGCTCCTCTGAGTCCTGTATATTAGATGTGTCTTCGCTCGTGAAAACCGACGAGAAGAACGTGTTCAACCTCTCAGCTACCTCTTTATCCTCCTTAACCACTCCCTTCCTGTCCCCATCGTCCAACGGCCCCACTTCCTCTCTCGCTGGTCGCTTCCCCTTTACGTAACTGAAGAATGCCTTGAAGTTTTTCGCCTCTCTGGCCAGCCCCTCTTCGTATTTCCCCTTTGCTTTTCTAACCTCCCGGTGGCATTCCTTTTGGCATTTCCTGTGCGCCTGGTGATTTTCCTCTGTTGGATCCTTTTTTCCATCTCCGGAAGGATACTTTTTTGTCCTTTATCGCCCTCTTTACTTCAATTGACATCCAAACCGGGTCTTTTGATCGCTTGTTCTTGCAGCCTTTCCTGAAATTGGGGACGTACATTCTCTGTGCTTCTTGCAGGGTGTCCCTGAATAGGGTCCAGGTGCTTTCCACAGTCTCCATCCTAAAGATGTTTCTGAGCTTTCTCCCCACCATTTCCCTCATAGCAACATAGTTCCCTTTCTTGAAGTTCAGTGCAGTTGTTGCGGTCCTCCTAACTATGGGTGTCCCTCTTTCTAATGTGAATCTGATCGTGTTGTGGTCACTGTTGCCTAGTGGTCCTCCCACTTCTGCCCCTCTTGCAGGCCCCCCTAATCCGTTTAGGATGAGGTCAAGAGTAGTACCCCCTCGCGTCGGTTCTTTGACTAGTTGCTCCATAAAGCAGTCCTTCACAGCTTCTACAAATCCTGTCTCCCTAGTGCAGTTGGAGTGACCCGTACTCCAGTCTATCCCTGGGTAGTTGAAGTCCCCCATCACTGTTACACTTCCAGTCCTGCACTCCTGTCTCAATTCCTCTTCCAAGTCGTGTCCGACTCCCTCTGGCGCACCAGGTGGTCGATAGTACAGCCCCAGTTTTATGCCCGCGTCCTTGTTTCCCGGTAATTTGACCCATAGCGATTCCAGCCCCTCTGCCTTCGTTGCCATATCCATCCCGACTGAGTGGATAGTGTCCTTTATATATAGTGCTATGCCTCCCCCCTTTTTGTGGGTCCTGTCCCTCCTATAGAGCTTGTACCCCGGCAGCGCTACATCCCATTGATTTTCCTCTGTCCACCAGGTTTCTACAATTCCAATTATATCCAGGTCCTCCCCCTTGGCCATGACTTCTAGTTCACCCATCTTGGCCGTGAGGCTTCTTGCATTTGTGTATAGGCACCGCAGGTCCCGTCGTTTTTCTTCCACCTCTGCATTTACCTGGGCCACTTGCCCTTGGATTTCTGGCAGTTTTCCCGCTCTCTGTGCTTCTGCTTTGCCCTCAGCCTTTACCCTCTTAGGTTTCAGCTCCCCCACATTTCTGCCACCCCACTTTCCCGCTTTTCCTCTGGGATTTCTAGCCCTACCGGCCCCATCCTGGGCTATCATCCCTTGAGCCTCTGTTTGATCCCCCTCGCCTTGTGGTACCTCCATGTTACCCTCGGCTTTCGCCTTCATGCCACTCAGTCCCTCTGTGTCCCCATGCCCCTTAGTCTTCTCCCAGCAAGCTCCCTTTACCTGATGTTTCCCTCGCTGTCTGATTTTGAGGTCTTCCGGTCCCTCTGTTTCCTTCCTGCAGTCAGCCCGTTCAGCATCTGTTCTGGATACTGTTGTCCGAAGCGTCAACATCAGATCAGCTGTCGGCTTTCCCCCTCTCCTCAGTTTAAAGCCCTCTCGATCTCCTTCCTCACATTGGCTGCCAGTAGTCTGGTTCCCGCTGTGCTCAGGTGCAGGCCGTCTCTCCGGTAGAGCTTGCTCTTTCCCCAGAAGGACGTCCAGTTCCTCACAAAGCGGAAACCCTCCTCCTGGCACCATCTCCTCAACCATGCATTTACAGCTTGGAGGTCTGCCTGCCTCTTTGCATCTGCTCTCGGTACAGGCAGGATCTCCGAGAATGCTATCCTCCGTGTGCTCCGCTTCAGCTTTCGTCCCAGGACCCTGAACTGGTCAGTCAGTGCGTCCATGCTGAAGTTCCTCCGGCTCACATCGTTTGTTCCGACGTGGATTATTACCGCAGTCTCCTCTGTCTCTGCTCCATCCAGGATCCTCTCGATCCTATCAGTGATGTCTCGTGTCTTGGCCCCTGTCTCTCTCCCTCCTGCTATTTTTCTCTCTCCCTGGCACCCTTTGTCTGTCTGTCTTTCTTTCTGTCTGTCTCTCTGGTCCCCTGTCTGTCTTTATTTCTGTCTGTCTCTCTCCCTGGCCTCCTTTGTGTGTCTGTATTTCTTTCTGTCTCTCCCCCCCCCCCCCCCCCCACACACACACACACACTTTCCTTTGCAGAAGCAGCAGCGGTATTTCTCTTCCCCTCCAGGTCCCTGTGAAGTAATAGCAGCATTTTCCCCCCACCCCCCATTCCCTTCTCTCCACCCCCACTTTCCTTTGCAGAAGCAGCAGTGGTATTTCCCTTCCCCTCTAGATCCCTGTGAAGTAGTTGCAGCATTTTCCCCCACCCCCCATTCCCTTCTCTCCCCCCCACACTTTCCTTTGCAGAAGCAGCAGCAGTATTTCCCTTCCCTTCCAGGTCCCTGTGAAGTAGTAGTAGCATTTCCCTCACCCCCCATTCCCTTCTCTCCCCCCCCCCCACTTTCCTTTGCAGAAGCAGCAGTGATATTTCCCTTCCCCTCCAGATCCCTGTGAAGTAGTAGCAGCATTTCCCCCCCCCATTCCCTTCTCTCCCCCCCCCCCCCACTTTCCTTTGCAGAAGCAGCAGCGGTATTTTCCTTCCCCTCCAGGTCCCTGTGAAGTAGTAGCAGCATTTTCCCCCACCCCCCATTCCCTTCTCTCCCCCCCCACTTTCCTTTGCAGAAGCAGCAGTGATATTTCCCTTCCCCTCCAGGTCCCTGTGAAGCAATTCCCTTCTCTTACCTGAGCTGTCCTGCTCCGATCGGCCCCTCCCTGCGATCTGGCCTGCTCCGTTCGGCCCCTCCCCCTTCCCTTCCCGCGGGCTAGCCTGCTGCGGCCAAAGGTTTTTATTTTAAGCTTTAAAAGTGCCGGTGGCGGCTCCTCTCACGCTGCTGATCCTCCTGTAAAGAGCAGCCTGCGATGGTGGCCGGCTGTAGCGAACCTCGCAGGCCGCTCTCCAGCCTCGGTAGCATGTTCCCTCTGACGCACGGGATCGCGTCAGAGGGAACGTGCTACCGAGTTTGAGAGTGGCCTGCGAGGTTCGCTAAAGCCGGCCACCATCGCAGGCTGCTCTTTACAGGAGGATCAGCAGCAGCAGCAGCGGCGGCGGCAGCAAGTGAAGACCGAGGTGTGTTCCCTGCTGAGGACGCGGGCAGGGAGAGAGCTTGCCTGGCTTCCAGGGTGAGTGAGGGCGGGAGGAGGGGAGTGGCCAGAATGTTCCCTGCCGCTGGGTTGGCTGCCACGGATCACACACCACAGCGGCAGGCAACACGAAATCCTAAGTGCGCATGTGCGCTTAGTCTTTTATTATATAGGATTCTGTAGGCTTTGAATAAATCAATAGGATAATTAATAGGAGAAATAACGTGAACTTTCTGTTTAAAGCCATTTTAAATGCCACTTGCCCATTTTCGTAACAGTTTGGCGATCTTTCCTCTCTCCATTTTTTTTTTACTCTGCCTCTTACTCTGCCTCTCATCTTCCCTGTAAGTGTCCTTTTCACCCACTTGGAGATTGTGACTGCTTTTATGTGTTAAAAGATACAAATCTGGTTTAGTAGATGAGCACATGCATCCATTCTTTATGATATTCTTCATGGTTTCAGTTGCTTCAAACTGAATCACTCCTCCGTAGTAACAACCTCTTAGTGACCTGAAGCAGCAATAACATCACGACCTCTTAGTAACACCAAAACTGACGATCGATCTAACCATTACTCACTAATAATAACAAAAGAACCTCCACTTTGACCACCTATCAACTCTACTACAAACCACCTCACCCTCAACAACCCGCTAAATGTCTATAAGATCTACAACCTACCTCTCTAGCTAATCATTGTAACTCAGTTTTTAAATTAACCTTTTGTAATCCGCCTTGAACCGCAAGGTAATGGCGGAATAGAAATCCCTAATGTAATGTAATGTAATGTAATCCTCTCACTGCCCCTGGCGTTACGTGTTGCCTCATCACTGGATCATTTCTTTCTATTGCATAACTATATTTGCAAAAATATTTTAAATAATTACTCTTTTACATCACTACGAGTAAAGTGAAGATTAGTACTGAGCTTAATGTCTATGTGGTCTTGCCACTAGGGTATTTTCCCGACATGGCATGTTTCGCTGGGTAGCTTTATCAAGTAAACTAGTAAACTTTTCTCGCCTCTCTCCTGACCACTTTACATTCAAGCCACATAAAGCCAGGGGCAGTGAGAGTTTTTGAGCCCCAGGTGGTGCCTCACTAAGAGGTTGTAACTATGGAGGGGTGATTCAGTTTGAAGCAACTGAAGCCACGAGAGAATATGATAATTATTGTACCGTAGAGAGAGATATATATTAGAGCCTGTGTTGAGACTGATCCATTCTTTATGGAACACTTTTACAGAAATTTTCATTTGTGTTCAGAACTACAGACAGTACCAAACGAAATCACTGAGAAGGTGATTTTAGAAACCAGTTTTGTACAAAAAGTAATTCTGTAAAGGAAAATAGGCTTTATTCTCCTTTACAGAATATGTGGTGCCTAAATGTCAGTTTCCTCTTTATACAATTACTTTCAAAATATTGACTTACAAGTGTGCATAAACGGGCATCATAAAATTAGTACAACACAAAGAAAGGGATAGAAATACACAAAAAGTCAATAACACCCACAAAGAAGTGTACACGCCAACAGAACTGGGGCAAAGAAAGTTAGTGCTAAATGCTGCCCATGTGAAACGGTCAAATTCGATATTGGGACAATTATTTTTGATAAGGAAATCATATGACAGACAATTAAAAAGACCCCTGAGGCAGGCCAAGAACTGAAACACTGGCAGTGTTGGGTCTCTTATAGAATAAGAATTATTCCTCCCAATTCTGTTGGCATCATAAAAATTAGGTCACATTTAAAAGTATGCATGGCACATGCTGGTGCAGTGTGTTATGTTGTATTGGGTTTTCTATCCCACCTTTACCTATTCAGTTCAAGGTTGGATTACATTCAAAGAGGTTGGGTCAGTTGGGACAGATTGACGCAGACATTTAATAGGAATGTGGAATGCTTTGTCCGGAACGTTACATTTTTGTGGAAACGTTCTGCAATTCAGGAAGTTGCTTAAAACCCATCTGTTTATCCAAGCTTTCTATAAGTGAATATGAAACTTTTTTTTTTTTAAGTTATGTTCTTATTGGACAGCTGTGTACTTTTGAAGAATGATTTTACTTGATAATTGCTCAGATGTAGTCCGGCTGCAGATGCGACGATATAATATTGTGACCTTGTAATTTTCCTCTATCTGATGTATGTCTCCTTTTAAAATGTTCATTTTGTTATGTATGGAGATTTGTGAGCTACTTTGGATAAAGGCATATTAAAAATATTTTTAATAAATAAATAGAGTTGCTAGTACAGGTAGATCAGTACAACTATTAATTCAGTCAGGTCATAGTTTCAACTATACTGTATAGTTACAAGTACAATAGATCATTGTTGGTTCTTTGTTTTGTCCCAGGAGTTGCATTAGACAGTTTAGGAAAGGGCTTTCACAATTACCATTTCAGTTACTTCAGGGTTGGCTCCCTGTCTTGGTACAGAAATGCTTTTAAAAGTTTTCTGAACCTGAAGTAGTGGTCACAAGATCGTAGTTGGTTCCAGCATATTGCTAATTGAGATTGGATGGATAGGGTAATTTGCCTGGTAGACTTTATATTGTTACATGCTGGGAATTTTAATTGGAAAAGATTTCTGGTGGAATATCTGTTGGAGGCACCGTGGAGTAGGATGACTAACTCTGTTAGGTAGGCGGGGGCATTCCCTCTTAGGATCTTAAAGGCAGTGATGCCCAATTTAAACTTGATCCTTACGATTATCAGCAGCCAATGTAATTTCATATAGTAGGGTGTTCCAATTTCCATTGTCTGTATATGAATCTTACCGCTGCATTTTGAGTAGGGTGTTCCAATTTCCATTGTCTGTATATGAATCTTACCGCTGCATTTTGAGCTAGTTGAAGACACGATAGTAACATTTTAGATCAAAGAACTTGTATTATATTACAATAGTCTAGTCGATATAGGATTAGGGATTGCACTAAAATTTGGAAAGCCTCTATTTCAAAGTATTTTCTGACGGATCTTAGCTTTCTCATCACAAGAAAAGATTGTTTTATTTTTGATTGTATGTGGTTTTTCATGGACAGGTGGCTATCTAATTCTACTTCAAAGATTCAGATTTGTACTTCTAATGAAAAGTCTGTGCCATCTACTGTGATCCTTGGAGCGTAGCATGGGTCAGTTGAGAGTCCTAGCCAAAGGAATTTGATTTTGTTCTTATTTAGTTTGAGGTGGTGGGTCCTGTTTAAATATTTTATTAAGTTTCAAAAATGTAACAGTGCAATTTATGGGTTAATAAACAGACAGTAAAGCGAAAAAGCACATACAACTTACAAATATTTATGCACAATCATTTTTATCCCACCCACCCCCTCTTCCAATAAATAATCATCATAAATATCAAACATTTTCACCTACCCTCCCTCCCACTCTGGATGTGCATAGAACTAATCAAATTAAAAACTATCCTAAGATGTCAATGGGCCCCAAACCAATTTGAATACATTACCATGCCCCAATATATCCGCATTTATTTTCTCATTCCTATATGTGGAGCATAAATTTGCCCACCAAAAAGAGAAGTTAAGATGATCATAATTCTTCCAATTTTGTGTTATCATCTGCATTGCTACTCCAGTCATAATTATAAAGAGACAACATTTATATCGATCTAGGGGGGATTTAATATGTAACCATCTTTGGGACATTGCTGAAACAAGGCTGCCCTGTGAACTTCTAAAAGCTAAGTTACTCAGATTTTCATATTTCAGCATTTCATATTTCAGCTTTTCACTGGTTTTCAGCATTATATCTGCTTAATTTCTCTTCTCCTCCCTGTTTCTTACTAAAAAAAAAAAATATAAAAAAAAGCACAAAAAAATCCTTCTCTTTCCTCTGTTAAATCTTATTTCCTCTTCCTGCAGTTTTGTTTAAAATACTGTGTTTTAGGTGGTATAGAGCCTATATTTCTGGTGCCTGTGGCTCAAGGTGACTAAAGTAGGGAAAATCCTGTTATAAATCCTGTGTTTTAGGGTAGCACTGATAGAACCTGCAGTTTTGTTTAAAAAACTGTGTTTTAGGTGGTATAGAGCCTATATTTCTGGTGCCTGTGGCTCAAGGTGACTAAAGTAGGGAAAATCCTGTTATAAATCCTGTGTTTTAGGGTAGCACTGATAGAACCTGCAGTTTTGTTTAAAAAACTGTGTTTTAGGTGGTATAGAGCCTATATTTCTGGTGCCTGTGGCTCAAGGTGACTAAAGTAGGGAAAATCCTGTTATAAATCCTGTGTTTTAGGGTAGCACTGATAGAACCTGCAGTTTTGTTTAAAAAACTGTGTTTTAGGTGGTATAGAGCCTATATTTCTGGTGCCTGTGGCTCAAGGTGACTAAAGTAGGGAAAATCCTGTTATAAATCCTGTGTTTTAGGGTAGCACTGATAGAACCTGCAGTTTTGTTTAAAAAACTGTGTTTTAGGTGGTATAGAGCCTATATTTCTGACTCACTAGTTTTTAAACATTGTGTCTGATTAGGTGGAGAAGGGAGGGGCTCTGTTTTACTTCTAAGGTTAATTGCATTATCTTTGGGACATTGCTGAAACAAGGCTGCCCTGTGAACTTCTAAAAGCTAAGTTACTCAGATTTTCATATTTCAGCATTTCATATTTCAGCTTTTCACTGGTTTTCAGCATTATATCTGCTTAATTTCTCTTCTCCTCCCTGTTTCTTACTAAAAAAAAAATATAAAAAAAGCACAAAAAAATCCTTCTCTTTCCTCTGTTAAATCTTATTTCTTCTTCCTGCAGTTTTGTTTAAAATACTGTGTTTTAGGTGGTATAGAGCCTATATTTCTGCCTTACTAGTAGTCTTACTTATAGTCCCACCAACCCCAGGGACCACTATTCATATATAGAGACCCATATAATCAGGACTTCACAACCAATCAAGATGACCTTTATTCTATGCAATCACTGTGGTGCTTTAATTCCAAGACATACTATTTGGAGGCTTAAGGCTTGCCCCATCTGTCTTCAACTTGCCAGTATTAAGGAGGAGCTCTGTAAACTTAAACAGGAATTGAATACAATTAAAGCAGCTTCCATCACTCCACAAAATCATACCAACTTACCACCTCTACCTCAAAGAATAAAACAGCCCAGGAATAAATGGGTCACAGTAGGCTCAGGAAGACTGCGACATGTAACACAGAAACATCCACCTTCACTAATATTACCTCTACAGAATTCCTTCGCTCCACTAGTGCACTGCGATACTCAGGAAAACAGAAGGGAGGTGGGACTGGAACCAATGAAAGAAACTCAAGAGAACAAGAGCACCCTAAGTACAAATAAAAAAGCCAAAAACAGAAAACTATTACTGTTGGGAGATTCCATCATCAGAGGCATTAACCTTGGAACACAGGGCGAGGAGTCCAAAATAGTGAAATGTCTTCCAGGATCCTCAGCTACCAGGAGTTCCAGGCAAATACTGACTATAATTAAGGAAGAAACTAAGGATTTTAACACTGATGTTGTTATCCATCTGGGAACAAATGACCTGGCCAACAACTCCACACTTGCAGCACAGAAAGCTTTTCGGGAGCTTGGTGAGGGCGTGAAACCTTTTGTAAAGACTTTAGCTTTTTCTGAAATACTGCCTGCATATGGAAAAGGAGAGCAAAGAATGAAAAACACAGAGGACTTTAATAGATGGCTCAGAGCCTGGTGTCATCAAGAAGGCTTCAGGTACATAGGAGGATGGGGAAATACATGGAAGGACAAGAAGCTATATTGCACTGATGGGCTACATATTACTACAGCAGGAAAAAGAAACCTTGCAGAGAAATTTAGACAATATTTTTCTAGGCATTTAAACTAGAAGGTGGGGGTGGTGTATGTAGAGACCACCCCCGGCAAAAGAAAAGATGTGATAGTAGTAAAGGCTGCAACAAAAGCAATATCAGCAACTCATTTCTTAGTATTGCAGCGGAAAGTGAAACGACACAAAAATCCATACGAAAAAGGAGATTATCGCTGAAAAATAGCTGGAAAGCGATGACCACAAATGCTCGCAGTCTAAGCAACAAAGTTCATGATCTGCAAGCCCTAATATTAGAGGCAGATCTAGATATTGTTGCTATCACAGAGACATGGTTCAGTGAATCACATGGATGGGATGCAAACATACCGGGATATAATCTTTTTAGGAAGGACAGAGATGGTCATAAAGGTGGAGGAGTAGCTCTCTATGTAAAGATCAATATCCAAGCGACCGAAATGCAAGGGACCTGGGGAGAGGAAGAAGCGATATGGATTGCTCTGAAAAGAGAAGATGGAACTTCTATCTACGTGGGTGTAGTCTACAGACCTCCGACTCAATCGCAGCAAATTGATAAGGATCTGATTGTGGATATCCAAAAGTTTGGAAGGAAAGAGGAGGTTCTGCTGTTGGGAGATTTCAACCTGCCGGATGCGGACTGGAATGTTCCGACTGCGGAATCGGAAAGAAGTAGGGAGATTGTGGATGCCTTTCAAGAGGCTCTGCTCAGACAAATGGTGACGGAACCCACAAGGGAAAAAGCGATATTGGATCTGGTCCTCACAAATGGAGAGAGTATATCTAATGTTCGAGTGGGTGCTCACCTGGGTAGTAGCGATCATCAAACGGTTTGGTTTGATATAACGGCTAAAGTGGAGAGCGGCCGCACGATACTTAAAGTCCTAGATTTCAAACGTACGGACTTTAATGCAATGGGAAAGTACCTGAAGAAAGAGCTGTTAGGATGGGAGGACATAAGAGAAGTGGAAAGACAGTGGTCTAAGCTGAAAGGAGCGATAAAAATGGCTACGGACCTTTATGTGAAGAAAATCAATAAAAACAAGAGAAAAAGGAAGCCGATATGGTTCTCCAACCTAGTGGCTGAGAAAATAAAGGCGAAAGAGTTGGCGTTCATGAAATATAAAAAAAACCCAAGAAGAGGAGAGCAGAAAGGACTACAGGGTGAAACTGAAAGAAGCCAAGAGAGAGATACGTTTAGCGAAGGCACAGGCGGAAGAACAAATGGCTAAAAATGTAAAAAAGGGAGATAAAAATTTTTTCAGATATATTAGTGAAAGGAGGAAGATAAAAAATGGAATTGCTAGGCTAAAAGATGCTGGGAACAAATATGTGGAGAGTGATGAGGAGAAAGCAAATGTGCTAAACAAATACTTCTGTTCTGTGTTCACAGAAGAAAATCCTGGAGAAGGACCGAGATTGTCCGGCAAAGTTACACGAGAAAATGGAGTAGATTCTGCGCCGTTCACGGAGGAGGGTGTTTATGAGCAACTTGAAAAACTGAAGGTGGACAAAGCGATGGGACCAGACGGGATCCATCCCAGGATACTAAGGGAACTCAGAGAGGTTCTGGCGAGTCCTATTAAAGACTTGTTCAACAAATCTCTGGAGACGGGAGTGATTCCTGGGGATTGGAGGAGAGCGGATGTGGTCCCTATTCATAAAAGTGGTCACAGGGATGAAGCAGGAAACTACAGGCCGGTGAGCCTCACTTCAGTTGTTGGAAAAATAATGGAAGTGTTGCTGAAAGAAAGGATAGTGTATTTCCTTGAATCTAATGGGTTACAGGATCCGAGGCAACATGGCTTTACAAAAGGTAAATCGTGCCAAACGAACCTGATAAAATTTTTTGATTGGGTGACCAGAGAGCTGGATCAAGGACATATGCTAGATGTAATTTACTTGGATTTCAGCAAAGCCTTTGATACAGTTCCTCATAGGAGGCTGTTGAACAAACTTGAAGGGCTGAAGTTAGGACCCAAAGTGGTGAACTGGGTCAGAAACTGGCTATCGGACAGACGCCAGAGGGTGGTGGTTAATGGAAGTCGCTCGAAGGAAGGAAAGGTGACTAGTGGAGTCCCTCAGGGTTCGGTGCTGGGGCCAATCCTGTTCAATATGTATGTAAGTGACATTGCTGAAGGGCTAGAAGGAAAAGTGTGCCTTTTTGCAGATGATACCAAGATTTGTAACAGAGTAGACACCGAAGAGGGAGTGGAAAATATGAAAAAGGATCTGCAAAAGTTAGAGGAATGGTCTAATGCCTGGCAACTAAAATTCAATGCAAAGAAATGCAGAGTAATGCATTTGGGGATTAATAATAGGAAGGAACCGTATATGCTGGGAGGAGAGAAGCTGATATGCACGGACGGAGAGAGGGACCTTGGGGTGATAGTGTCCGAAGATCTAAAGGTGAAAAAACAGTGTGATAAGGCAGTGGCTGCTGCCAGAAGGATTCTGGGCTGTATAAAGAGAGGCGTAGTCAGTAGAAGGAAGAAGGTGTTGATGCCCCTGTACAGGTCATTGGTGAGGCCCCACTTGGAGTATTGTGTTCAGTTTTGGAGACCGTATCTGGCGAAAGACGTAAGAAGACTTGAGGCGGTCCAGAGGAGGGCGACGAAAATGATAGGAGGCTTGCGCCAGAAGACGTATGAGGAGAGACTGGAAGACCTGAATATGTATACCCTAGAGGAAAGGAGAGACAGGGGAGATATGATTCAGACGTTCAAATACTTAAAGGGTATTAACGTAGAACAAAATCTTTTCCAGAGAAAGGAAAATGGTAAAACCAGAGGACATAATTTGAGGTTGAGGGGTGGTAGATTCAGGGGCAATGTTAGGAAATTCTACTTTACGGAGAGGGTGGTGGATGCCTGGAATGCGCTCCCGAGAGAGGTGGTGGAGAGTAAAACTGTGACTGAGTTCAAAGAAGCGTGGGATGAACACAGAGGATTTAGAATCAGAAAATAATATTAAATATTGAACTAGGCCAGTAACTGGGCAGACTTGCACGGTCTGTGTCTGTGTATGGCCGTTTGGTGGAGGATGGGCTGGGGAGGGCTTCAATGGCTGGGAGGGTGTAGATGGGCTGGAGTAAGTCTTAACGGAGATTTTGGCAGTTGGAACTCAGGCACAGTACCGGGTAGAGCTTTGGATTCTCGCCCAGAAATAGCTAAGAAGGAAAAAAAAAAAAAATTTAAATTGAATCAGGTTGGGCAGACTGGATGGACCATTCGGGTCTTTATCTGCCGTCATCTACTATGTTACTATGTTACCACGTACCACATATGACTATTTCATATGTTAAAGGAAATGATGACTCAAGTATTGCATTAATCTGCCCCCATATTGATTTCCAAAAGTTGAGTATCAAAGGACAATAGAACAACAGATGATCCAGTGTCCCTATGTCTAGATGACAGTGCCAGCATCTATTAGATCTAGACCTATCTAACTTGTGTAATCTAACAGGGGTCCAAAAAGATCTATGTAATAAGAAAAACTGTGTTTGTCTCATAGATGCTGACGCTGTACATTTCATCCTCCAAGTCCAAATTCGTGGCCATCGAGAAACAGAAATATACTGCTATATTAATTTAATAATTATGAAAAATCATAACAGAAATCTAATATAATTATAACCATAATCACTTTTCAAATAATCATTAATTAATTGATTAATTATGAAAATTATGTATAGCAGCATACCATATATATAAATATCCTAAAATGCCACCAATACATTAACATAAATAGAATAATAAAATATTCTCCCTGACAGTACCCAAATATTCTATCACCACCCCTGCAAATCAACCAATTCAGAAATCTCCAACCAAACCACTTTAGATACTCAATATAGTTAAACAAAGTAATTAAACAAAAAAGCATTCAGATGATAAAAGAACAATACAATATCTCTTCCTTAAACTCCATAAATAAACAGACATTCCAACTCATTCATGCATATCAATATTAGTTTAGCTCGTGCCAACTGAAGTATATGAATAAATAAACAAAATTCATGAATAATTAATTAAGATCTACAATTCATCTGCTTATTCCTCTCATTCTTCAAAAAGAATTTAATTTTAAAATTACAAATACCACCCTTAACCTATACGAGAGAGTAGAGAAGAAAAAAAACCCCATTTATCAGAACCTTTAAAACCAACCTTAATTTACTTAATGAATACATGTACCTATTTAATAGACTTATTCCTACATATTTGAACCTTTCCATTAGATTACAATTATTCAATAATATTATTCCTCTTCAAATTCGATCTCTCTTATTCTGAAACAATCTTCAAAATCTTCTAAGCTGAATGTATTTATTTCATTTGCTGTTTCATTCATGAGCTTCATGGGGAATGAAACACTCATCCTCCGGTGAAGTCTAGCACTGCCCCGAAAGCATGCCTCTTGCTGTCTTACACTTAACTTGTCACCAAATAAATCCACACTTTAATGGCCATGTCTCATTGCATAACAGCACGATCCAAACTGACAGAGGTAGAGCTTTAAAGCCTTTATTATCAGACTCAATGTTCTATCCGAGAATAAACCTTAATTGACTGAATGACTGCTGCTCGAGCACCTAAATGTAAATGTAAATACTTGATACAGCCTGCTTCACCATCAATATTCCTATTTCTTCTTTCTTCCTTTCTCTGCTTCACTCCTTCCTTTAAGACTTAAAAGCAAAACCTTTGAAGCATGGGCATCAAATCCCATACAAAGCAATGGAAAGAAAACACGTTATCCCTGCTGATGGCCTCTACAGAACTCCAGAATGACATGAGCCCAGCTGACGGTTGAATTTGAACTGTGTAGCAATATTCTATACTAAAATGCACTTTACAACTAATATAAAACCGTTAAAATAAAATAGATGAATTTTGCTAAAATTATGTTTATAAATAAATAACTCCTATTTCTCCTTCATTTAATGTGTAATGTTTTTAATATAGTCTCTTTTATTCATAAGGGATCACACGTATCCAGCATTGATCCACTATGTCATCGATTCTGCATAACGTGAAATATATTCCTTCAACTTAATTGGGTCCTCATACTGGGTAGTATAGTTTTCGTGAGTAACCCTCATGCACGCTGGATAGTAAAGACCATACCTTGCCCCTAACTGTTGTAATTGGGGCCTTAGTAATAAAAACTGCTTGTGCGTGTTTGCCGTTTTCTTGGCAAAATCCAGCACAAACATAATATTGGACTCTTTATATTTCACTTGCCTCTTCTCCTTAACAAGGGATAAAATCGCTAAAGCGTGCTGAAATCGCAGCAGCTTGAACACTATGGGCCTCGGCCTAGATTGACCGTTCAACTGCCTTACCGGAACTCTGTGAGCCCACTCAATCTCTAGCAGGTATTTTGCTGAGATGGGGAACAAATTTGGAATTAAGTCCTCCAGAAATGTGATGCAATCTTTCCCTTCCTCACCCTCAGCCAAACCCAGGATCCTCACATTATTATGACGAGAATGGTTTTCATAATCCTCCAAGAGTTTTTCCATTTCCTGTAGCACTATATGATCCTTCCTGCACTGTATTTGTCCGGTTTCTGTTTTCTCTACCCAGAACTCCAGTTGTTCCATACGTCAATTTGCCATCTCCATCTGCTTAGTCAAGTTAGACACCTCTTCTCTTACAGATAAAAGATTTTCAGCATTTTCTCTTAACAGCAACTTGATAGCACGGAGTTCCTCCAGGATATCCATGGACTCTGCCCCATCTGCAGGTAAGGGAACTTGAGAAGGCATTAGGAGGTCTGCTTTTAGCCTCTTAGTTTTACCACCTGTGGAAAAGGCAGTTTCCAGCTTCATTTGTTTAGAACAGTGGTTCCCAACCCTATCCTGGAGGACCACCAGGCCAGTCGGGTTTTCAGGATCACCCTAATGAATATGCATGGAGCAGATTTGCATATCTGTCACTTCCATTATATGCAAATCTCTCTCATGCATATTCATTAGGGCTAGCCTGAAAACCTGATTGGCCTGGTGGTCCTCCAGGACAGGGTTGGGAACCACTGGTTTAGTAAAAGCCATTTAATCACTTTTTACTTCTGATTGTAGAAATAGGATAGCTTAAATACATAAAAATATGCCCGGGTGTGAGGAGCCTCTCAATTATCCAGCCATTCTGTTGCACTGTCAAGCCATGCCCCTGAGGTGGTGGGTCAGGGTCCAGTTTTCTATGATGCAGACACATTTTGTGACAGTGGTCAGAGTATTGATTAATGGGGTCATTACAGGTAATATGATCGTTGTGTCCACATAGGTTAAATGTTTTATTTGTGCAAGATCTAGGTCTGCTCCCAAGGATTGCATTAGGAGGTTGAACACCAAGATGAAAGTGGGGATCCTTGGGAACCCCGTTTGGAGGGTTCCAGCTATCAGAAAGTTCTCCATCCTTACATATCGCATAGTGCCAAATGGTTAGGAAGCCTTGGAACTAGTAAAGGACTGGGCCACTGAATCCAAAAATCACTGAAGAACTCAGGCATTAGATCAAAGTCTACTAGGTTAGATGCGCTGCTTAGGTAAATGGGATTATGATTGCACTGTGACCCTTGCTTAGTAGTTCTTTTCCATACATTACTAGCGCCAGGACCACCATCTCAGTGCTGTGATTTTTCCTGAAGGGTGGAGGATATTGAAACATTATAAGTAGCATTTGAGTTATTCTGTTACATATCCCTCCATCATTTTGATGAATAGGGGGATGGAAGCTACTGACCTCTAATTCTGTATAAAAATTATTTGAAAATTGCAATTTTAAAAAAGTACATGCTAAAACAGCTAGCGCACGCTAAAACAGCTAGTGCACCTTAGGTGAACAAAGCTATGGGACCGGAAACAACTACACCCCAGGGTGCTCAGGAAGTTGAGTGACGTCCTGGCGGAACCGTTATCCGTGCTTTTCAATCTTTCCCTAAGTACAGAAAGAGTCCCGTTGGATTGGAGAATGGCTAACGTCATTCCACTCCACAAAAAGGGATGCAGGGCAGAGGCTGAGAATTATAGACCGGTGAGTCTCACATCGATAGTGAGTAAACTTATGGAAACACTAATCAAACGCCAATTGGATACGATCCTGAATGAGGAGAATCTACAAGATCCCCATCAACATGGTTTTACGAAGGGAAGGTCCTGCCAATCGAATCTGAACAGCTTCTTTGACTGAGTAACAAGAAAGCTGGATATAGGGGAGTCTCTGGACGTCGTGTACTTGGACTTCAGCAAAGCGTTTGATAGCGTCCCACACCGCAGGTTATTGAGCAAGATGGGTTTGATGGGACTGGGTGAAACATTAGCCGCATGGGTTAGGGACTGGCTTAGAGGTAGACTTCAGAGGGTAGTGGTAAACGGTATTCTCTCCGATACGAAAGAGGTGATCAGCGGAGTGCCGCAGGGCTCGGTCTTGGGCCCGATCCTATTTAACATCTTCTTAAGAGACTTGGTTGAGGGGCTTCGAGGTAAAATTACATTATTCGCCGATGACGCCAAACTATGCAACATGGTAGGCAACCGCACAACAGATGAAAGCACAGTGCCCGACAAAAGCTCAATGCCCGACAGTATGACGCAGGACCTACTCCTGCTGGAGCATTGGTCAAAGACTTGGCAACTAAGTTTCAATGCCAAAAAATGCAAGGTCATGCATCTTGGCGGCAAAAATCCATGCAGGACTTACACCCTAAATGGTGAGATCCTAGCAAGGACTGTAGCAGAATGTGACTTGGGGGTGATCATTAGCGAAAACATGAAGACTGCCAATCAAGTGGAGAAAGCTTCATCCAGGGCTAGACAAATCATGGGCTGTATCCGTAGAAGTTTCGTCAGCCATAAGCCCGAGGTCATAATGCCGTTGTCAGATCCATGGTGAGACCCCATCTGGAATACTGTGTACAATTCTGGAGGCCGCATTATCAAAAAGATGTGCGGAGAGTTGAGTCGGTTCAGCGAATGGCCACCAGGATGGTCTCAGGTCTCAAGGATCTCTCGTATGAGGTACGACTGGGTAAGTTGCAGCTGTACTCACTCGAGGAACGCAGAGAGAGGGGAGACATGATCGAGATGTTCAAATATGTCACAGGCCTTATCGAGGTGGAAGAGGATCTCTTTTTCCTTAAAGGACCCACGGCAACAAGAGGGCATCCGTTGAAAATCAGGGGTAGGAAATTTCATGGCGACACCAGAAAATATTTCTTCACCGAAAGGGTGGTTGATCGCTGGAATAATCTTCCACAACAGGTAATTGAGGCCAGCGGCGTGCCAGATTTTAAGAAAAGAAGGGATTGGCATGTGAGATCTCTTCATGGAGGTAGTTAGGGGGTGGGCCATTAGTGTGGGCAGACTGGATGGGCCATGGCCCTTTTCTGCCGTCATGTTCTATGTTTCTATATTTTGAAGTTTCTATACTACAGAAGCAGGAACTCCTCCCATAGAAATGGCATTGGACCATTTTTGGGTGGGCTTATTTCTCTGGAATCCCAGGTCCAATCTTGCTCATTTTCAAGATCAATGGCTTTATTAGTTTTCCCCATATGCCAAGTTTCATCCTAATCTATTACAGTTTTGGAGAGGTGTTTTGCCACCAGACTGATAGATGGACAGATAGTCAGAAAGACAGACGTTCTTGGCCTTTTTAAAATAATTTTTTCCAACTTCTGTTGGGTTGTAAAGAATAAAAATGATCTTTGTCTTAACTTTTAATGAAATCTATGTGTATGTGACTTGAATACAAACAGCTAGACATGAAATGTTAAGACAAGGACCATTTTTATTCTCTGAGCTGATGGTAGTGATGCCAGCATTTAAACAAACGTGGTCTTCTCATGTGCTAGCACTGAACACCTGAAATCATGTACCAATATGTGGTCGAATTTCTAGTAGTGTAAAGCTGTCCAATATATTTATGCATGTAGCACTTCCTCTCTTCAGACTGAACACAACTGTTCATTTTAAGAGGTAATTACTTGTGTCAGATAAAGGATAACTTGACCATACTAGGTTTTGAACCTGACAACTAGGTTTATGCAAATGTTTTAGGCAGCAGAAAAGCTACCATGCATGAAGAAAAGGAGAGATGTGGCCATCTGATTCATGAAGCAGAAGACAGTTCCCTGTGGTTAAATCTGCAATCGTATGCGATGAATGCATCTGAGCCCCGGCTTCTAGATCGCTTCTTTCAGATGATAGCAGAATGTCATTTTGGTTGCAAAAGCTCTGAAATTAAGAGTAAAAGACCGGCTATGTTCCCTCTTGATAAGATGTGGGATATTAGAAGACTTCTGCTTTCTTGTCTTCACTCAGACATCTAGTTTTGATATGAAGACAAACTGAACAGCTCAACTATGACCCTGTATGGTTTTCATAGAGACTAGACGTTGGTGAATGATTTATACTCTGACCCAAGCAGTACACAAATTTGCTTCAGTAAATTTTACATTCATTCACTTGATTTTCCAAGTGAATTAGTGCTTCTGGCAGGCACTCAACTAATGATCCTGGAAAATGAGCTGGATTGTTTATCAAAAAAGCAGGTATAGGATGGGATGCACTACAAATTCTTCAGCCTTTGACTTAGCTATTTGTAAGGTAATTGGGTTTGATCAGCGTCCAGCTTCCATTTGACCTCATTCTGCTTTTTGGTTGGCACATGAATGTAAGCTTATATAGCACATACAAGTTGGTACTATGGTTTATGAATCTTTCTTTTTGTATGGAGATATCCTGCACAATTGTATCAGAGCTTGCTTGAATGTGTAAAATACTATTCTATAGGTTTACATCATTTATAAAATAAGCCCCTAAGGGGTCCCTTATCCCATTACCTGCATTCTTAAGAATGTAGTGGGATAACCTAGTTTCATTTATTTATTTTCTGTGGCTACAGGGAAAATCTTTTTATATATCCCCCTATTTATCAAAATGATGGAAGAATATATCACAGAACAATTCAAATGCTATTTACAACGCTTCAATATCCTCCACCCTTCACAATCGGAATTCAGGAAAAATCACAGCACTGAGATGGTGGTTGCAGCACTAGTAATATATGGCATTGAACTACTAAGCAAGGGTCACAGCACAATCATAATCCAATTCAACCTAAGCAGTGCATTTGAGCTAGTAGACATTGATCAAATGTCTGAGATCTTCAATGATTTTGGATTTAGCAGCCCAGTCCTCTCCTGGTTCCTAGGCTTCCTAACCACTCAGCACTGTGCTGTAAATAAGGATGGTAAAATGTTTGACAGCTGGCACCCTCCCAGCAAGGTTCCCTGAAGATTCCCCACTTTCACTATCAGTGTTCTACCTCCTAATGCAATCCTTGGAAGCAACCTAGCGCAAATAAAACATTTCAGCTATGCAGATGGCATAATAATCATGCTACCTGTAATTGCTGTATTAGCCAACACCCTCACCACTGTCAAAATATGTGTCCACATCATAGAAAACTAGACCTCAACCCATCACCTCAAACTAATTAAGAACAAAATCAAATTCCTTTGGCTAGGACCCTCAACTGACCCTCAATAGACAACACAGACTTTCTATTAGAACTACAATCCCAAATCTTAGGAGTAGAATTTGATAACAACCTATCCATGAAAAACCACGTACAATCAATAATAAAACAATCTTTCCTTGTGATAAGAACGCTAAGATTCATCAGAAAATACTTTGAAACAGAGGTTTTCTGAATCTTTGTGCAATCCCTAATTCTATCTTGACTAGACTACTGTAATGTAACACTATTTCTTTGCTCTAAAACCTTGCTATTGCATCTACAACTAGCTCAAAATACAGCCGTAAGACTCATATACAGACTATGGAAATTGGATCACCTACAGCCCTACTATATGAAACTGTTGTACATTGACTGCCCATAACTTCAAGATTCAAGTTTAAATTAGAAACATAGAAAAAGACGGCAGATAAGGGCCGCGGCCCATCTAGTTTGCCCACCCTAATGACCCTTCCCTATTTAGCTCTGTGCAGAGATCCCACGTGACGATCCCATTTCTTCTTAAAATCAGGCACGCTGCTTGCCTCGATCATCTGAAGTGGAAGTCTATTCCAGCGATCAACCACTCTTTCGGTGAAAAAGTATTTCCTGGTGTCGCCGTGCAATTTTCCGCCCCTGATTTTTCATGGATGTCCTCTTGTCGCCGTTGGACCTTTGAAAAAGAAGATATCTTCTTCTACCTCGATACGGCCCGTGAGGTATTTGAACGTATCGATCATGTCTCCCCTCTCTCTGCGTTCCTCGAGTGAGTATAGCCGTAATTTATCCAGCCGTTCCTCGTACGGGAGATCCTTGAGTCCCGAGACCATTCGGGTGGCCATTCGCTGGACTGACTCAAGCCTCAGTACATCCTTGCGGTAATGAGGCCTCCAGAATTGTACGCAGTATTCCAGATGGGGCCTCACCATGGATCTATACAACAGCATAATGACTTCAGGCTTGCGGCTGACGAAACTCCTACGTATACATCCTATGATCTGCCTAGCCTTAGATGAAGCCCGCTCCACTTGATTGGCAGTCTTCATGTCTTCACCGATGATTACCCTAAGTCCCGTTCTGCAACAGTTCTTGCTAGGATCTCGCCATTTAGGGTGTAAGTCTCGCATGGATTTTGACTGCCAAGGTGCATGACTTTGCATTTCTTGGCATTGAAACTCAGTTGCCAGGTCCTAGACCATTGCTCCAATAGGAGTAGGTCGTGTTTCATATTGTCCGTTGTGCTCTTGCTTGTTATGTTACACAGTTTGGCGTCATCGGTGAATAACGGTATTTTACCGCAAAGCCCCTCAGCCAAGTCCCTTATAAAGATATTGAAAAGGATCGGGCCCAAGACCAAGTCCTACGGCACTCCGCTGATCACTGCCGTCGTTACGGAGGAGGTGCCGTTCACCACCATCCTCTGAAGTCTACCACCAAGCCAGTCCCCAACCCATTTTGTCAAAGTGTCACCTAATCCTATAGAACTCATTTTGCACAACAACCTGCGGTGAGGGACACTATCAAATGCTTTGCTGAAGTCCAAGTATACAATGTCCAAGGACTCTCCAACATCAAGCTTCCCCATCACCCAGTCAAAGAAGCTGATCAAGTTGGATTGGCAGGATTTCCCCTTGGTAAATCCATGTTGATGGGGATCCCGTAGATTCTCCACATCCAGGATCTTATCTAATTGGTGTTTGATTAGAGTTTCCATTAGTTTGCTCACTATTGATGTAAGACTCACTGGTCTGTAGTTCTCAGCCTCTGTCCTGCAACCTTTTTTGTGGAGTGGAATGACGTTAGCCGTTTTCCAGTCCAACGGGACTCTACCTGTACTAAGGGAGAGATTGAAGAGCGCGGATAGTGGTTCCGCCAGGACGTCCCTTAACTCCCTGAGCACCCTGGGGTGTAGGTTGTCATTGCTTTGTTAGGCATCAGTACCTCTAAGATCCTGACAGGCAACATACCCAACTACCTAATAGAGTTGGCCAACCTACTCCAGGGCACCTCCAACAGATATTCTACCAGAAATCTTTTCCACTTAAAATTCCCAGCATATAACAATAAAAAGTTTACAAGGCAAATTACCTTATCCATCCAATATCAATTAGCAAAATACTGGAGCCAACTACCACTTACACTACAATCTTATGACTACTATCTCAGGTTTAGAAAACTTTTAAAAGCATTTCTATACCAAGACAGGGAGCCAGCCCTGAAGTACAGTAACTGTAATGGTAATTGTAAAAGCCCATTTCTAAACTGTCTAATGCAACTCCTGGGACATAATGATGAGCCATCTATGACCTACTTGAACTTATAACTATGTATCTGTAAGTATGACCTAACTGTATTCATAACTATACTGATCGACCTCTACTAGCAGCTCTGTTGAATGTCCATGTCAAATTGTCCATTCTAACTTCCTGGGTAACTGCACAGTTTTTAGAATCTGGGTCATAGTGGTTAATCCAAGAGCCAGCATTGAAAGTTTTGTTTATTTCAATAAATCTTATCCCATTTTCATGGTTTTTTTGATCAGTAGCATAGTAAAATGATCACTGTTAGAGGTGATCTAGAAACAGTGCAACTTTAAGACTCGGTCATCTTTTGCAGGCCACAGGCTTCACCAGATGGAAGGGATCTATTCTGCTCAAGAATATGGAGGATATACTTGAGGTAATGAGGCTCGTAACAGCTGTAGTACAGGGATATTCCTGTCTCCGTTTGGCTGTGTCATAGGATTTCTTACAGAACCTTGAATCACTGTGGAGCCTGTCCATCAAAGTTACTATGTACTTGGAATAGCATGGCACTTCTTAAATTTCTGCAGCCAACCTTCTGAATATTCACAGTCACCATCAATCAGTTCTTGATGGTATTTTTTTGTTTGCTTCATTACCATCAAACCTAACAATGGGATGCGTTCATTCCTTCTTTGCCAAACCCACTCAATTAGCACATGATCTAAATGTCCATTTTTTTGCCTTATGCAATGTTTTTCTGATTTTCATTAGTTTCTGGTCATCACTCCAATTCTGAAACTTTAACTTATCTTTCTAAGTAGAATCTTCATCTCTATGTGCTATTTTCCAGCCTTCCTACCTTCTCTGCTTTTCACTGCCACCCTGAGTGGAATCTGCAGCTCTTTTTTGCCACTGTCCAGTTCTCCACACTTCTTTTTGCCACTTTCTAGCCCTCTGACTCAAATTGCGCAGAAATCAGGAGAAACACACGCACTTGCATTGGTTTCAGCATGTGTTACATCGGGGAAATTGACTTCTAGTTCCTGCAGCAAATTTCGTTTTTTGGAGTTTTTGTGGTTTTCCAATAAAGGATCTTGTACCTGTACCAGCAAATACATATGCACTCCTGCAGATATTTCATAAAAAGCTCTGCATTGGCAGATCCTCTTCTGAAATATCATCAAATCTGAGCACAAGCTGATTGGATGCTATGGGGCTTATTTTCAAAAAAGATAGACGTCCAAAAGATGGTATAAACTGGCACTTGGACATCTTACTACTTAAAATATCCATTTTCAAAACTGACTTTCTAGACATTTTTCCAGTTGTTGTGTCTCTGGTGCATCAAAATCTTAAGGGACCATGTTAGAGGTGTGTTTTGGGTGAGCTTAGGGTGGGTTTAGGACTTTGACATTCTGCAGGGATAATCAAACTTTTAACAAAATGTCCACGGCACCATTTAGACATTTGGGACTAGACCTGTTTTAAAAACAAATAAGGGCCAGACCAAATGATCACTGCAGGGATTAAGGAATGACACCCCCTCCCCCCTCTTCTCCCCCAGTGGTCACTGAATCCCTTCCATCACCTAAAGATATGAAAGCAACAACACATTCCAGCCTGTATTACAACTTCAGATGGCCATAAAACCAGAGAGACAGATCAGAGGGGTACTCTAAGGGGTACTGCAGTGAATGTTGCATTAAAAAGCCCCAGGTACACGTCACTATAATCTGCTTATAGTGTAAGGTGAGTCTTCCAAAGTCTACCCAAAACCTACATAAAGATAGCACCTGCAGGCATAAGGACTATTGTTGTGTTGTACAGATAGGTACAGTAAGCTTTGGATGGGCTCATCATACATAAGAACATAAGAATGGCCTCACTGGGTCAGACCAATGGTCCATCAAGCCCCAGTAGCCCATTCTCACAGTGGCCAATCCAGGTCATTAGTACCTGGCCAAAACCCAAGGTATAGCAATATTCTATGCTACCGATACAGGGCAAGCAGTGACTTCACCCGTGTCTTTCTCAATAACAGATTATGGACTTTTCCTCCAGGAACTTGTCCAAACCATTCTTAAAACCAGCTACACTATCCGCTCTTACCACATCCTCTGGCAACGTGTTCCAGAGCTTAACTATTCTCTGAGTGAAAAAAAATTCCTCCAATTGGTTTTAAAAGTATTTCCCTGTAACTTCATCGAGTGTTCCCTAAACTTTGTAATTTTTGACAGAGTGAAAAATTGATCCATTTGTACCCGTTCTACTCCACTCAGGATTTTGTAGACTTCAATCATATCTCCCCTCAGCCATCTCTTTTCCAAGCTGAAGAGCCCTTACCATTTTAGTCTTTCCTCATACGAGAGGAGTTCATCCCCTTTACCATCTTGGTCGCTCTTCTTTGAACCTTTTCTAGCGCCACTATCTTTCTTTAGCGGTAACTATGGATGCTACGGGGCTTATTTTCAAAAAAGATAGACGTCCAAAAGATGGCATAAACTGGCACGTGGACACAATAAGCAGGTTATGGTGAGATGTGTACCTGGGATTTTTTAATGTAACATTCACTTCAGTACTCCTCTGCTCTGCTTAACTGTCTGTGTGGCCAGTTTGCTAGTAATGTTTGGACATCCCAATTGCTTGTTTTTATGTGGTTTTCATTTGGACATCTACGTATTTGAAAATGGCCACATTATTACAGTAGGCAGATACATAAGCCAAACAATAGAAGCAATTGCATATGTACTTATTATTTTTTTTTTCAAAATCTTTATTCATTTTAACATATACATCAAGTGTACATTAAAATATGAACACAACATATTACATTATCACTTGATAATTCCATAACAATATATACCTAAAAGATTTATATCCCACCCCCATCTCATATCTACACATGAATAATATAATTCCTATGTATATTAATCAATTAAATTATGCACATATATATTAAATTATCATAACCCACCCATCCCCCCATCCCCCCCATTCTGTCAATTATCATATAAGGAAAAAGAATAATAAATTAACATTATTAACTTATTATTGTTCTTTCATTGAAGAGGAATGAAGCTGTCCATTTGATTTAATTTTTTTATTGTAAATGACTTGTAATACAACAATTTTTTTCTTTAGTTCAAATATGTTTATTGTAAATTATGCAATCTTGTACAACAAAAGATAAGTAATAACAACAAAAGTAATACTTCTTCTATTAAATATTTCTATAGCGCTACCAGACGCGCGCAGGGCTGTACAGAATCACAAAGAGTGAAAAAACAATCCCTGCTCGAAAGAGCTTACAATCTAAGCAGGCAAAACAAACAAGATGTCATGGATATGTGAAGAAGTACTACATTATGCTGTATCTTTCATTAACAACATACCTGTAGATACATAATATACATGATTGAATATTTCCTATATAGGATATATTGTCATAATAAGTTGAAATTACATAAGAAAAGAGTGTATTATCAATAACTTGATGATTAGTACAGTATACATTTATGTCTATTATGATAATATTATGTTAATGTCAAGGTATTAAAAAAAATATCACCAGATTCAAAAATTGTATAGTGGGGCCCAAATGTTATTGAAAATATGGAGTGACTTATGTTTTTCTGCCATCACTTTTTCGTATTTAGCCATTAAGCACACACTAGTCCACCATGCGGTCGAGTCAACTTTAGAAAGATCTTTCCACTCCTTCAAGACTCTAAAATCTGCATCCATATTACACTATATATACAACAAACTTTTAAAGCAGTTTACAATTAAAAAATCGACTAAAAATGTAAGCAATATGCAATACATATAATAATAAAAAAAATAGTCTAATAATACAAGAAAAAACATTATAAAACAAAAGAAAAATCGCATTAATTCGCTCTTGCTTGTCACACACCATCTTTTGTAGTAGGTGCAGAAAATGTTGAGATGGGTCAGGGTCTGGTAGAAAACCCCTCTGCATTAATCATGCCAATGACTCTGTTCTCCTTTTCATATGATGCACTCTTCCAGCGGCAACTTTAGAATTTAGTCCAGAAAAAGTACTGTAGTTGTGTGTATTTTCTGCTGAAGATACTTTTCCAAAGAAAATGCCACACTACACTTTCATGGAAAACTATGTGTGACGTTGCTTTCCCTAATCTAGCTGTCTCCTGGGAATGAAATTGCACAGTGCTATTAGAACACATGTTAGATGCAAAGCACTGTAGATGAACAATTGTCAAACAACTGTTGAAAACTACCTCCCAAAATAGCAGAAGAAATTGCAAACACCCTGTATAAAATGGGCTCATATATTACATAATAGGGGTTTGTTGTATCCATCCTAAAGCCACTTTATTGCACATGTTTTGGACATGTCCTTTGGTGTGCCAATTTTGGGGTGTTGTTTTTTCTAAGGTTGACCATATGTGGAACACCAAATGGCATTATAATAGTTATAGCCTCTTTTGGCTTTTTCATCTTCAGCATCCTATTCCCAGAGGTCTTAAAGGCTTTCTTCAAAGAGCAATGTAAGGAAATTCTTCTTTACGGAGAGGGTGGTGGATGCCTGAAATGCGTTCCCGAGAGAGGTGGTGGAGATGAAAACGGTGACGGAGTTCAAAAAAGCGTGGGATGAACACAGAGGATCTAGAATCAGAAAATAATAGTAAATATTAACGAACTAAGGCCAGTACTGGGCAGACTTGCATGGTCTGTGTCTGTATATGGCCGTTTGGTGGAGGATGGGCTGGGGAGGGTTTCAGTGGCTGGCAGGGTGTAGATAGACTGGAGTGAGCTTTGACGGAGACTTCAGTAGTTGGAACCTAAGAACACTACCGGGCAGAGCTTTGAATTCTTGCCCAGAAAGAGCTAGGAAGAAGAAAAAAAACAAACAAATTTTTAGATTGAATCAGTTTGGGCAGACTAGATGGGCCAATCAGATCTTTATCTGCCTTCATCTACTATGTTACTAAGCAATTTTATCAGGTTTGAAGGTCATACTTTTCCTTTGGATTGGACCCCTGAGCCCTACCTATAGTCATTGGTGTTCTTGAATGTTACGCCTTTCGATGGATGGAGAGTATGCAATTATCAGACTGGGACAATAAGCAGTGCCGCCAGTTGCTTACTATTTGGCATTCTTACTTGGACACTTTAATACCACACACCCGCAGTTGTATCTTAATCAGTATGTCATGAGTTGATTTTGTGATTGCCCTTGTAATCAAAGTCCTGGGGCTGGGGGGCAATTGGGATGATTTGTTTTTATTGATCTTGTTTATTATGCTATTGTTTTGATTACAAGTTTTATTTTTATTGTTTTTATAATGTTTGTTTGGGGGGTTTTGGTCTTTATTTTGAACAGCAAATAAAATTGTCAAAAAATAAAAAAAAATTATGAAGTGTGCATTTAGCAGAGCTCTCTCCTCCCACAAACAGGCCTAAGCAGACCATGAAGCCGCCTAAAGCAGCACAATTTTTTTTTTTTGGGGGGGTGCAGCAGCACTGATGTAGCAATCAGCGTGTCTACAGAAGACTCATCATGGCTGATCCTGCTCCCAAAGACCTCCTATTTGGAGGGGGTTTGAATGTGGTAGGCCTTGAATGATATTCAAGGCCCCACATTATACACGATGAATCTTTTGTAGACATGCTGACCGCCACGCCACTGCCACTCTAGAAGAGATAGTGAAGAGAAGCTGCTAAAACCTCAGGTGGGGAGAAGTGAAGGAAACCTCTCGGGTGGGAGAAGAAAGGAAAGGAGAGAGATGCTAGACACTTAAGGAAGGAAAGTTAGGGTAGGGAAGATGCTGGACTATGGAGGATTAAGGAAGGGAAGGGGAGAGTCTGGTCATAAACAGAATAAACCTATTCAATTACCTCTCCCCGAAATCTTGCCAATACAAGAGGTTCTTCAACAGATTGTTAACATTCCAGGCAGCTAAACTAAACACATGGCTCGGAAAACCCATACTAGAGGCCACCTTCTACGTTGACTTTAGAAAACTACTGAAGACATGCCTGTTTAACAAATTCCAAAAACCCAAAGCATGTTCTACCTACCCCATAATCAATTCCCCTCACCTATCCATATCTTAATTACGCCACTAGAACAACCTTCAACCCACTAAGTCATCTGATGAACTCTTCCAACTGTAACTGTATTTCAAACTGAATGCTTTATACACCTGCACTTCAGACTGACTGCTCTATACACTGTACCTCAGATTGAATACCTTTACACTTACGACCAAATGCTCTTGTACTTCAGACCAAACGTTAACTTGTATATCTATCCCTGACTATTTGAATCTTTCATTGTAAACCGAATGCTATTTAACTTGTAACTTGTAACTTGTAACTTTGAAAGTTATTTAACTTGTATTTCTATCCCTGACTATATGTACCTTTCGTTGTAAACCGCTTTGAACTTATGGTATAGCGGTATATAAGAAATAAATTATTATTATTATAGGGGAAAGGCCGTTGGCATCCCTTGGTGGGAAGGGGGAGGATAGAATATGGCTGAAGGTTTGCCTAGTATACCAGATACCTTTGAGTCAGCTGTACCCATGAAAAACAAAGCAAAAACAAAATTTCCTCCTGAATCCTCTTCCCCATTCCTCCTAGGATTCCCATCCTCTGGCTGCTGCCTTCCATTCCAGGGGCAGGAATGATCCCCAGTCACTCCTACCCTATTAACATGCTAAAATTAAGAAAGTGCATGGGGCAAAAAAAAATTTCAATTTGTTAGCGCTTCTATCCCAATTCTTGAATGATTTTTAAGTTGGTTTACCAATCCATCTTCATAGAAAAGCTTTCAATCTGCAAAAATGGATTTAAAATGCATTAATTCATTTGTTACTACAGGTTAAATCAATACAGCACACCAGGGATATTTTTCAGGCATAGTAACATCTCAGAGAAATATTGCCTCCTCAACTGACCAATTAGTGCAATTCATTGAGTGTGGCACAGGGTTAAGGCTACAGCCACACTGCTCCTTGTGACTCTGGGCAAGTCACTTAGGGCTCCTTTTACTTAGCGCATGCTAACCATGCATTAAACACTAACACACGCATATTATTCTATGGACGCATTATCAGTAAGCGCACACGTAGATTAATCACGTGCTAAATGTGCGCTAAAATGCTTAGCGCACCATAGTAAAACAGGGGGTTAATCCCCCCCCCCCCATTGCCCCAGGTACATTAGATTTATTGTGAGCCCACCAGGACATACAGGGAAAAATGCTTGAGTACCTGAATAAATTTATGTAAACTGTTCTGAGCTCCCTTGGGAGAGCAGTATAGAAAATTGAATAAATAAATAGTGTGAAAAGCTTCAGTCTCTGATAACTAGAGCTGGTATTGTGACATCATAATGCCTCAATCCACCAATGCCTAAGAACCAACCTCATCAGTGATGTCACAATGGCTTAATTGTCCTGTACTTGGCTCACTTTTGCTACATTTTGATTTCTAGAGTGGTGCAGTGATTAAAACTGCAGCCTCAGATTGTGGGTTCAAACCCACAATGCTCCTTGTAACCCTGGGCAAGTCACTTAATCCCCCCATTGCCCCAGGTACATTATTAGATATACTGTGAGCCCGCCAGGACAGACAGGGAATAATGCTCAAGTACCTGAATAAATTCATTTAAACCGTTCTGAGCTCCCTTGGGAGAACGGTATAGAAAATTGATGAAATAATAATGTTCAATGTGTTTAGCAGATCAGAGAGCTTTATTAGGTGGTGTACTGCAAGAATAAATCAAATATAGGCAATAGACAATTACAGCAGTAAAATTCAAATAACAGTACAAAGTATGGCATAATATGATACACTAGTTTTTTAGCCCGTTACATTAATGGGTGCTAGAATTGATGTGTAGACTTAGGCATTTCTTTCTGCCCCCTGTCTGTCTTTCTGCCCCCTTCTCCCTTACTTTTACCTCCCTCATGTCTAGCAGCACCCCTTCCCTGCTCCCCCTGTCCAGCAGTAGCCCTTCTCTGTTCCTTTTACCCCTTCCCTGCTCCCCCTGTCCGTTCCTTTTACTTCCCCTCTGTTCAGTAGTACCCCTTCTCCCTTAACTGCTCACTGTCCAGCATCTGCTAGGCCGGGCAGCATTATCGAAGTGGGCCGGCCTAGCAAATGCCCCGTGGCTGCTGCTGGTCCAGGAGTGAGAAGGAGAGGCGTCCTCAGAAGTCAGCCAGCGTCGAAGATCGGGGCAGGAACGTTGCTGGAGAAACCGCCACACGCGTCGCAAACTGCCGAAGGCTCCTACTGCGCATGCAGCAACACGGAGCCACGGATCAGGGATCACAGCCGCACAAAGTTTCAACTGCGCATGCGCGCTAAGGGTTTTATTATAGCGGATTACAATGTCAATATAATGTGCAATAAAACATTTTAATAGACAGCACAGAGTGTAAGCAAAGATGGAATAGACAGATAAAACAGATTAACAGAAGTTAGAAAATAAGGGGATTAATTTAAAGAATGTTGACTCAACCGTCATTGGCGTGGATAAATACATTGTGGTGCAGTATGTGCAGGCAGTGTCACTCCTTGTATGTGTGTGACTAGCAAGTTACTACAGTACTTCTATTAATTATTTCTATAGTGCTACCAGTCATACACAGCACTGTACAGAGTCACAGAGAAGAAGACAGTCCCTGCTCAAAACAGCTTACAATCTAAATAGACAAGACAGACAAACAGGATGTTATGGATACAGTTAAGGGGAACGGTTAATCAGCTGGCTGGGTTGGAGGGCAGAGGGGAGTACAGGACAATCAAGCCATTGTGACATCACGAATCATTGATCAGGGAAGGTATCAATGAGCACATAGAAAAAAACAACCTGATGAGAACAAGCCAGCATGGTTTCTGTAAAGGATGATCGTGCCAAACGAATCTACTGCATTTCTTTGAGGGGATAAGCAAACATTTGGACCAAGGTAACCCCATTGACATAGTATATCTGGATTTCCAAAAAGCCTTTGACAAGGTACCCCATGAGCGCCTGCTGAAGAAACTGTGGAACCACGGGGTGGAAGGGGACATCCACAGATGGATCCAAAATTGGCTGGCAGATAGGAAGCAGAGGGTAGTAGTAAAAGGACATTACTCTGACTGGAAAGGGGTCACGAGTGGTGTCCCACAGGGGTCTGTGCTGGGACCGCTGCTGTTCAATATATTCATTAACGATCTGGAAACGGGCACGAAGTGTGAAGTTATCAAGTTCGCGGACGATACAAAACTCTCCAACAGAGTAGAAACTGTTGAGGAATGCAAAGAATTACAAAGCGACCTGAACAAACTGTGTGAATGGGCAAAAAGATGGCAGATGAGCTTCAATGTGGAGAAATGTAAAGTCTTGCACATGGGGAAAGGGAACCCCATGTACAGCTATACGATGGGAGGAAGGGTGCTGGGGAAAGGCACCCTAGAAAAAGACCTGGGGGTATTGGTGGATACAACAATGAAGCCAGCAGCGCAATGTGCAGCGGCCTCAAAGAAAGCAAACAGAATGCTGGGCATTATCAAAAAAGGTATCACTACAAGAATGAAGGAAGTTATCCTGCCATTGTATCGAGCAATGGTGCGACCACATCTGGAATACTGTGTCCAATACTGGTCACCGTACCTTAAGAAAGACATGGCGATGCTTGAGAGGGTCCAGAGGAGAGCAACCAGGATGATAAGGGGAATGGAGAACCTTTCATATTCCGAAAGGTTAGACAAACTGGGGCTCTTTACCCTGGAAAAGCGGAGACTGAGAGGAGACATGATACAGACGTATAAAATCATGAAAGGCATAGAGAAGGTGGAGAGGGACAGATTCTTCAGACTAGCGGGGACAACAAAAACAAGAGGTCATTCAGAAAAACTGAGAGGGGACAGATTCAAAACGAATGCAAGGAAGTTTTTCTTCACTCAGAGGGTGGTGGACACCTGGAACACGCTTCCAAATGAGGTAATAGGACAGAGTACAATACTGGGTTTCAAAATGGGGCTGGATGACTTCCTGGAAGCGAAGGGGATTACAGGGTATAGATAGAAGGTTACTCTACAGGTCATAAGCGAAAAGCGTATGACAGTTTTAGGGTATGAGCACTATCAGGTCCTGGACCTGAGGAGCCGACGCGTGAGCAGACTGCCGGGCACGATGGACCTCCGGTCTGACCCGACAGGGGCATTTCTTATGTTCTTAATGAGATTGGCTCTTATTGGTGGAATGAGGCATTATGACATCACAATCTCAGCTCTGCTTCCCAAAGACTGAAACTCTTCATACTACTACTATTATTAATTATTTCTATAGCGCTACCAGACATACGCAGCACTGTACAGAGTCACAAAGAAGACAGTCCCTGCTTGAAGGAGCTTACAATTTAAACAGACAAGACAGACAAACAGGATGTCATGGATACAGTTAAGGGGAATGGCTAATTAGCTGGTGGGCAATGGGGAGTAGGGTTATGGATTGAAGGCTATATCAAAAAGGTGAGTTTTCAGCCTGCTTTTAAACAAGATAAGGGAAGTGGCTTGGCGGACAAACTCAGGTAATTTATTCCAAGGCATAGGGGGCAGCTAGATGAAAGGAACGAAGTCTGGAATTGCCAGTGGAGGAGAAGGGTAATGCTAAGAGCGACTTGTCTGAGGAACTGAGTTCTCTGGGAGGTGTGTAAAGAGAGAGAAGAGAGGAGAAATATTGAGGGGCAGCAGAATGAATACACTTGTAGGTCATCTCGGCGGCTGCAGAGAGAAGCAGGAGCTGAATCAGAGGAATCCGGGGCAGCGCAGAGGAAAGGCAAGGTCGGAGAGGGGAGGAAGCCAAACCGGAGAGCAGAGGGGAGATAGCTGGATCGGGGTAGCGGCGAGAGGTAGCTCCGCCCACCCCCACCGCATCAGAGGTCGCGTCGGAGCCCGGGCCGCCCCTTTAAAAGAAGGGGGGCCAGAGCACGAGGCGATCTCGGCGGCTGCAGAGAGAAGCAGGAGCTGAATCAGAGGAATCCGGGGCAGCGCAGAGGAAAGGCAAGGTCGGAGAGGGGAGGAAGCCAAACCGGAGAGCAGAGGGGAGATAGCTGGATCGGGGTAGCGGCGAGAGGTAGCTCCGCCCACCCCCACCGCGTCAGAGGTTGCGTCGGAGCCCGGGCCGCCCCTTTAAAAGAAGGGGGGCCAGAGCACGAGGCGATCTCGGCGGCTGCAGAGAGAAGCAGGAGCTGAATCAGAGGAATCCGGGGCAGCGCAGAGGAAAGGCAAGGTCGGAGAGGGGAGGAAGCCAAACCGGAGAGCAGAGGGGAGATAGCTGGATCGGGGTAGCGGCGAGAGGTAGCTCCGCCCACCCCCACCGCGTCAGAGGTCGCGTCGGAGCCCGGGCCGCCCCTTTAAAAGAAGGGGGGCCAGAGCACGAGGCGATCTCGGCGGCTGCAGAGAGAAGCAGGAGCTGAATCAGAGGAATCCGGGGCAGCGCAGAGGAAAGGCAAGGTCGGAGAGGGGAGGAAGCCAAACCGGAGAGCAGAGGGGAGATAGCTGGATCGGGGTAGCGGCGAGAGGTAGCTCCGCCCACCCCCACCGCGTCAGAGGTCGCGTCAGAGCCCGGGCCGCCCCTTTAAAAGAAGGGGGGCCAACGGCGCACGGCCGTTCGGCGCTCGGCGAAGGCGAGCGGCAAAGGCGCTCGCCTTAGCGAGAGCGCCTTCGCGAAGGAGCCTTGAGAAGGAGCCCAGGCAGCCCAGCAGCAAACCTAACTTTAACCTACAAAAAAACCTACAAAAAAAAAAAAAAATATATATATATATATATATATAATTTTCTTCTCTCCACTTTCTTCTTTCTCTACCCCTTCAGCTTCTCATTCTTCTCTCTCTCTCTACCCTTTCAGCTTCTCATTCTTCTCTCTCCCTCTTTATCCTTTCAGCATCTCATTCTTCTCTCTCTCTCTACTCTTTCAGCTAGCTGCACGCCGGAAACCACTCTCAACCACCGAGGGACCGTAGGAGCAAGGAGAAAGAAATGGAGGCTACAGGTACCCAGCAGAGCTACCCAGTTTACTGCATCGAGTGTCATATGTATGACTACCTCCCCTCCGGGAGGCGGGCATACATATGCAGTCGGTGTCAGGAGCTGGATAGCCTGAGGATGGAGGTCGGCAGATTGAGGGTCAAGGTCCAGGAACTGGAGGGACTACGCAACACAGAGGAGACGAGCTGGTCAAACAAGGACACAGACGGAGCAGGCCTCATTGTGGACCAGGTGAGGGACCTCGAGAGATTCATCGAGGAGGCCTATAGGAAGGTGGAAGGACAGGACCAGCAGCTGTACAGACGGATGTCGGCAGACGAGACCCAGGATCCACAAGGCGACACCGGGGAAGGACCTAGCGGAGGAACCACACAAGAGGAGGAGACCGTGACTCACCGAGACCCCGAGGGAGAGACACCACACTACACAGAGGACACGGACCTGAGACAGAGGAGGTTGCTGAGGAAAGGGAAGTCTGCTATTGTGGTGGGAGACTCGATCTTGAGAGAGGTAGATAGTCACATAGCTGGAGGAAGGGAGGACCGGCTAGTGACTTGTCTCCCAGGGGCCAAGATACGAGACGTCACTGATAGGATCGAGAGGATCCTGGACGGAGCAGAGACAGAGGAGACAGCGGTGATAATCCACGTCGGAACAAATGATGTGAGCCGGAGGAACTTCAGCATGGCCACGCTGACTGACCAGTTCAAGGTCCTGGGACGTAAACTGAAGCGGGATACCCGGAGGATAGCATTCTCAGAGATCCTGCCTGTACCGAGAGCAGATGCAAAGAGGCAGGCAGACCTCCAGGCTGTGAATACATGGTTGAGGAGATGGTGCCAGGAGGAGGGCTTCCACTTTGTGAGGAACTGGACGTCATTCTGGGAAAAGAGTAGGCTCTACCGGCGGGACGGCCTGCACCTGAGCACAGAGGGAACTAGACTACTGGCCGCCAATGTGAGGAAGGAGATCGAGAGGGCTTTAAACTGAGGAGAGGGGGAAAGCCGACAGCTGATCTGATGTTGACGCTTCGGACAACAGTATCCAGAACAGATGCTGAACGGGCTGACTGCATAGAGGAAGTAGAGAGACCGATGGATCTTATGATCAGACAGCGAGGGAAACAACAGGTAAAGGGAGCTTGCTGGGAGGAGACTAAGGGGCATGGGGACACAAGGGGACTGGGTGGCACAAGGGCGAAAACGGAGGGCAATATAGGGGTGACACAAGGCGAGGGGGATCGAACAGAGGCCAGGGCCCAAGAGGGGGCAAGAAAACCCGGAGGAAAAGCGGGGAAGTGGGGTGACGGGAATGTGGGGAAACTGAAAGCTACGAGGGTAAAAGCTGAGGGCAAAGCAGAAATACAGGGAACAGGAGAGGCGGCCCAGGTATATACAGAGGTGGAGGAAAAACGACGGGACCTGCGATGCTATTACGCAAATGCAAGAAGCCTCACGGCCAAAATGGGTGAACTAGAGGTCGTGGCCAAGGGGGAAGACCTGGATATAATTGGAATTACAGAAACATGGTGGACAGAGGAGAATCATTGGGATGTAGCGCTGCCGGGGTACAAGCTCTACAGAAGGGACAGGACCCACAAGAAGGGGGGAGGCATAGCACTATATATAAAGGACTCTATCTACTCGGTCGGGATGGATATGGCAACGAAGGCAGAGGGGCTGGAATCGCTATGGGTCAAATTGCCAGGAAACAAGGGTGCAGGCATAAAACTGGGGCTGTACTATCGCCCACCTGGTATGCCGGAAGGAGTCGGACACGACTTGGAAGCTGAACTGAGACAGGAGTGCAGGACTGGAAGTGTGACAGTGATGGGGGACTTCAACTACCCGGGGATAGACTGGAGTACAGGTCACTCCAACTGCACTAGGGAAACAGGATTTGTAGAAGCTGTGAGGGACTGCTTCATGGAGCAACTGGTCAGGGAACCGACACGAGGGAGTGCTACTCTTGACCTCATCCTGAACGGATTAGGGGGGCCTGCAAGTGGGGTAGAAGTGGGAGGACCACTAGGCAACAGTGACCACAATGCGATCAGATTCACATTAGAAAGGGGGACACCCACAGTAAGGAGGACCGCAACAACTGCGCTCAACTTCAAGAAAGGGAACTATGTTGCTATGAGGGAAATGGTGGGGAGGAAGCTCAAAAACATCTTTAGGATGGAGACTGTGGAAAGCGCCTGGACCCTATTCAGGGACACAAAGAAGCACAAAGCACAAAGAAGCACAAAGAAGGTACGTCCCCAGTTTCAGGAAAGGCTGCAAGAACAAGAGGTCAAAGGACCCAGTTTGGATCTCAACAGAAGTAAAGAGGGCAATAAATGACAAAAAAGTATCCTTCCGGAGATGGAAAAAGGACCCAACGGAGGAAAATCACCAGGCGCACAGGAATTGCCAAAAGGAATGCCACCGAGAGGTTAGAAAAGCAAAAGGAAAATACGAAGAGGGGCTGGCCAGGGAAGCGAAAAACTTCAAGGCATTCTTCAGTTACGTAAAGGGGAAGCGACCAGCGAGAGAGGAGGTGGGGCCGTTGGACGATGGGGATAGGAAGGGAGTGATAAAGGAGGATAAAGAGATAGCTGAGAGGTTGAACACGTTCTTCTCGTCGGTTTTCACGAGAGAAGATATATCTAATATACCGGACTCAGAGGAGCTCATGAGTGGGGAACAGGCTGAAAAATTGGAGCACATAGAGGTAAGTAAGGAGGATGTCCTCAAACAGATAGACAGGTTAAAATGTGGCAAATCACCGGGTCCGGACGGGATCCACCCAAGGGTTCTGAAGGAACTAAGACAAGAAATAACGGACACAATCCAGCATGTTTGCAACCTATCCTTAAGAACTGGAGAGGTACCAGAGGACTGGAGATTGGCGAATGTCACACCTATCTTCAAAAAGGGATCGAGGGGTGACCCCAGGAACTACAGGCCGGTGAGCCTGACTTCAATTATAGGGAAGATGGTGGAAGCTATGATCAAGGACAGCATTTGCGAGCACATTGAGAGAAATGGCCTACTGAGAAAAAGCCAGCACGGATTCTGTAAGGGAAGGTCGTGCTTAACGAACCTTCTGTACTTCTTTGAGGGAATAAGCAGTCGGGTGGACAATGGGGAACCCGTCGACATCATTTACCTCGATTTCCAAAAGGCTTTCGACAAGGTTCCACATGAAAGGCTGCTTAGGAAGCTGTGGAACCACGGGGTGGGAGGGGATGTGCACAGATGGATCGAGCACTGGTTGTCGGGTAGACTGCAGAGGGTCGGAGTAAAGGGCCAATTTTCTGACTGGCGGGGAGTCACGAGCGGTGTGCCACAGGGATCGGTGCTGGGGCCGTTACTCTTCAACATATTTATCAATGACCTGGAAAAGGAGGCAAAGTGCGAGGTTATAAAATTTGCAGATGATACCAAACTGTGCGGCAGAGTTAGCTCCAGGGAGGAGTGTGAGGACCTGCAAAGGGACCTAGACAAGCTGGAAGACTGGGCAAACAAATGGCAAATGCGCTTTAACGTGAAAAAATGTAAGGTCATGCATATAGGGAAAAAGAACCCGTTGTTCAACTACAAAATGGGGGGGGCATTGTTGGGAGAAAGCAGTCTTGAGAGAGACTTGGGTGTGCTGGTGGATGCATCACTGAAGCCATCTGCACAGTGCGCAGCGGCCTCGAAAAAAGCCAACAGGATGCTGGGCATCATAAAGAGGGGCATAACAACCAGGACGCGGGAAGTCATCATGCCATTATACCGATCGATGGTGCGTCCTCATCTGGAATACTGCGTTCAATATTGGTCGCCATACCTCAAGAAAGACATGGCGGTACTTGAGAGAGTCCAAAGGAGAGCAACGAAACTGGTAAGAGGGCTGGAACACTGCCCATACGCCGAGAGGTTGGACAGGCTGGGGCTCTTCTCTCTGGAAAAAAGGAGGCTCAGGGGTGATATGATAGAGACCTTCAAGATCATGAGGGGCATAGAGAGGGTGGATAGGGACAGATTCTTCAGGCTGAAGGGGACAACAGGTACGAAGGGGCATTCGGAGAAACTCAAGGGAGATAGGTTCAAAACAAATGCAAGGAAGTTTTTCTTCACCCAAAGGGTCGTGGACACTTGGAATGCGCTACCGGAGGAAGTGATCGGGCAGAGTACGGTACAGGGATTCAAACAGAGACTGGACAGATTCCTGGGGGATAAAGGGATCGTGGGATACTGAGAAAGTATAGAAACCCAACCAGGTCGTGCATGTGTAAGACCGGAGGGCTAGGACTTCGATGGGAAGATAAGACTCATCAGGAAACCAAGGTGGCATGGGGGCCCCTTCTGATGATTTAGACAGGTCATGACCTGTTTGGGCCGCCGCGGGAGCGGACTGCTGGGCTAGATGGACCTATGGTCTGACCCGGCGGAGGCACTGCTTATGTTCTTATGTTCTTATGTTCATCAATAGGAGCTTAAACTGTATGTGAAGGTGGATAAGGAGCCTTGAGAGAAATGTATTTCATTAAAGGCCTGGGTGAAAAGCCAAACTTTCATCTGATTCCTAAAGTAAAGATAATCTTGTGTTAAGCAAAGCTTTTCAAGCAGTGCGTTCCAGAGTGTAGGAGCTACTCAGGAGCAGGAAAGTTGGTCAAAGGCCTCTTAGGATTTTGCAAGACTCTCCTCTATTATTGGGTTAAAAAAGTCCCATATGTCTGTGTCAAGAGACATCAGAGTTCTGTCCAGGACACCACAAAAACACCATCAAAGATTGTTTTGTATATTAATAGAATGCAAATTTCCTGTAATAGCTGAGCACACATCACCAGAAAAGGGGAAATGTAGATTACATTACATTAGAGATTTCTATTCCGCCATTACCTGGCGGCTCTAGGTGGGTTACAAAAGACACAAAAAAACAGAGGGTTACAATGGAAGAACATTTGTCCTTTCTAGAGAGGTAAAGAGTAGGTTATGTAGTTTCTGTGTGGCGGAAAGAGGGAGGGGGGAAGTACGGTAAGTTTGAAGTTAGGGCTGTTTCAGGAATTTCTTGAAGATTGTAGATTTTTATTTCTTTTCTGAAGTTAGGGCTGTTTCAGGAATTTCTTGGAGTATAGTTTTTATTTCTTTTCTGAACGTCTTGTAGTCTGGCGTCGTTATCAGTAGACTGGAGATTTGGTTATCTAGTTTAGCTGCTTGAGTGGCCAGGAGGCCATCGTATAGTTTTTTCCGTTTTACTTCTTTGATCATGGGGTGTGTGTTTTTCTATGTCTGATTGAGGTGGTTTGGATGAGGCGGTTGTTCAGGTAGGTTGGGCTGTCTCCGTTTAAGGCTTTAAAAAACATACAGTAGAATTTAAATAGTATTCTTTCTTGGATTGGTAGCCAATAAAGGTTGATGTATGCTTCTGTAATATGGTCATGTTATCTCAGTGTCATGAGTCTCAGAGCTGTATTTTAGATTGTTTGTAGTTATTTAGTCATTGTAGCAGGGCAGGGGAGGTAGAGGATGTTGCAGTAGTCTAGTAGACTTAGGATTAGGGATTGTACTATAAACTGGGATTGTGTTTTTTTGAAGAATTTGGTATTACAGACTAAGTTCTCTCTTGGTTTGTATCATATCTCACAGATCGTACCTCTACTGTTTTTTTCAAAGATTCAACATCTAAATCCTCACAGACTACACATGGGGTCCCCCAAGGGTCTATTCTTTCCCCTTTATTATTCAATATCTTTCTTGCCCCTCTAATGACCTTATGCCAATCTGTGGGTTTCCAAATCTTTGCCTATGCTGATGATATCCAGCTCTTACATCCATTAAACACTAATAAAACCTCTGAAATATTAGCGATTAATGAGAAACTTGACCAAGTTTATCATTGGCTGGATACAAACAGATTGGCGCTTAACATTAAAAAAACTAATGTGATGCTTTTCCCATGGAAAGACAGTTTTTCTCTTGTTACCCCTATTTCTATAAAAAATGTTCCCCTACAATTAGTTAGCAATTTAAAAATTTTAGGGGTGATTTTTGATAATAAACTGAATTTTCATGATCACATCAGTAACATTATTAAAACTACCTTTTATAGATTACGTAAAATTAGATCAATTTTAAAATTTTTATGTTCAAAATCACTCAATATTCTTATTCACTCTTTGGTGATTTCTAAGATCGATTATTGTAATGCTCTCTTCAAGGGAATTGCGTTGAATGAAATAAAACATCTTCAAATCATTCAAAATGCTTCGATTAAGCTTATAACCAAATCCAGAAAGTTTGACCATGTAACACCGCTTCTAAAAAACGCGCACTGGTTTCCAGTTATCCATCGGATAACATATAAACTTTGCATACTGACTTTCAAATCTCTTTGTTATAAAACCCCAGCATTTATATATAAATTATTAATTCCATATTCTCCAAATAGAGCTTTGAGATCTAATGAACAGAATTTACTAACTATTCCTTCGCTCAAGATTATTAATACAAGACGGCAATTTATTTTTTCGGTTACCGCACCACAGACTTGGAATGCCCTTCCAATGTATTTAAGGGAAGAACAGGAGCTTGGAAAATTCAAAAGTAATTTAAAAACATTTCTTTTCAAAGATGCCTTTGATAACTAATTTTAATAATCCATAGGCCAAACTATTTTTATCCTATAATATTTTACCTTTTATTTGTTTACCTTTTGTACTTTTCCCTTTTTGTTTCTACTTTCCTATATTGATTTGTATTTCACATCCCCTTTTACCTAGTGTTATGAGTATGTTAAGTTTAACTTCAATCCCAATGTTATTATATAAAATTTTGTATTGTATTGTTTCCCACCAAATGTAATTTTAAACTGTTCATCGCTTAGAAATATGATTAAGTGATTAATCAAAAAAACTATTAAACTTGAAACTTGAAACTTGACTTGTCACAGGTTTCTCATCACTGTGAAGGATTTCTGTATTGTTTTATTTATTTGTGGTTGTATGATGCAGCATCGGTCTATAGTCATTCCTAGTAGTTTTATGTTAGTTTGAATGGGATAATTGATTGTGTTAATTTCTATATTGGTTATGGTTGGGACTTTGTCATTTTCGAGGAGGATGAATTTAGATTCCTTTTACAAAAATACTCTGAACACCATAAAAATATTTATAATAGAATGCTTTGAAAGAAGTGATTACTTTCATATCCAGGAGCACTTGGGGATTTCAAAAGCAGCCACTATGATTGCAATATCTGTGTAATGTTTCTTTCATTCATTCACTTGATTTTTTAGCATATCCTCCCAAAGGAGCTCAGACCATTACACAGTGAGCAGAATCTGCTAAATGGAATGCTCTGTCACTATTATTTTTCTACACATCAGTCTTTGTGAGGAGCTCCATGTTTTCCTTTTGCTTTGTTTTTTTAAACTATTTGGGCAATTAGATCCCCTATAATGTAATTTCTTGGCCTGCCAAAACCATGTCCATGACATGTCCCCTTTAAATCTGTGCGCTCTAAGCCTCTCTGGGTCTAATTCTATATGTGTGTTTGTACTTTAAGTGATAAAGTATAATATATACCCATTTTGAGCTATTTTAATCATTTACACACAGATGTGGTAAAATATACATGTAAACCAGTAGTTTAGCCAGTGGCGGCCTCAGGAGTCTGGGCCCCCTCCCCCACTTTGGGCTCAAGTCTCCTCCAAAATTGTGACAGCCTGGCTGGTGGGGTGCTCAAGCCCAGCCAGCCAAAGAGTATTGCTGCTGGAGCCCTGATGCCAGGACTTTTTCACATGCTCAGTACATGTATTTGAAGTGGAAGTGCCGGTGTCGGAGGCTGGGCAGCCTGACAACCTGCCTGCTTCCCTGCTTCTCAGCCAGTACATGCAGGGCTCCGGCTGTGAAACTTCGGCTCACAGGTCTTGAGCATCCCGACCAACAAAAGTATGATCGGGGAGGGGGGGGGGAAGACACAGCAACGGCGGCAGCAGGGGGAAGAGGGAGTGGTCGGAAGGGGAGGGAGGACTAAGAGGAAATGTTTGGCACCCCCGAATCAACTTCTGGCTATGACTCTGTTGTAAATGGCTCCTTACACCAGACTGACTAGTTGAAAAGTACATACCATAGCATGTATGCTGCTAATGAGCATGCACAGGTGTGGAATTTGGGGGTATTCTATAAGGAGCCTCACAGAGGGAGCAAGTATGTGCATACATGATGATAGTCTGTTCATTTACATAAGTGTTTAGGGTCACTACATTTGTAAAAGTAAAAAAGAGGATACATGGCCCCACCCCACCCTGTTCCGCCCCAGCCCCTCCCTCACACAAACCTCATCCCCTCTCCTTTCCTGAGCTCAGGGCCGCATCTGAGGGGCCTCTGAGCATGCGTGGATGTGGCACGACATCACATGCATGCGACGTCGTCGCATCATATCTGCCCATGCTCGGAGGCCCTTCAGACACATTCCCGGAGCCTTCCAAAACCCAGACAAGTTGCTGGATTTTCTAAAATCCATCCGGACAGTCCTCTAAAAAGAGATCATTCCGGGTAAATCCAGACATCCGGTAACCCTAAATACAATGTGAGCGCATACATGTGCAAATGCCAATAATCCAGCTACCCTCGATTTTGCAAGTGCATGACTATCTTCAGTGCTGCAAACTTTGGTGTGCACATGGAGTGTGAGTAGGATAAATACTTAAGCAGGTAACTTATTGAATATTGCAAGTTACACACATACGAGTAGCTCCTAAATGTAGGTGGACGCATTTGCACCAGCTCTATGTTTGGTGTAAGTGCTCAGCCCTAACCACATAGATGCATGTACGCCTGATTACACTAGTATCTTATATAAAGGAAAGTAAGCACCTACTAGCCTTATAGTATTGGAACCAAATAAATGCCTTCTTGGCACCTAAAAATTTGCATCCCTTTGTAAAAGTGCTCTCCAGATGTGTAACAACGTAAGTGGCATTTTACACATATAAATACCACGTATAAGTGCTCATTTTCAAAGTACTTAGACATACAATGTACCATGGTAACCTATGGCACTTTGCCCCCAGTTCTATAAACAGCACCTGAAACAAGCACCAAGGAGTATGGCGCAAAGCGTGTGTCAATCATAAGCTAGGCGCCGTTTATAGAATCATCCCTAGCAGTGTCTAAAGTGGGCATAGTTGCCAGTAGGCGTCCTAACCTTAGGCAAACTCTATTTATGCAAGGGTTTTCTTGGCCTATATTGGTGCGCATACCAGCACCTAAGTCCAAAACAGGTGCCTACATACCAAACATGCCCACAATCCTCCCCTTAACCACACCCAGTCTCTGGTAAGCACCTACCTGAAAGTGGTAAGTGGCTACCAAGGGCTAGATTCACGAACCGATCCGGGCCCAATCCAGGCAGGTCCAATGAATTCTCAAAAAGCCAATATGCAGATGGGGGCGATCAGAGGAGCGCCCCCATCTGCCTGCCCGGATCGCTCTATAGCGATCCTAGTGCATGTGCAGACCATCTTTAGATGGTCTGTGCATGCGTTGGAACTCGGGGCCTGGCAGAGAGATATATATATTTTAACTACTTCCATGCCTTGACAGAGTTGCTGGAGACCAATGCTTTGTTGCAAGGCTTCTTTGCCAAAGCTCTCTTGAGTCTCCCCTAATTATGACTATTTCAGTCATTACTCAGTGTAATAATTAATATGACAACTGGACACGTTTGTAAAGAAACACCTCAGCTACAGGAGACAGAGCCTGCAGTGGGTGGTAACAAGCTGCGAGGAATTGTCTCGCAAGAGAGAGAGGGGGGGAAAAAGAGCGCTGGCGAGGTTAACTTATTGAAACACTCTGAAGCACTGTGAAAATAAACAAAACCAGGAGCCCGTGGCAAAGCAATGAAGCCCGTGGCTTTAACCCGCTTCAAGCCCGCGGGTTAAAACCATGGGTTTGCACTGGGGGAAGGGTGGGAGAGTTGGGGCAGGCAGGCATGTTCGGGGCAGGCAGGCAGACGTGTTCATGTTCAGGGCAGGCAGGCGTTCGGGGGAACAGGAGAGTCGGGACTGACAGGGCAGAGAACACGGCGGCAGAAGGCAGGGCAGCCAGAAAGGGCTTGAGCAACCGGTCCTCAGCAGTCGCTTGGGAGTGATCGGCCATCCCCAGTGCTCTAAATTAGTCTAGCTTCACCTGCGTACGTTTCAGCTTAGCAGGAACTTGTCCAACTTTGTCTTGAAACCCTGGAGGGTGTTTTCCCCTATAACAGACTCCGGAAGAGCGTTCCAGTTTTCCACCACTCTCTGGGTGAAGAAGAATTTCCTTACGTTTGTACAGAATCTATCCCCTTTCAACTTTAGAGAGTGTCCTCTCGTTCTCCCTTGGAGAGGGTGAACAGTCTGTCTTTATCTACTAAGTCTATTTCCTTCAGTATTTTGAATGTTTCGATCATGTCCCCTCTCAGTCCCCTCATTTCAATGGAGAAGAGGCCCAGTTTCTCCAGTCTCTCACTACATGGCAACTCCTCCAGTCCCTTAACCATTTTAGTCGCTCTTCTCTGGACCCTTTCGATTAGTACCTTGTCCTTCTTCGTGTACGGCAACCAGTGCTGGATGCAGTACTCCAGGTGAGGGTGCACCATGGCCCGGTACAGCGGCATGATAACCTTCTCAGATCTGTTCATGATCACCTTCTTAATCATTCCTAGCATTCTGTTTGCCCTTTTCGCTGCCACCGCACATTGCGCGGACGGCTTCATTGACTTGTCAATCAGAACTCCCAAGTCTCTTTCCTGGGAGGTCTCTCCAAGTACCGCCCCTGACATCCTGTATTCGTTGATGAGATTTTTGTTACCGACATGCATCACTTTACATTTATCCACGTTGAACCTCATCTGCCATGTCGATGCCCATTCCTCGAGCCTAATTATGTCACGTTGCAGATCTTCGCAATCCCCCTGTGTCTTCACTACTCTGAACAACTTCATATTATCCACAAATTTAATCACCTCACTCGTCGTACCTATGTCCAGATCATTTATAAAGATGTTGAAGAGCACGGGTCCAAGCACTGAGCCCTGCGGCACCCCACTGGTGACGCTGTTCCAGTCCGAGTATTGTCCATTTACCCCCACTCTCTGTTTCCTATGCTCTAGCCAGTTTTTAATCCACGTATTTCACCTTCGATTCCATGGCTCGCAATTTTCCGAAGTAGTCATTCATGCGGAACCTTGTCAAATGCCTTCTGAAAATCCAGATATACAATGTCAACCGGGTCGCCCTTGTCTATCCGCCTATTTACTCCCTCAAAGAAGTACAACAAGTTCGTCAGACAAGATCTGCCTTTGCTGAAACCGTGCTGGCTGGTCCTCATCAGTACACAGTCGGTTTGCTTTGTGAATCTAGCCCCAAGTTAGATGCCTACCGTCCAATTAACTGCAATTTAAGCCAATTACAAGGTACTAATTGCTCATTAAGCTTTTAAATAATTGTTAGATATCTAAATCAGCTAGGTGCACCGATCTAGGTGTCTAACTTTAGGCATCTTTTATAGAATCTGGGCCTTTCTAAGTCCTTTGAAAATGAGCTCCATAAAGACTTCTAACATAGCATTCTCAAGATGTTAATCTAACTGTTCAAAACTATACTTTGGGGATATTTTTAGCATAACAAAAACTCAGTTATATTTTTTTCAGACTTGTCTGAGTGGTGCCCATTACTTGCTATTTTAATCCGTAGCCTGAAGGTTTTTTTTTCATACATTTCTGCTCCCTGGTTGCAGGATGCTTATGGATTAATTAACACAAAAAGTCTTGATCATTGGCACTACCGCTCACTAGTTTCAGATGTGTGCTAATTAATCCATCCTATCATAATTCTTAACCTGCTGGTGTGTAGCTCAGCTTCACCTCCAGTGACTCATTCTTAGTACCTTTCACAGATTACGATTGGCTTTCTCTAGTGCCTTCACGTAGGGGTCACAGGTTAGCAGCGTATTTGGAAAGCACAAAGAATTGCAAAGAACCATCTGGCTTTCTGTGAGCTCTGCCAGTTACTGACATTAGTCCATCACGGGTTTTCCGGACACATAAGAACATAACATAAGAACATAAGCAGTGCCTCTGCTGGGTCAGACCAGAGGTCCATCGTGCCCAGCAGTCCGCTCACGCAGCAGCCCAACAGGTCCAGGACCTGTGTAGTACTCCTCTATCTATATCCCTCTATCCCCTTTTCCTTAAGAAAAATTGTCCAATCCCTTCTTGAACCCCAATATCGTACTCTGTCCTATCACGCCATCTGGAAGCGCATTCCAGGTGTCTACCACCCATTGGGTGAAGAAAAATTTCCTAACATTTGTTTTGAATCTGTCCCCTTTCAACTTTTCTGAATGCCCTCTCATTCTTGTAGTTTTCGAAAGATTGAAGAATCTGTCCCTCTCCACTTTCTCTATGCCCTTCATGATCTTGTAAGTCTCTATCATATCTCCTCTAAGTCTTCTCTTCTCCAGGGAAAAGAGCCCCAGTTTCTCCAATATCTCAGTGTATGAAAGGTTTTCCATACCTTTTATCAAACATGTCGCTCTCCTCTGAACCCTCTTGAGTATCACCATATCCTTCTTAAGGTATGGCGACCAATATTGGACGCAGTACTCCAGATGCGGATGCACCATCGCTCGATACAACGGCAGAATAACTTCTTTCATTCTGGTTGTAATACCCCTCTTGATTATACCTAGCATTCTATTCGCTCTCTTAGCGGCTGCTGCGCACTGTGCCGTCGGCTTCATTGTCTTGTCTACCATTACCCCCAACTCCCTTTCTTGGGTATTCTCACTCAATAACATCCCTCCCATCATATAGCTGTACCCCGGGTTTCTGCTTCCTATATGCAGTACTGTACATTTCTCTACATTGAACTTCATCTGCCATCTCGTCGCCCACTCCCCTATTTTGTTCAGATCCCTTTGTAATTCTTCGCAATCCTTTTTAGTCCGAGCACCACTAAATGGTTTGGTGTTGTCTGCGAATTTTATTATTTCGAACTCCGTCCCTGTTTCTAGATCATTTATAAATATATTGAATAGCAGCGGTCCAAGCACTGACCCCCTGCGGAACACCACAAATCGCAGTTCTGTGCTTCTCAGGAAACATCCCTCCTGTACAGGTTTTCATTTCTCAGGTTTTCATTTCATTTCTCAGTTAGATGCCTGTGCCAAGCATCTGTTATTACAGAGACTACGTGAGATAAAGGCAGCCATTTCCTGTGAGCGATCTGCACGGGGCAGGAGCGTAGGAAGATCGTTCCTGCCCCGAAAACCCGCTAGACCACCAGGTAAGGCGTTGTGCGTCGCTCTTCTAAAGAAACAGGCAGCCGTTCCGGAGACCGCGCTGGACCACCACTAAAAAAGGTACCGGGGGGCACAGTGTATTCGGTCCATAAGACGCACCCCCTTTTTGGGGGTGGAAAAAGTGCATCTTATGGTCCAAAAAATACAGATAGATAGATAGATACTTTGAGAGGAGAACCCATTGAAGACACTCAACAAAAAACCTGCCACAAAACACTTATTCACCCAAATATCTTCATGCCCCTTGGTTATCTCTAGGAGTCTTCTGACATGATTATGGTGCATAATTTAGAAGTGCTATTTGCATTTTAGATGTGCATGAACCAGAATTTAGATGTTTATACTGAATGTATATATAAGGAGGGAAGGTATCAACATGGGCTACTCTTAAGATGGGTTAGGGCAGACATGGGCAACTCCGGTCCTCGAGGGCCGGAATCCAATTGGGTTTTCAGGATTTTCCCAATGAATATGCATGAGATCCATTTGCATGCACTGTTTTCAATGCATATTCATTGGGGAAATCCTGAAAACTCGATTGGATTCCGGCCCTCGAGGACCGGAGTTGTCCATGTCTGGGTTAGGGTAACACAATTCATGCTATTTTAGCATAGGGTTTCAGTGCATAAAATGGGACCTGTGCTCAAATTGCACAGCTTGTAGTAAAATAGCCCATCGTAACAGTGGCCCATGTTGATAACTTCCCCCCCAAACTCCTGATTTTACAAAACTGATACATATGTATGTCTAAATCTCAAAAATGTGCATATGGCAAGGGGGCGTGGTCTGGGCAAGGGGGCGTGGTCTGGGCTAGAGTGGTTCACATCTCAGAAGTGGAAGGCACATATATATACAAAAATATTGTTGCTGGGATTTACATCCAGTGGTGTAGTAAGGGGTGGGGCACAGGGGGGCAGTCTGCCCCAGGCGCCATGTTGATGGGGGCACCAGCAGCCTTTTCCTCTCTGCCCCACCTCCTTCCACTCCTCGCCTTGCCCCCTCACCTTCCCCCCCCCCGTACCTCTAGTTGTTCACTCTCATGAGTAACAACTTTGTTGCTGGGATTTACATCCAGTGGTGTAGTAAGGGGTGGGGCACAGGGGGGCAGTCTGCCCCAGGCGCCATGTTGATGGGGGCACCAGCAGCCTTTTCCTCTCTGCCCCACCTCCTTCCACTCCTCCCCATGCCCCCTCACCTTCCCCCCCCCATACCTCTAGTTGTTCACTCTCATGAGTAACAACTTTAACGTGCTTCTCGCGACCGCGTCCTCTCTCCCACTGACGTCACGTCCGGGTGTCACGCAGAGGAAGTGACGTCAGCGTGAGAGATGACGGGGTTGCAAGGAGCATGTTGAAGTTCTAATTTTTGTGAACTTGAATTTTCAGCTCTGACTAAAATTAAATGGGAAAAAAAGAGAACGACTGCATATGGGTGGGTGATGAAATGCACGTTTGCTTGTTGACTATTGGTAAATTAGGGGGTCAGTTAAAAACATCATGTAAACGCGGTTCTTTTTTTTACTGAACTTTGGCATCTACCAGTGCCTAAAAATCCGCCCCGTTTAGAGAGTCCTGGCCTTTGTTGCCATAGTCCATTATGTGATGTTTTCAGCACTGGAGTAAACCAACTTAATTTCTTCTGATTCTCATAGGTGCAGTTGTAATTGCCTTTGTGGTCTGCTGGCTCCCATATCATATCCGCCGCTTGATGTATTGTTACGTTCCAGAACAGGAATGGACAGAGTAAGTACTGCTCTTCAAATAACCCAGTAACACAATGGCTCTAAAATTCTGCATGACTTTTTTTTATTATTATTATTGATTGATTGATTTTCAAATATAAACAATCAAGTTAAAACTTGTACAGAGAAGCAAGATTCAAGAAATAAAGAAATAACATCTAACATAATATATAAAGTTTCAAGAGATAATTTCTATCTTACAATCTCGCTCAAGTCCTCATATGGGATCCATGATTGAATTAAAACGGAGTTAAGCAATGAATTAAAGAAAGAAAAAACAATTATAGATTAAACTGTGCTAAGGTACATCATGAGCTTTCTCCAGCCTTAACAGAAACAAGAATGCTGTCAGTTGTGAGGGTTCAAAGAAAACAAATTTATGTAATTTATAATGCACAATACATTTGCAGGGATATCGAAGAAAAAAGGTCGCTCCCAGGGCAGTAATTGCTGGTCTTAACAATAAAAATTCTTGTCTACGCCTCTGTGTGTCCCTGGCCAAATCAGGAAACATTTGAACTTTTAGGCCCAAAAATTATTTATGTTTATTTTTAAAGAATAGTTTCAATAGCCATGTTTTATCCAAAGTAAGAGCAACTGAGAGAAGCAAAGTAGCCGGGGTGGCTACTTCTCAATCGGAAGATTCTAATAAGGCTGACATATCCAATGGTTTTTGAATCGCTTCTTGAGGGTTCTTTTGGTCTTTGATGTCTTTAATGTCTTTAATAGGAAGATAATAAACCTGTGTAAAAGGTGGAATGGAAGACTCAGGGATTTCCAGTATCTCCATGAGATAACGGTTCACCATTTCTCTAGGAGTTGTTGTAGGGATCTTAGGAAAATTAATTAATCTGAGATTATTACTTCTTGAGAGGTTTTTGAGTGATTCAAGCTTTCTTCTTAGATTTGTATTGTCCTTAATTAGTGCTTCTTGTATTACTCTAAAGGATTTAATATTTTGTTGTTGGGTTTCTATTTGTGATTTAAAATCATTAGTGATTTTCTGCAGTCCAGATATGTCCTTATCATGCTCTTTAAATCGTTCTTCTACTTGATGAAGCTGAGAGGCTAAAGTTTTAGGAATAGTGGCTACCAAGTCCCACAGAGCGTCCAGTGTTACCTCCTGGGGTTTGTTAAGTTGGGGAAATTGAAAATGTATAGTTTTATGCTCACACACTGGCAAGTCTTCTGGCTGCTGTCCAGGCTGGAGCAGACCCACTCCCACAGCTGTTAATACCTCCGACTCCGCGTTCAGGCTCCCCATGGAAAGCTGGGAGCCTGAATCTCCATTCCCTGAGCTGATCTCGACTGCCTCTGGGGGAGGAAGCACTCCGATTCCTGGAAACCCCCCCCCCTCTCGGGGAACTGGTTGTTCGAGGTTGCGGGGGCGGTGCTCGAGTGTCGGGGCTGAAGGTCGTCTCAAGCCCAAAGGAGGACTGCTGCATGCCGTTCCCCTGCAGCGTCTCCAGCGGGGGCAGCCCCGACTCTGCCGACATGCCCTGCATGCGCCAGATAAGCTCCTCTTTACTGCCGACCACGGGAGTCCCGGAGTGCCGCGAGGCACCAGCGATGCTTCTCCCTCTCCGCTTCGGCATCCTGAGGTAGGAAATTATTTAATTAAAAAACAGTCACTTCTCCAAGAGGGTTGTCAGGAGCAAACGCACTGCCAGCCTATACTGTCGCCATCTTGGATCCCATTATCCACCGGGCCTCTGCATGACTTTTAATTAAAGATGTTATACACGCAGCAGAACCTCACTCTGTGGTTATCTGATAATAGATTTTTCAGCTAATGATTAGTCGTATCTCTCACCTAGACTGAAGCCCATTCCAATTCCTTTTTGCTGTTATAAATTAGCATTTTCTCAAAAATCAGTTTATGGCAGAATAATGACCAGTTAACCATGGAACTTAAGGTAAGGTGATGTCACCTCCAGCAACTTAAAATTTCATCTCAAAACTTTTTGTAAAAACAAAAAAAAATCATAAAAACTACGACATCATTTGTTAATGATACCTGTCTCTTTAAAGTCATCATAGAGCAAGTTGTTCCATATTTGATGATGTCATACTTTACTTTCCTGTTTCACTTTTGAAAAGTCATTAAGCAGTTGTCTCTTCCTTTAAAAGGTATTAGGTTTTTGTCGTAGAATTGTAATAATATTTGTAAACACTTGGAGGGTAATTCAATAACAGAGCATCTACAAGATTTTCTAAAACCTGGCCTACTTTATTAAAAAACCTAAGATTGCTGAAACCTTAAATAAAATACCAAAATGTTGGCAAATTATATGGGGAAAGAGACACCTCTCACCATATACCCCAAGGAGGGGAGGATGATATGATAAAAATAATTACGTAACCATATTTCATCTGACATAAATTTCTATGGAAGAGACCTCAGTACTGGGGAACTGAAATAGATAAATCAAATTTGCAACAGTATCCCCCGGGCTGACAACTCATATATGGACAATCACTGTAGCCCAAATGAGTTTGCCCCATACATCATAATGTCTCTACCTTTTAGTGATAATGTGAAGCAAAAAAAATCAAACTCCAACTCTAAACAAAACAGTGAAAAAATATATATATACATATATCATTCATTCATTCACCCCCCCCCCTCTCCTCCCCATGGGAAAAGTCTTCAATTTTCAGTTAACTGCACATACTGTTCATATACCCATGAGCACAATGAAAAAATATTTTTTTAAATGTACAACATATAAAAATATACCCCCTCTTCTACGAAACTGTGCTAGCGGTTTTTAGCACAGAGAGCCGCGCTGAATGGCCCACGCTGCTCCCGATGCTCATAGGAACTCAATGTGCATTGGGAGCAGCGCGGGCCATTCAGGGTGGCTCTCTGTGCTAAAAAACGCTAGCACGGTTTCGTAGAAGAGGGGGATAGAATGTTCAAAACACTAGACTTATCTGTGTTGAAAAGAAAGTCCATAGTTTGCCCGACAGAGCTCTGTTTCGCTGTCTTCTTCAGGAGCCAAACCCCTTCTATGTCACGTCTTCCAAAGCATTGCATATTCAAAATGGTAGGAAAGCCTATCCAAAAAAAGCTTTGGCGGTGAGCCCAAGATTTCAAAGTGTTTTGGATATTTTATGTTTTAATTTTGTTGGACATCTAAACAAATATTTTTTCATTGTGCTCATGGGTATATGAACAGTATGTTTAGCTAATTGAAAATTGAAGACTTTTCCCGTGAGAGAGGAGAGTGAATGAATGAACGATATATGTATTTTTATTTTTCACAGTTTTGTTTAGAGTTGGATTTTGATTTTTTTTGCTACACATTATCACTTAAAGGTAGAGACATTATGATGTACTAGTTTTTTAGCCCGTTACATTAATGGGTGCTAGAATATGTGTGTAGACTTAGGCATTTCTTTCTTTCTTTCTTTCTGTATGTCTGTCTTTCTTTCTATCTTTCTGCCCCCTTTCTTTCTTTCTATTTCAATCCCTGGTCCCCTGTCTGTCTGTCCTTTTTTTCTTTCTGTCTCTTTCCCCCTGTCTGTCTTCCCTTCTCCCTTCCTTTTACCTCCCCCTGTCCATCAGCACCCCTTCCCTGCTCCCCCCTGTCCAGCAGTAGCCCTTCTCCCTTTCTTTTACCTCCCCCCTGTCCAGCAGCGCCCCTTCCTAGAGAAAGAATAAGATTTGTCTTTGTACCTTTCCCTTCACCTCCACAATTCTCAAAAAAGGTCTTCCTCCTTCCCTTTCCAATCCCGATACAACTCCATTTATACTTCCCTCCTGCTGGCCGAGGAACTAATCTGACCCTCTCCTTCCTTCTTTCCTTCCTACCCCGGACTTTCTGATTTCCTGGATTTTTACCCTTTGCCTCCTGCCCGATGTTAATTCAAATTCCCACCCCTCTCTGTTTTTGTCATGGCCTTCCCTCTCTCCTTAACTTCCCTCATTATGCGGATGCGTTTCCTGATGCTGGAGGCCGTGCAGCTGCTCGTGTGTCTGTGGCTTGGGCTGGGCTCTTGCGGTGCTGCTGTCACTCTGAGCTCCATACTGCTGAGGGCTGGGCGGCGAGGACCGGTAGAAGTAGTAATGTTGGGCCTGGTTGGGCTGGTGATCCTCCATGGATGGGCACGTTCCGAGACAGCGGGTTTGGGGGCTTAGACTGCACGGCTCAGGGCCGCTTCTCCCCCACCCTGTGTCCCACCCGCAGCGCAAACAGCACAGCTCTCCTCCACAACCTCAAGGGCCAGGCCTCCAACGTCTGCAAGATGGCTCTTGGCCGCTTATTCCTCATCTGTCTAAGCAGCAGGGGCCCTTGGTTACCGAGGTCAGGCCCCCCAGCGAGGCATCAGGTCGGTATGGTGGCGAAGATGAATTCTCTCGGGGCAGGAATGTTTCTGAGGAAACATGTGCAGGCTCCTATTACGCATTCGGGGACATGGCACCACGGAGACACGGGAACACGGGGATTGAACTGCGCATGCGCGCTAAGGGTATTATTATAGCAGATGGGGCAAACTCATTTGGGCTGCAGTGATTGTCCATATATGAGTTGTCAGCCCGGGGGATACTGTTGCAAATTTGATTTATCTATTTCAGTTCCCCAGTACTGAGGTCTCTTCCATAGAAATTTATGTCAGGTGAAATATAGTTACGTAATTACTTTTATCATATCACCCTCCCCTCCTTGGGGTAATTTGCCGACTTTTTGGTATTCTACTTTATTAAAGCCAACATCATAGGTGCTTGTGTTGATAATAAGCCCCTAAAACTATCCCATTAAGCTACATTAGGGGATAAAAGGACTAAAATGAAAGAATTAAAATACAAAAACATAGAAATATGCCAGCAGATAAAGACCAAATGACCCATCCAGACAGCCCATCCATGCCATCTACTGTCTCCTCCCCTCCCGTACTTTCTTGAATTCAGATACAGTCTTGTCTCCAAGGGAGGATTTATTTATTTATTTAGAGGTTCTTTTACTAAGGGCTCCTTTTATAAAGGTGCATTAGGGCCTTAACGTGTGGAATAGCGCGCGCTAAAATGCCACGCGCGCTAGGCACTACCGCCTCCTCTTGAGCAGGCGGTAGTTTTTCGGGTAGTGCGTGCTAATCTGGTGCATGCGCTAAAAACGCAAGCGCACCTTTGTAAAAGGAGTCCTAAGGCGCTAAATGCTAACGCACCCATTATATTCTATGGGTGCGTTAGCATGTAGCGCGTGCTAATCTTTAGTGTGCGCTAAATCGGTTAGCGCGCCTTAGTAAAAGGGCCCCTTGTTTATTTAAAACGTTTCTAATCCGCCTTTCTCCAAGGCGGCTCACAAAATTTCCATACATAATAAAATATACATTTCAAAGGACACATACATTAAGTAGGGAAAGCACAGAGCAGGATAGTATAAGAACATAAGAAGTTGCCTCCACTAGGTCAGACCAGAGGTCCATCGTGCCTAGCGGTCCGCTCCCGCAGCGGCCCATCAGGTCCATGACCTGTGAAGTGGTTCCTGACCATTCTTATAACCTACCTCTGGTTCTATCTGTACCCCTCAATCCCTTTATCTTTTAGGAACCTATCCAAACCTTCCTTGAACCCCTGTACTGTGCTCTGGCCTATCACAACATTTGGAAGAGCGTTCCATGTGTCTACCACCCTCTGGGTAAAAAAGTACTTCCTAGCATTTGTTCTAAACCTGTCCCCTTTCAATTTCTCCGAGTGACCTCTAGTGCTTGTGGTTCCCCACAGTTTGAAGAATCTGTCCTTATCCACTTTCTCAATGCCCTTCAGGATTTTGAAGGTTTCTATCATGTCCCCTCTAAGTCTCCTCTTCTCCAGGGAGAACAGCCCCAGCATTTTTAACTTGTCAGCGTATGAAAGATTTTCCATACCTCTTATCAGTTTAGTCGCTCTTCTCTGGACTCCCTCGAGTACTGCCATGTCTTTTTTGAGGTACAGCAACCAGTACTGGACACAGTACTCCAGGTGCGGGCGCACCATTGCACGATACAGTGGCATGATGACTTCCTTCGACCTGGTTGTGATACCCTTTTTGATGATGCCCAGCATTCTTTTTGCTTTCTTTGAGGCTGTCGCACACTGCGCTGATGGTTTCAATGTTGTGTCCACCATCACCCCCAGGTCTCTTTCAAGGTTGCTCACCCCTAGCAATATTCCCCCCCCCCATTTTGTAGCTGAACATCGGGTTCTTTTTCCCTACGTGCATGACCTTGCATTTCTCTATGTTAAATCTCATTTGCCACTTTTTTGCCCACTCTTCCAGCCTCGTCAGGTCCCTTTGAAGGTCCTCACAGTGTTCCGTGGTTTTGACCCTGCTGCAGAGTTTGGTGTCATCTGCAAATTTAATGACTTCACATTTCGTCCCCCGTCTCCAGGTCGTTGATAAATATATTGAACAGGAGCGGTCCCAACACTGATCACATCTTCAACAGAACAACATCTAAGCAAATCTCAATTAATATCATTCTTCAATATAGTACATAGCTTTCCCGTAATAACTCAAAACACAAGTTATATATTCACTCAAAGAAAGCTTGAACAAACAAATGAGTTTTAAGCAACTTCCTAAATTGCAAAAGATTTCCACACAATCGTAACGTTCCGGACAACACATTCCACATTGATGCTCCAGCTACGGAGAAACATGAATTCTTTGTTCGTACATAATGAGTATTGGTCTCTCTTTTTGTGTCTCAGATCTCAGCTTCCGCGGTGGCATGTACAGCGTTAAGCATTTTTTTTCAAATAGTCTGGCAGACAATCAAAAATACCTTGATGTGTAAGTGGATGGATGCTCCACCCTTTCTATTTAAAAAAAAAATAAAAAATATTTCTTTAGATTACTCTTGAGCCTTCAACCTTTTAACGTCATCTTTTTCAAGGGCCCCGCAGCAACAAGGGGGCATCCGTGGAAAATCAGGGGTGGGAAACTGTACGGGGACACCAGGAAATTCTTTTTCACTGAAAGGGTGATTGATCGCTGGAATAGTCTTCCACTTCAGGTTATTGAGGCCAGCAGTGTACCTGATTTTAAGGCCAAATAGGATAGACACGTGGGATCTATTCACAGAGAAAGGTAGGGGAGGGTCATTGGGGTGGACAGACTAGATGGGCCGTGGCCCTTATCTGCCGTCTATTTCTATGTTTCTATGTTTCTATCCTATGACCTCTCATTCTGGAGTTTTCTTTCAACTTAAATTAACTTGCCTTCTCTACATTCATTCCCTATGCTGGAACTGGTAGACACTACAAAGTTCCAAAAAGAACCTAAACTGTGCCAAACATGATAAGGAACTTGACCAGCAAAGTTATATTATCACCCTAAAAAAAACTTGCAGCAGAAAGACAGTGATGGCTAACCTTTTTGAGCCCGAGTGCCCAAACTGCCGTACAAAACCAAAGAATTTCCTCAAAGTGCCAGCACGTCAATTAAACCTTAATAACAAGATTTTAGTATCTAAAAACTCTTTATAAAGTTGCCTGAACTATGTAACATCATTTTTAAAGGTTGGAATCTTTGTATTGTCAGAGAATCAATTTGATTCACAATCCTTTGCTTTTCATTTCAATTTATTGGCAATTTATAATGTTTTAATGATTTCATTCAATTTAATGAATTTAGGAAGAATTTGATTTAGTTACACAATATATTTTAAATGTATTATTCACATAACATGTCAAATGTATCCTGAGTAAAAAAAAAGATAAACTTCTTAAAATTGTTAACTGTGTCAAGACTAGGTGTGTATTCCCAAAGAGTCTATACATGTTTTTTTGTAAAATTTACAATCAAATTAGAAAATAGTTAAATCATTACATTTCTAATAATATGATGTAAAGAAAACAAAAGAGCTTTCAATTAAACCAACCGTTTTTATTGGAAATTCCAGATTGGAATACAACAGGGCCATGTAAAGTCCCTTTTTTAAATAACATCTTTAAATAATATTTAAATAACTTAGAAAGTGTCTTAACTGCAAACTGAAAACACTGCTTCATGTAAACATATGCATTGGGCATGCTCTGAAAAAAATTAATGTGATTTTTGATGTTGCATGCATGCTGATAACTTGTCAATCCTTGGCTCATAGTGCGTTAATTTCAGAGCAACACATGCAGCACTCATGTCATCCGTTAATCTAGCATCAGATTTTATATGATTCAAAGCTGAAAACAGCTGCTCACAAGCATAGGATGACCCAAACAAAGTAAGAAGAGCAATCCCAAGTGCTTTCATGGACTTAAAATTGTCTGGCAGAGAATTCCACGCTTTTAGGATTTCATTTTCAGAACTGCTAGCAGTGATTTCATTTGTCACCCTTTCACACTCAATATGTTCAAGAGCCGCATGCAGGTCATTGAATTTACTTTTCCAGATAGAGCTTTCTTGAAATTCCAGTAGCTCCATTTCCAAATTTTGAATATCCAACCACTATAAGCAGGAAAGATCAAGATCTTCAAATGTGGACTTTTCTGGGGAAGTTATAAAAGAAAGGTCTCCATCTTACGGAACTGAGAAAATCTTTTACTAAAATTCTCCTTTGCTTCGGCTACAATGGTGAAATATGCTTTGTGGATTTCCTGGTGTTTTTTATGACTGTCCACAAATGTTGTAGAATTATTCAAATGTATTTTTAGGTTAGGAAAATATTTTAGCTGTCCACTCTCAAGGTCTTTTTCAAAAACATGCAATTTTCTCTCAAAAGCTTTGATGTCACTAAACATGCTTCCTGCTGTTTTTCCCATGCCTTGTAATTTTTTGTTTAGTACATTAAAGTGGTTAGTAAAATCTGTAAAGAACATGAGGTTGGTAAGCCAGGCCATGTTGGTGAGTTGAGGATAGTCTTCCCCCTTTTCGTTCATAAATAGCCTAACTTCTTCCAAGCAGGCCACAAATCTCTCTAACACTCGTCCTCTGCTCAGCCACCGGACATTATTGTACATCAGTAAAGTGTTATATTGTGCCTGAACCTCATCAAGAAGGGCTTGAAATTGTCGAAAATTAAGAGCACGCGCCATGATGAAGTTCACCATTTTTGTTACATCTTTGAGGACATCGTCAAGTTTTTTGCTGCTTTCTTTGGCGCAGAGAGCCTCTTGATGTATTATGCAGTGAAATTGAATCAGTGGATGTTTTGCTTCCTTAGCAAAGAAATGAATGAATCTTGATGTTGTCCCCACCATGCTAGGTGCTCCATCGCTAGTAACTGAAACCACTTTTTCTGGACATATGTCTAGTGATGAAAAAGCCTCCATCACAGCATTGTGGATATCTATCCCTTGTGTTCTTCCAGGCAAAGACAGCAGTTTTACCAGCTCTTCTCTCATGATGTCACCAGTAGCATAACGCAAAATGAGCGCTAGTCTTGCATGGTTAGTAATATCTGTACTTTCATCCAAGCACATGGAGTAGAAGGGTGCTTTTTGTAAGTCGCAAGTAAGCTATTGACTAACATCAGCAGCCATTCGCAGAACCCTATCTTTTGCAGTATTTCTGCTTAGCGGCATCTCAGAGATGCGCTGCACAATTTTATCCTTGTTTTGGAAATCATGGAAGAGTGAATTACTCCCAGCCAAAATTGCCTTTTTGATAAAATCTCCATCAGAGAGGGGCTTACCATGTTTTGCCATGCACAGTGAAATTTGAAAGCTGGCAACTGTAAGATGATTAGTTTTTGAAAGATAGTTGCTAAAACTAAGAGACTGGGAGTGATATTTCTTTAATTTTCCTACAAGGAACTCTTTTCTTTGAGCTAAACCAAGTTCACTGAGCGTATCACTGCTCAGTGGGGAGGAAGACAGCGTCGGTGCCGAGCACCGAAGAAAGGAGGCAGGAACCAGGCTTGGGGAAGCGGCGAGAGTTCGCTCCGCCCCCCCCCCCCCCGCGTCAGAGGCAGCGCCGGACTAACCCTTAAAGGGGGAGGAGCCAGCGCGGCACACGTGGTGCCGAAGAGAGGAGAAGAGGAGCAGTGAGGAGAAAGGCAGCGTATCACTGCTCAGTGGGGAGGAAGACAGCGTCGGTGCCGAGCACCGAAGAAAGGAGGCAGGAACCAGGCTCGGGGAAGCGGCGAGAGTTCGCTCCGCCCCCTCCCCCGCGTCAGAGGCAGCGCCGGACTAACCCTTAAAGGGGGAGGAGCCAGCGGCGCCCAGCCAAGGCGCGCGGCAAAGGCGCTCACCTTAGCGAGAGCGCCTTTGCGAAGGGCCTCAAGAAGGGCCAAGTTACTACACCCAGGAACACCAGGGAAAGACTGAAAGGTACGGAAGAAGCAGGCGCAGAAGGAACGACACACACAAACAACGGTAAGGTAAGGTAGAGCAAGGGCAGTACACACAAGAAGAAGGCAAGAAGCAGGCACACAAAGAACAAATACAAACAAAGTATAGTAAGGTAGAGCGAGGGCAGCACACACAAGAAGAAAGCGCTGAAGAAAGCAGGCACACAAGGAGCACGTAATCTTAAGTGTTATCTTAAAGTAGGAACGACTATGGAAGCAGAAGGAAACCAGAAGATGAGCTTTCCAGTGTTCTGCACCGGCTGTCATATGTATGACTACCTCCCCTCGGGGAGACAGTCATATGTATGCGGTCGGTGTCAGGAGCTGGAAAGCTTGAAGAAGGAAGTCAAGCGACTAGAGGACAAGATACAGGAACTAGAAGGACTTTACACCACGGAAGACCCAGTCAGGACAGCTGAAGATTTCACGAGCGAGAGACACATCGAGGAGGAAGTCAGGGAACTTGAGAAATTCATTGAAGAAGCATACAAGAGGAGGGTGGAAGAGAATGAGCTTCAGATGATAGAAGAAGCTACACCTACATCGAAGGGAGAACAAGAAGCAGAAGACCTCAAAGAAGACACCCACAAAGAGAAATTGACCAGTCGATGCCCAGAAGAAGAGAGAGCGAAGCACACCGAGGACATTGACCTGAGACCGAAGCGAACATTGAAGAAGGGAAAATCAGCGATCCTAGTGGGGGACTCGATCCTGAGGCATGTGGACAGCCACATAGCAGGAGGGAGGGAGGACCGACTGGTGACCTGCCTCCCAGGAGCGAGAACCAAGGACATCGTGGACAAAATTGGAAAGATCCTGGAAGGTGCGGAGACGGAAGAGACCGCAGTAATGATCCACATTGGGACGAATGATGTCAGCAGGAGAGACTACAAAAGAAGTTCGCTGATAGAACAGTTCAAGATTCTGGGAAGGAAGCTGAAGATGAGGACCCAGAAGATAGCATTCTCAGAGATCCTACCGGTACCGAGGGCAGATGTGAAAAGGCAGGATGAACTATAATCAATAAATGCGTGGATGAGGAGATGGTGTGAGGAAGAAGGATTCCACTTCGTGAGGAACTGGACGACGTTCTGGGGCAAGAGCAAGCTCTACAGGAGAGATGGATTGCACCTGAGCACAGCGGGAACTAGACTTCTAGCAAACAATGTCAAGAGAGGAATAGAACAGGCTTTAAACTAAGAAGAAGGGGAAAGCCGACAGTCGACCAAGCGTCGATGTTTCGGAAAAAGGTATCCCGTGAAGATACTGAGGGGAAAAAAGGCTGGGAAGAAACAATGGACAAATTACAGGAGTCGACTAACCAAGAAGAGAAGGTTAGAAAGATTGTAGCCCAAGAGAAGTATCTAAAGACCGAAGCACAGGGAAAGGAATTAAAGGCAGCAAAATTCCAGGAGCTAAATTGCATATATACTAATGCAAGGAGCCTAAGAAACAAAATGGGGGAATTAGAAGCCATGATCATTGCAGAAGACATAGACATCATTGGAATCTCTGAAACATGGTGGAATGAGGAAAGCAAATGGGATACAGCACTGCCGGGGTACAAGCTCTATCGCCAGGATAGGTCAGGACAGAAAGGAGGTGGAATAGCACTATACATAAAAGAAAGCATACAATCAACAAGAATGGACACAGCGGAGACGACCAACAAGCTAGAATCACTATGGGTTAAAATACCAGGAAGGAAAGGGCCTGAAATAAAGATAGGCCTATACTATCGTCCACCCGGACAAACCGGAGACATCGATGAAGAAATGGAAGCCGAGATGAAGCGAGAATGCAAAGGCGGTAACACGGTTATTATGGGAGACTTCAACTACCCTGGGATAGACTGGATTCTTGGAAGCTCAAGATGCGCTAGGGAGACAGAATTTCTGAAGGCTGTACAAGATTGCTTCATGGAACAGCTTGTTAGAGAACCGACAAGAGAAAATGCTACTCTGGATCTAATCCTAAATGGGCTAAGGGGACCTGCAAAGGAAGTGGAAGTAGTGGGACCGTTGGGAAACAGCGATCATAATATGATCAAGTTCAAGATGGAAGTAGGAATACTGAAAGGAAAGAGAACCATAGCGACAACTTTTAACTTCAGGAAGGGTAACTACGAAGCAATGAGGGGAATGGTAAAGAAGAAACTTAGGAACACTTCCCAAAAATGGCAGACGGTAGAACATGCCTGGTCCTTTTTCAAGGACACGGTGAGCGAGGCGCAAAATCTATATATCCCCAAATTCAGAAAAGGGTGCAACAAGAGTCGAATAAAAGACCCGGCGTGGATAACTAAAATAGTGAAGGAAGTGATAAGCAATAAGAAAAATTCATTCAGAAAATGGAAAAGGGACAAAACTGAGGTAAACTGGAGAGAGCACAGGAAGTATCAAAAAGAATGTCACCGTGTGGTACGAAAAGCCAAAAGAGAGTATGAAGAAAGACTAGCCAGGGAAGCACGAAATTTCAAACCGTTCTTTAGATATGTTAAAGGGAAACAGCCGGCTAGGGAGGAGGTGGGACCACTGGATGACGGAGACAGGAAGGGAGCGGTGAAGGAAGAGAAAGAGGTCGCAGAAAGACTTAACATGTTCTTTTCATCTGTATTCACAAACGAAGACACAACCAACTTTAATGGAAATCATGCACAAAAGTTAACATCCATAGAAGTGAGCCTTGATGGTGTGCGCAGACAGATAGAAAAACTAAAAACTGACAAATCCCCGGGTCCGGATGGAATCCATCCAAGGGTGCTGAAGGAACTAAAAGAGGAAATAGCGGAACTACTACAGCAAATTTGCAACCTGTCTCTGAAAACAGGTGTGATTCCGGAGGATTGGAAGATAGCCAACGTTACGCCCATCTTTAAAAAGGGATCAAGAGGAGACCCGGGAAACTACAGACCGGTGAGTCTGACCTCTGTTCCGGGGAAAATGGCGGAAGCACTAATAAAAGAAAAAATTGATGAACATTTTGAAAAACACGAACTTCTGATAACCAGCCAACATGGTTTCTGCAGGGGGAGATCGTGTCTGACCAACTTATTGCACTTCTTCGAGGGAATTAACAAACAGATGGACAAAGGAGACCCCATAGACATCATATACCTAGATTTCCAGAAAGCCTTTGACAAGGTGCCTCATGAACGTCTACTCCGGAAACTGAAGAACCATGGGGTGGACGGAGCCGTGCATAGATGGATCAGAAACTGGTTAGCGGGTAGGAAACAGAGGGTAGGGGTGAAGGGACACTACTCAGACTGGAGGAAAGTCACGAGTGGTGTCCCGCAGGGCTCAGTGCTCGGGCCACTGCTATTTAATATATTCATAAATGATCTAGAAACAGGAACAAAGAGTGAGATAATAAAATTTGCGGACGACACCAAACTATTTAGTGGAGCTCGGACAAAGGAAGACTGTGAAAAATTGCAAAGGGACTTGGACAAATTGGGAGAATGGGCAGAGAGATGGCAGATGAAGTTCAATGTTGAGAAATGTAAAGTATTGCATGTGGGAATCAGAAACCCGAGGCACAGCTATACGATGGGAGAGATGTTATTGAATGAGAGTACCCAAGAAAGGGACTTGGGGGTAATGGTGGACATGACAATGAAGCCGACGGCACAGTGTGCAGCGGCCGCCAAGAGAGCGAATAAAATGCTGGGGATAATCAAGAAGGGTATTACAACAAGAACGAAAGAAGTTATCCTGCCGCTGTACCGGGCAATGGTGCGTCCGCATCTTGAGTACTGCGTCCAGTATTGGTCACCATACCTTAAGAAGGATATGGTGTTACTCGAGAGAGTTCAGAGGAGAGCGACACGACTGATTAAGGGGATGGAAAACCTTTCATACGCTGAGAGATTGGAGAAACTGGGTCTCTTTTCCCTGGAGAAGAGAAGACTTAGAGGGGATATGATAGAGACTTACAAGATCATGAAGGGCATAGAGAGAGTAGAGAGGGACAGATTCTTCAAACTTTCAGAACATAAAAAAACAAGAGGGCATTCGGAAAAGTTGAAAGGGGACAGATTCAAAACAAATGCTAGGAAGTTCTTCTTTACCCAACGTGTGGTGGACACCTGGAATGCGCTTCCAGAGGACATTATAGGGCAGCGAACGGTACTGGGGTTTAAGAAAGGATTGGACAATTTCCTGCTGGAGGGGTATAGATAAAAGATTACTGCACAGGTCCTGGACCTGATGGGCCGCCGCGTGAGCGGACTGCTGGGCGCGATGGACCTTAGGTCTGACCCAGCGGAGGCATTTCTTATGTTCTTATATTCAGCAACACTGTTATGGTTGGTCTCAAAGTGACGTTTGACACTTGATGTGCGAGACACAACACTTTCATTACACATAATACACAATGCTTTCCCACTGCGTTCAATCACTCCATATGTCTCTGTCTAGGCCTCTTGGAATGGTCTTCCACTATCTGTTTTTGCTTTTTTTGCTGTACTCAAGTTTCAAGTTTAATTTTATTTGATGTATCGCTTATTACTCATTTTCTTTGTTCAAGACTTCAAGTCTACAAAAAGATAAAATTTGTATAATAAAAAAAATCTAATGAAGTGCTGTATACAAATCCGTCCCCATAAAAAAATATGTGATTGGGGAATTTTACTAATTGTAGACATCCGTTTTGGTCAAAAAATATACTGTCCGGGTGAAAACCGGATTTGTGCAACCTGAGTGTATGGGAAAAGAACTTTTATTTTTCATTATTGGAGCCTTTGTTATTTTATTATGATGTTTACAAAAGCACTGTGAAGGGCCACATATACACTTTACTGTTTTTTGCTATATTGAGTTTTCCATAAGGTACAGCATAGAGGATTAGTGTGTTGGTTGTTCACAGAGAGCCCAGCTCTCCTCTCAGCTTACTGAACTTCTCTATGCAGCTTCTTCATAAGCAGCTTTTTTATTTCCTCGAATTTAGCATGTCCCCCATGGAAGATACAGAGGTTTTTACAGAGGAGCACATTATTAGACACATTAACATCCCCCCATATCCTCACCTCTCTAGCATGGGAGCACTAGGAACTGTTCCTCATTACAGATGTCACATGTGGAGTCACACTACAGCCTCACTGAGTTCCTGTGACAGACTCAGTGTGAAGCTTCTCTTCCTCCCCCCACCTCCCCCTCACACACTGCCTGGCTCATAGGATACTAAGGGGAAGACAGGCAGGTTAAACATCCACTCACAGGACTGCAGCCAGCACAGGAGGATGGGCCGTGGCCCACCGGGACAATGCCCGGTCCTCCCAATGGCCAGTCCGGCCCTGTTGCCAGGTGAGCTGCAAAGCCGACTCCGGCACACTCGCCTCCCGCCGCGCCGCATATCTTAATTGCGGACTAGAGAGTTGCGCGGGGACAGAAATCACACCCGTCCCCGCCAAAGTCTCACCCGTCCCCACCTGTCCCCGTGAGGAATCCCGCCCGTCCCCACCCGTCCCCGTGAGGAATCCCTCCGTCCCCACCCGTCCCCGCGAGGAATGTCCTCCGTCCCCGCCCGTCCCCGTGAGGAATCCCCTCCATCCCCACCCGTCCCTATAAACTTCAGAAATAGTTATTTCATTTAATTATGCTACTGAATTAAAGGCTCTGGTAGAAACCCATTTACAAATAAGCAAAAAGACTTTATTAATTTGGAAATATTAATTGGGAAGAATACACACTTTGTAAACGGGTTTCTACCAGAGCCTCTTTTGTTTATAAATTTTTATCAACACAACTAATATACTACTTTATCCTGAAGCAAAAAAAAAGAAAAAAAGAAATAGAATTCTTTTCCTACCTTTGTTGCCTGGTTTCTGCTTTCCTCATGTTCTCATTCAGTTCCTTCCATCCACTGTCTCTCTTCCTTCTGCATCTTCCATTTGCTCTGTTACTGTGCCTCTCCCTTTCTCTCCCCTTCCAAATTGGTCTGGCACCCATCTTCTTCCCTCCGCTCCCCCCATAGTCTGGCATCTCTGTCTTCTTCCCTGCCAGCGTCTTCTCCCCACTCTCTCTTCCCCATTTCCTTTCAGCATCCTTCTCCCCCCCATCTTCCCCATGGCCTTTCAGCGTCCTTCTCCACCCCTTTGTCTTCCCCATGTACTTTCAGCGTCCTTCTCCCCCCCCCCGTCTTCCCCAAGTTCTGTCAGCGTCCTTCTCCCCCTTTTGTCTTCCACAATTGCTTTCAGTGTCCTTCCCCCCCACCCCGTCTTCCCCATGGCCTTTCAGCGTCCTTCTCCACCCCTTTGTCTTCCCCAGTGCTTTCAGCGTCCTTCTCCCCCCTCCTTCTCTCCCGCCCCAGGTGCAGCACAGCTGGCCAGGTCCCCTTACTTTTGTGGCGCTTTCCCGACCGACCGACCGACCGACAACAGCCCCGGTCTGACAAACCTCCCTGCCCTTAACCGCAAATCTAAATTTCCTTCTTACAACTGCTGTAAGAAGGTAATTTAGATTCGCGGTTAAGGGCAGGGAGGTTTGTCGGACCAGGGCTGTTGTCGGTCGGTCGGGTTAGCGCCACAAAAGTAAGGGGACCTGGCCGGCTGTGCTGCACACGGGGCGGGGCAGGGCGGACCGCCCCCCTCCCTTGGTAGCCACTCGAGCCGCGAGGCTACTCCTCCTTACCTACCCTGCCTGCAGTACAGAGCCGAACGGAAGTCTTCCCGACTTCAGCCCTCCCTCCCTCCGATGTCAGCGCTGACGTCGGGAAGACTTCCGTTCGACTCTGTGCTGCAAGCAGAGCAGGTAGGGAGAAAAGCCGCGCGACTTAGTACATCCAGCCCCGCAGGAACCCCGCGACCCTCGAAGGTGTCCCCACGGGATCCCCACGACCCTAGGGGGCATCCCCATGAGATTCCCGCGACCCTAGGGGGCGTCCCGTGCAGCTCTCTATTGCGGACCTTCCCGCATGCCAGCTGCAAGGCCTTCACGTGCCACAGCTGGCACGCGTGCCATAGGTTCGCCATCGCTGGACTAAGGAGTCCACATTTAGGGGCTTGTCCCCGGTTTGTGGTTCTTCTACCTTACAAAAGGTCTGAGCACTTGCGTGAGTTTTATTTAATGCTAAGTACCCTCTACATTAATGTCATATCCCATCTCTCCCACCTTTCTTCCAGAGTATGTATTGATATCTACAAGTCTGTCAGACTGGATGGGCCATTTGGCAATAATCCGCCATCATATTTCTATGTTTCTGTATACTTTAAGACAATGACCACTGACCAGTTTTGTGGTCACCCTCATAAATAAATAAAGAGAATGTGAATAAAAGTAAAGATTAAAATTGAAAGGTAAAAACAAATTATAAAAAACAAATTATTAAAAGCAACATATCTGGAATTATCATCTATTTTTCATTAATTAAGGGCCCCTTTTACAAAGCCGCAATCAGTGGTAAGAATACAAGGCACCTAGGGTGGTAGCACCCCCTCCATGCACTCCTTTCTGCTCTTTCACTCCTTCCCCACCTCCCACGCCACACTTGTGCGTTCCCATCCCCCCATACCTTGTTAAATCTTTGCCAGTGCGAGCAGTTTCTCTGGTCTGCTGCTTGCACCCGCATTGGCATTTCTGACATCATTTCCTGGCCCTATGACCTGGAAGTGATTTCAGAGGGGAGCCAGGCTGGCGTGAGCAGCAGACCTGAAAAGTTTCTTTTTCTGGTGAAGATTTAAAGAGGTACGGGGGGAAGGGAAGGCGAGAGCACAACATGGGGGAGTAGAGAGGTACCAGCACCCCCACCAAGATAGCACCTGGAGCAATCCACCCCCTACCTCCCCCACCCTTACTACGCCACTGGCCACAGTAGTGAGTCCCCCGTGGCAAAAGCACCAAAACCCATTCAATTCCCTTGGGCTTTGGTGCATTTGCAATGGAGATTCGCTACCACAGCTTTGCAAAAAGGGCCCAACAGTAAGTTATGCAACTTTGATTTGGGGCATAGTATACACACAAACTCATAGACTAACTCAAGAGAATGGCATAGCATCTTTGTGCCCTGTGGCACCCAGAGAGTTTGAAAGGATATACAGGGCTGTTTCTAAATACTTTTGTTATATTTGCAAAGGAAAGATGGGAATGGCGGTATATTGAATGTTGAACAGTTTGGGTGTTACTGGTTTAAAATAAGGGAGACAATAAATTTCCACAACTCATTCTTTGGTTTTAGCAGTGCTGCCATGCACGTTCGATAGCTGTACAAAATGATGCTGCGTTTACGAATAGGCAATACATTTCTGTATCAGTAAACATCAGTAGTAATAGAGACAGCAAGCCCCTTCCCCTCCTAAAGCAATACATTTTCTACTCATGTAATTCTGATACGCACAAGTAGACTTATTAAATATATAGCCTGTCTGTAAATGCCCAAACCTTCATTTGCACAACCTGGTGGAGCGTTTCATTTACAGATTAGATCTGTATGCTTGGAGAAGAGCCATAAATATTTTTTTTCTTCTTTTTAAAGATACGTATTTCAAGTTTATTAGAATTAATGCTTGCAGTTAAGTGCAATGCAATTTTCAGGTACAAGGAGAAAGGTCATTGTGTCTCTGGGTGATGCTGCTTTATGCGCTTTATGCGCTTAGATTATATGTCATTGACTTTCGGTGACCGCCTGGCTGTTATACACTTGAAGTGTGGACGCTAAATGAATGTGGCAGGGTTTTCTGAAAGTTCCATTTCCAGATTCCAGGCTGCAGCTTCCCTGAGCACAGAAAGTGCTCTTAGCAGCCAGATGAGAGTGTCTAAGTGATGTTTCGGATCATCAGCTCTCAGGTAATTTGCCAGTGCACATAAAAAATAAGAACATCTTGCAAATATTTGGATGTACTCTGCCATGGTTTGACATTCCAGAGTCAAGTAAGTGTTTCTGAGAGAAAAACAAGCCGTTTTTAAATTGAATTTGAGTAACTGCATGAATATTGTTAATATGAACTTTGCTTGGATTCCAGTCTTAACAGAGATTTCGGCAGTTGGAACCCAAGCACAGTACTGGGTAAAGCTAAGAAGAAAAAATTAAAAAATTTAAATTGAATCAGGTTGGGCAGACTGGATGAACCATTCGGGTCTTTATCTGCCGTCATCTACTATGTTACTATGATTTGCATAGTGAATCTAGCCCCAAAACCTTAGATGTTGCTGAAGGACACAGAGAACAGTGACAAATGGATGGTGACTCCTTGGCCAGCCAAGTCTAAATTCTATATATGTCACCTAAAAAATTAGTGCCAACTAGTACGGTGCTAAGTGCAATTCTATAAAAATTAGGTACATTGTATAGAATCACGCTTAGTGGCTAAGCGGCACTAGGCGTCCTAACTTTTAATTTAAAATAGTTTTTAGCTTAAAATACTGGGGAAACCCAGGGACTTTTTGAAGGATAAATATTTTCTGGGACCTAAGAAATTTATATTATATGCAGATATGCTGTTTTATTATGCAGGAATGTTGTTTTTTTTTATATACTTTATTTAATATTTGTTACATACAAAAATAACAAAATACAGGAAAATCCAGAAATACAAGAAAAAAAGGAAACAAGAAAATAAATCTCTTTTCACTGATACAGTCCACATTATTGGAGCCGCTTGATACCATTAACAAAAGCAATTATATTGAACAAATATTATCCCATCAGGAGCAGGCTTAAGTGGCCATTTTATCAGGAACGGTTATGTCAGAATTTGAAGACTTCATTTTGAAATTTAAGTGCTTGGGAAAGGAACTGGTCTAGCATATACGCATTTTTGATGCTAGCCCAGAAGCAAGCAGCATATGTGAAAGAGTATTTTATTTTATTTATTTATTTATTTAATTAATTCGATTTCTATCCCGTCCTCCCAGTAGCTCAGAATAGGTTACAAGCCAACATTCACAGTAGAATATATTTGGACAGTACAATGACTATACAGCAACAGTACAAGTTAAGAAGAATAGAGAAGAGAGTGTAGAAAGGAAGGGGGAATTTAAGGGGGGGGATGGGGAGTTGATTGCAGTTGGAATTTTAGTTGGAGGGTCTTTAACGCTTTCCGGAAGGTTATCAATGAGTTCTGATTTGCGGGGGGAGTTGGTTCCAGAGTTGGGGGATGAAGTGGCTGTAGGAGCATTTGCGGGCAGTTTCTGACAAGAGAGACCTTCCTGGGGGGATGCATAGGTGTTTCTCCGTCTGGTAATTTTATTCTTCAAATCACATTGCTCGCAGGCTTTGGTTTTGGGTTCCTTCTGTCTTTATTGTGGCATGTCTGGCTCCTGAAGGTAAAATAGGCATATGAGGAGCTGGGGAGGAGATGTCGAGTCTGACACGGGCGCAATATTTTTTACCACAGGAGCAAGACTTTTCACCGCTCCCACGGGGTGGCAAAATGTCTTATCCCCATTCCCGCAGGCTGTTGAAAGGTCTTGTCCCCATTCCTGCGGTAAACCAGTTGCAAATGTCTCCATTCCTGCAGATTTACTGTGGTGACCAAGGTTTACTGCGGTCCCCGTGCCATTCTCTAGTAGGAATCTCTGTCGCTGACTCTGACCTGTTGAAGCTGGAGAGTGAAGAGAGGGAAATACAGGGACCACAGAAGCACATCATGCTTCCCTGATGTCGGTGTGGAAAAGTTCTCTGTGACTGGGCAGGTGGGTCATTGCTAAACCCCTGCCCCCTTCCTCTGCTCTGTCATCCATTCATCCATCATCCCTTCCTCCTTTCCTTCCTGCTTTGCCTGTCAGTCATCTATCCCTCTCATTTCCTGCAATCTGTTCCTCCATGCTGCCCCCCCCCATGATACAACCCTGATGCCAACCCAACCCCCCCTTTGCAATACCTTATCATCACTCATGGTCCAGTGGCTTCTTTAGAGGCAGGAAAGAGATTGACTCTTTCCTGCCCCTGCTGTTCTTAGAGCCGCCATTGCTGCAGGTCCAAAGATTTTCAAAATGGCTGCTGAGACTTCACAAAGTCTCGCGAGGCTGCCACTTGAAGTCTTGGCAGTCATTTTGAAAATCTTTGGACCTGCAGTAGTGATGGCTCTAGCAATGGCAGGGGCAGGAAAGATTTGGGCGATTTCCTGCCCCCAAATAAGCCACTAGACCAGGAGTATCAAAGTCCCTCCTCGAGGGCTGCAATCCAGTAGGATTTTCAGAATTTCCCCAATGAATATGCATGAGATCTATTTGCATGCACTGCTTTCTTTGTGTGCTAATAGATCTCATGCATATTCATTGGGGAAATCCTGAAAACCCGACTGGACTGCGGCCCTCGAGGAGGGACTTTGACACTCCTGCACTAGACCACTAGGGACGTTAAAAGGTAGGCTTGGGGAGTATGCCCTGGGTCCTCATTGCCACAGTATTACATTATAATACTGCAGTATTACTGGGCAAAATTGGCAATTCTTTCCCTTTGCCTCGGGAATTACTGCCGTAAACATTATTGTGTTGCTCTCTAATGTGTACAGCCTGCTTCAGCTTTTGCTGTTGGTATTTAAGACATTGCACAGTCTAGCACCAGATTATTTGAACTCATTTTTACTGCTATATTTTCATGTCATAAGTTGCATTTGGCAAAAACGTCCTGTCAGGCACAACATTTCACTTTCAGGAAACTAGAGAACATAAGAACATATCCCCCTGTTTACCCCCTCGAAGAAGTGCAGCAAGTTTGTCAGACAAGATCTACTTTTGCTGAAGCCATGCTAGCTGGTCCTCATCAGACCGTGTCCATCAAGGTGATCAATGATGCGGTCCTTTATCAGCGCCTCTACCATCTTTCCCGGTACTGAGGTCAGACTCACCGGTCTGTAGTTTCCTGGATCTCCCCTCGAACCCTTTTTGAAGATCGGCGTAACATTTGCCACCTTCCAGTCTTCCGGAATCTTCCCCGATTTGATTGACAGTCAGTCTGTATACCTCTTCCAGACTGACTGTCAGCCCTGTCAGTTTCTCGTCTTCGTTTCCAGCATAGAGCCTGATGGGTTCCGGTATATTGCGTATATCCTCTTCGGTAAATACAGACGCAAAAAATGTGTTCAGTTTTTCAGCGATTTCTTTATCTTCCTTTAGTACTCCCTTTATTCCATGGTCATCCAACGGCCCCACCTCTTCCTTCGCGGGTCGTTTCCCCTTAATGTATCGAAAGAATGGCTTGAAATTTTTTGCCTCCTTGGCTATTTTTTCCTCGTAGTCTCTTTTGGCTCCTTTTACCGCCTTATGGCACCTGCGTTGATGTTTGTGCTTATTCCAGTTTTCATCCGTTTTTGACCTTTTCCATTCCTTAGATGAGGTTTTCTTGTCTCTGATCGCTTCCTTCACCTCTACAGTGAGCCACGCCAGTTCTTTGTTCTTTTTCCTCTTGGATCCTTTGTTGATTCATGGTATATGAAGATCTTTTGCCTCGGTGACTGTGTTCTTGAAAAGGGACCAAGCTTGCTGTAGCATTTTTACAGCGCTTATCTTCTTCCCCACCATGAGTCTCATCCCTTCGTAATTCCCTTTACGGAAGTTCAATGCCATGGCCGTTGTTCTGGTCCGATATTTTGCCCCTGTATCCAGGTCAAAGCAGATTATGTTGTGATCACTGTTTCCCAGCGTTCCTTCTACTTCTACACCTTGTGCCGGGTCAGAGCCGGATATTCGCGGTATTTCCCTATTCGCGGTCCGGTTCTACTCCTATCCCCCGCGAATAACGAGGGAGATGTGTAAACAATATGCAAACAAGTAGGGAAAGCATGCAGAGTATGGCATTCTTTCCAACTTCGCTACAAGTGTTTATGTATAAAGGCTTAAAATGTTTATTTGCAATGCCCTAGGCTCATAAAATTGCATAAAATCTGATTTCTGCTTTGAGTGGGGAGACAAGGGGAAGAAAATTAAGACTGAAGGGATGGGGATGAAAAATGCACTTCACTGCGGGGTCAGTGAGGTGACGGGGATGGTGATGGGGCATGGATGAATTTTTGTCACTGCGTCACTCTCTAGTACACATGCACAGAAAGCCACTGGAATTGGATCAAATGGGGTTTCATCTTGTCCCATTTAGCCCCCCCCCCCCAGTATCAGCTTAGCTGCCACATTATGTAGCGTCTGTAATCTAAACAACTTGGTCAAGAGGGAACAGCTCTGAGGTACCCCTCTTCCTGTCCCATTGGTCATGTCATGGAGCTGAAAGTTGCCTTTGCCATGTGACCTGTAATAATCTAGGGTTTGGGGTTTGTTGGTTTTTAAAAATCCCACAAACCAACTCAGCACTGCACCATATGAACATGGGTGATTTCAACTACTCCAACATTGACTGGATAATTGCTGTATCAGGGAGTGCTAGGGAGGTAAAATTCGTAGACGTCATAAATGACTGCTTCTTGGAGCAACTGGTCCAGGAACCGACAAGAGGGGGAGCTATTTTAGATTTGGTCCTTAGTGGAATGCAGGACATAGTACAGGAGCAGTCGGAGCAGTTAACAGTTAGGGAGGAGGGGGCATGGTCAGGCCATAGGTGCTGGTCCAATATTCAGCTGGCACTGCATAACTAGATCCTCAGTATATGTCACATTAGGATAAAACTTGTATTGAAACATCTTGAACTGTAACTATGGCAAATTTAACCTGTAAACTGTATATTATGTATTGTAGTTTTGAATTGTGAAGTCTTAGCTGCAGTGGCGTAGCAAGGGTGAAAGGCGCCTGAGGCGGTGTCATACCTCCCCCGCCCTCGTCTCTGCCTTCCCCTGCTCCTTCCCCACTCCTGTAAGCTGCACATGCCCCCCTCCCCTCCCCCCCCCCGCTCCTTCTATGATCTTGCCTGTCACGTGCACCTCCTTCCCTTCCTTGTACCTCTAGTCGAAGTGTGGCTCCCAGCGTTCAACAACATGCTCCTCATGACCCTGTCGGCTCTCCCTCTGACGTCACATCGTATGTGCTGCACCCAGAAGTGGCATTAGTGGGAGAGCCGACGGGGTCATGAAGAGCACGTTGACCGTCGCGAACAACGTCAACCAGAGGTATGGGGGAAGGGAAGGGGGCGCGTGCGTGGAGAGGAGGAATGGGACGGGACCGGGGCAGGGAGAAGGATGGGTGTCAGCGCCCCCACTAACATGGCACCTGGGGTGGACTGCCCCCACCCCCACCCCCTTACTATGCCACTGCTTAGCTGGGTCCTGATGTTGGTCCTTCCCTGGACGTTAGACCGAGACTGAGAACTATACAATATGTTGGTGGTATTCAATAGTAGGAAGTGTTATAAAAAAAAATTAAAATTAAAACACCAGTGCCTAGATTATAGAACTGTCCTTCACATGACTTGCTGCAGCAGTTGAAGCTGATGCTTGATGTTGCTAAGGGATTGACACCTGGGGCCCATCATTTTTTTGACACACACACACACACACACACACCACCCTTGGTACGCCACTGCTACGGTTTGAAAAAGGCTAAGAAGCCGGCGGGAGCAGTGAAAGCGTCCTTTAAGGAACACCCTCCCGATCTGGCTCTATCCCGCCCCCTTCGTGATGCCACCGGACAGTGTTCTCAGCCATTGGTTGACCTTGCCTAGGTCTCAGCGCCCAGGCAAGGTCGACCAATGGGTGAGAACGCTGTCCAGTGGTGTCACGAAGGGGGTGGGATAGAGCCAGACTCTCCTACTCTCTGCAGCCCTTCCCCGCAGTGCGAGCCCGTGGTTTTAACCTGCAGGTTTAAAGCGGGGCTGCACTGCGGGGAAGGGTGGCAGAGAGCAGGAGAGTCGGGTCAGCAAAATCCAGCCTCCTACAAAGAGACCAGCACCGGGGAGCAAACAGTTGTTAGCTTAAATTACCAAGAATTACAACCAATGTTAAAATTACACGTTTAGGGGCAGCTTCTGTAGCGCAGGGAGAAATCAAAAGTAGATCTGGAGCAGCTCGTGGGAAGCTTAGAGCTGGGCTACTCCCCCCAGCTACAGTCCAGCCAGAACTGAGGCAATTAGCTTCACGTAGACAATGGCACTCCTTCCCCTGCCCTCACCAAGACTCCCGGTGCAAAGACATCTCTTCATTTCAGTCTCCTTTAAAACGTAAGAAAGTTTCCAGCGCGGAGAGCATGCACATGCGCAGATCATTTACAGCGATAGCAGATGGTATGCGCATGCGTCAGGATCGCACACTAGTGATCCGTGCGGTCGGAGGGGGGCGTTCCTCCAATCGCCCTCATTTTAAATTTTTTGTTTAGTGAATTGGTCGGGCCTGCACGGATCGGGCACGGAGAGTCCAGTTAGTGAATCTAGCCCCAAGTGCAGTGACTGAACATTAAAGGCACATTTTCCAGGGTATTGCCCCGTTTGTGATCTTTATATCACTGAATTGGTTGAGAGCACTACTGACACTTGTACGGTGGTATTATATGCGTATCGGTTGGTGGTTTTTGTATTAGTGCTTACTCCACGTAGTATTAACCACTTCTTTCCCAAGTTTTTTGTTTGGATAACTTTTATTTTGTCTTTAATAAAAGCCAGCATGTTATGAAAGCTGGTATATATGAGGAACAGAGGAGAGAAATTTCCAGCCAAGCCAATTTACCCAGATAAATACCTCTCCCCCCCCACCCGCCCCCCCCCTTCCCCATATAAGTTTTCCTAGGAGATTTTAATGTTTGTCCATTACAATCGCCTAAGTAAAGCTGGCTCCATTAGTGGACATAGCGGAGAGTAAACACATGCTTTCATGATAAGTCTGATTTCTAGTTTTCTGCAAATAGGGAGATTTTTTTTTTCTGCTAGTCTGCTGAAATCTAGATGCTGCACGAGCCACCAACAGGCAGCAAGGAGTGGGGGGGATTTTGAGAGAGACTAGAGCTGTAATTTAGTTGATTTTTAACAGCTTTCGGAAGCACGCTGCTCAGAAGCACTCCTTTCCACCGGAGCCTGCTTTCCATTACCAGATCAAAGGCCAGAAACAGTAAGTGGAAGGGGTTTCACCTTCCCTTTCTAACTGCTGACCCCAAACTCATTTAATAGACAAATGTGTTCAGTCCACACCTAGGGCTTCCTCTACCTGCCTCTGTTTGCACACATAGTGGCTGTAGCTCTTTAAAGGTGGTGTGATTTCCTAGCAACTGCATCTATTTCCTTGGTGATGGACTTTATAAAATGACCTCTATTTCATCAACCTGGGATGCAATGTACACTTAAGTCCTACAGGGCACCAGTGTGGCTAGTGGGTTATCGTCATGTTAAAATATTTGGAATTGTGCTAGAATTCTAAAGATGGCTGACTTGCACAAGTTGATTAGGAAACTGAGAATCTTCCAGTCTGAGGTTGAGCCAAAGAACAGGTAAACTCATACTGCTATAGTAGTATTTAATAGGCAGGGCTGGCATGATTGGGTACATATGCTGCTTATGAATTCTTTACTCATCGTAGCAAAATAGCTACTGTTAGTGACTATTTCACAAGTGCATAAATTCACTTAGAGGTCCTTATCTGACAGTTAAGAAAGCCTCATTCACAACTTCCTGCTTGGATGAAGAGTTGTGGTAGACCCGTCAGTTCACTTTTAAGGTAATAAACAGAAATAAAACAAAACCAAAAGAGTATTTTTTATGATTCATTTTCAAATGTCCCTTCTTTTGGGGTCAGAAATTATGACAAATATTGTCATACATAAGTGCAACATAAAAGCATTCTAATAAGAGTCTAAGGGGATAACGTAAGAGGGAGGAGGAGGGGAACAGGGAGCAATGGATGGGTGATCAGAGAGTGGCAAAGCATTATAATTTTTATGATTTATAATGTGATAGGAAGCCCAAATTAAGTCCTGTCTGGTGGTTGTCAAAATATTTCATTATTTTCAAAGGTTATGTCATGTGCAATCTTAAATCCAGCCAAAACCTCATTAATTAGAGTTCTAGATGGGTTATCTTACATTCTCCAATTGTTTTAAAATTCCAAAAGGTATATTTTCTAAATACAGTGGTGCCTCACACAACGAACTTAATTGGTTCCAGGAGCAAGTTTGTTATGCGAAACGTTCGTTATGTGAAACGCGTTTTCCCATAAGAATACATGTAAAAAAAAATAATTCGTTCTGCAGCATAAAATATGCTAAGATGACATAAAAAAAGATAAATTTTTGGTTATTATTTTTATTTAGATACATCTAAAAACATAATTGTTTTTTAAAACAACACACATTTTTTAAATTTAAAGACAGACTAAGTAGAGTCTAATTTTACAGTGAGAGAGGGCAGAGTCTCAGCGGCAAAAACTGGGACTTAACTGTTCATTTTTTTTTTTTCTACCGTGTTTCCCCGATGATAAGGCAGGGCCATCAAATAAGACAGCCCCCCCCCTTTTTAGAAAAAAATGTAAAATAAGGCACCCCCCCGCAAATAAGCCACCCACCGATACCTGCGCTTACCCGAATCGGGTGGTACGGTGGGTGACTCCGTGTGGTCCCTGGCACCCCCGACACGATCGGGGCAAGAGGGAGCTCAAGCCCTCTTGCCCCCCCGACTCCCCGACACGATCGGGGCAAGAGGGAGCCCAAGCCCTCTTGCCCCCCGACTCCCCGACACGATCGGGGCAAGAGGGAGCCCAAGCCCTCTTGCCCCCCCGACTCCCCGACACGATCGGGGCAAGAGGGAGCCCAAGCCCTCTTGCCCCCCCCCCCGACCCCCCGACACGATCGGGGCAAGAGGGAGCCCAAGCCCTCTTGCCCCCCGACTCCCCCGACACGATCGGGGCAAGAGGGAGCCCAAGCCCTCTTGCCCCCCCGACTCCCCGACACGATCGGGGCAAGAGGGAGCCCAAGCCCTCTTGCCCCCCCCGACTCCCCGACACGATCGGGGCAAGAGGGAGCCCAAGCCCTCTTGCCCCGCCGATTCCCCAACTCCCCGACAATATCGGGCCAGGAGGGAGCCCAAGTCCTCCTGGCCACGGCGACCCCCTAACCCCACCCTGCACTACATTATGGGCAGGAGGGATCCCAGGCCCTCCTGCCCTCGACGCAAACCCCCCCTCCCCCCAACGACCGCCCCCCCAAGAACCTCCGACCGCCCCCCCAGCCGACCCGCGACCCCCCTGGCCGACCCCCACGACACCCCCAACCCCCTTCCCCGTACCTTTCTGTAGTTGGCCGGACAGACGGGAGCCAAACCCGCCTGTCCGGCAGGCAGCCAACGACGGAATGAGGCCGGATTGGCCCATCCGTCCCAAAGCTCCGCCTACTGGTGGGGCCTAAGGCGCCTGGGCCAATCAGAATAGGCCCGGGAGCCTTAGGTCCCTCCTGGGGGCAGGGCCTGAGGCACATGGTCGGGTTGGGCCCATGTGCCTCAGGCCCCGCCCCCAGGAGGGACCTAAGGCTCCCGGGCCTATTCTGATTGGCCCAGGCGCCTTAGGCCCCACCAGTAGGCGGAGCTTTGGGACGGATGGGCCAATCCGGCCTCATTCCGTCGTTGGCTGCCTGCCGGACAGGCGGGTTTGGCTCCCGTCTGTCCGGCCAACTACAGAAAGGTACGGGGAAGGGGGTTGGGGGTGTCGTGGGGGTCGGCCAGGGGGGTCGCGGGTCGGCTGGGTGGCGGTCGGAGGTTCTTGGGGGGGGGCGGTCGTTGGGGGGAGGGGGGGTTTGCGTCGAGGGCAGGAGGGCCTGGGATCCCTCCTGCCCGTAATGTAGTGCAGGGTGGGGTTAGGGGGTCGCCGTGGCCAGGAGGACTTGGGCTCCCTCCTGGCCCGATCGTGTCGGGGAGTCGGGGGGGCAAGAGGGCTTGGGCTCCCTCTTGCCCCGATCGTGTCGGGGAGTCGGGGGGGGCAAGAGGGCTTGGGCTCCCTCTTGCCCCGATCGTGTCGGGGAGTCGGGGGGGCAAGAGGGCTTGAGCTCCCTCTTGCCCCGATCGTGTCGGGGAGTCGGGGGGGCAAGAGGGCTTGAGCTCCCTCTTGCCCCGATCGTGTCGGGGAGTCGGGGGGGCAAGAGGGCTTGGGCTCCCTCTTGCCCCGATCGTGTCGGGGAGTCGGGGGGGCAAGAGGGCTTGAGCTCCCTCTTGCCCCGATCGTGTCGGGGAGTCGGGGGGGCAAGAGGGCTTGGGCTGCCTCTTGCCCCGATCGTGTCGGGGAGTCGGGGGGGCAAGAGGGCTTGGGCTCCCTCTTGCCCCGATCGTGTCGGGGAGTCGGGGGGGGGGGCAAGAGGGAGCCAGGCGGAGAGAGGGCAGTTAAGCGCAGTGCCTGCGCGGAAGGATGCAGCTCGGGCGACTTCGTTGTGTGAAACGAAGTTCGTTGTACGAATCAAGACATAAAGTTCGTTGTGCGCAGCGTTCGCTGTGCGAGGCGTCCGTTATGCGAGGCACCACTGTAGTTGGTATGCTAATGTCCCAGAACCAAGTTTTAATATATTCTGTATGTGTTTCTCTTTCCAGCTTCTTGTATGACTTCTATCACTATTTCTACATGTTGACAAATGTCCTGTTTTATGTAAGTTCCACCATCAACCCGATCCTCTATAACCTGGTGTCGGCAAACTTCCGACAAATATTCATCTCGACACTTGGTTTTTTATGCCCACCTTGGAGGAAAAAGAAAAAAAGGCCTGCCTTGACCAGGAAATCCAACAGTATCTCCAGCACCAACCACACTTTCTCCAGCCAGATCACCAGGGAGACGCCGTACTAAGACAGAGTACCCTCTGGGCCAATGAAAGCGCTTCAGCACAGGTCTGAGAGGCATAACCACTGGGCATGTGATTGTCTTTAAACAACACCATCACCCCACCATTGAAAGAAATTTGCATGGCTGTGCACCGGTAGTTATTCTGTCCAAGCTTAGACTTTGTTTATTGTGAAAATAAAAATGAAGTCTGCTTTTTACCTGTCTGACATGCACTGGCCTTCCAACCATATCAGTATTGAGATGCAAATTCACAAAAATAGAGATCTTTTGTGTTGATTGGATTTGAATTTTATATGAGAATAGTTCTGGATGCTGAACAGAAATATACAAGAAGAGAGAGAGTAGGTTTTGAAAATTAGGATAATTATTGCATTTATTTTGCTACTCTTAAACAACTTTAGAAGTCTGACTAAGGATCCAACACCACTCAGGAATCAGGACAAGGGTGTGTTATCTATAGTAGCACTTGAATTATAATGACAGTCACTTGTTGAAACCCCCTCCCCCTCACAGGTAGCAGGAAGCTAAGAAGCCAGGCAGATCTTTGTAGAAATTAGTAGCCAGATCATTGCAAGGTGCGGTTCGCTAAAACTATTTTAGAGCTAGAGTAATTTCATACTTTGCATTCTCTACAGAGGTGGTACATACTGAAGCAACAAATCCTGAGACTGTGTCCTTTGGCTACAGTCCAACTTAATTTAATCATCAAAAGATAAGATCATCCAAGAGAGGACCAGATAAATTTGTAGAGCTTTGCTGTGTGGGATTTTTGGTGGATGGATATAGAAGACAGTGGTAAAATGGAGATTTCCACCCTTATTTGTGGTGCCTGTAACAGTCATAAGTTTCACTATTTATATTCATGTTTCAGTTATGCAGACTGAAATGAAGGACATTTTCCATGTGAGGAGCACATAGTCCTTGCACACAGCATAGAAAAAGCACAGCAGGTCAGGTTTCCTTGTTGAGAACATCATCAGGAAAGTCGGAGAGGCAGTTAGTTATTTTCAAAGTGTGATTATTATTAATTTTTTATTTTTTTTAATCAATTAAATGTATCTGCTCTTTCTCCAAAGAGAGGACATTATTTGTGGATGAATGAATTTTAAAAAAAAAATATAATTTTCAATACAAATACAATAAAAAGGCAGAAGGTAGAGTAAAAATAGAAGCTAGAAATGAAATATAAAGGAAAGATAAGTACAGGTCTTGCCTATCATGGGAGTGGGGAGGGGAAGGCATCTTATAGGGAAACTAAGCAAGAAAAATGAATAATTACTAGACTGTTGATTCAACGTTGCCTTGGTGATGAATGTGATTGTTGGACATACTGGATGGACCATGCAGGTCTTTATCTGCCGTCATTTGCTATGTTACTATGAAACCTGTCAGGCTGGAGACAATGTTGAAACATGACATCTTTCCTTTTTGGACTAATTCATTCTTCTACAGTTCAAAGAATACAAACAAAACCAGACACCAAAAGACATGAAAACATTCTGTGCACGGCTGCATGCCAGCATAGAAACACTTCTTTCACTAGAGATTTAGAGAACCGAATGTGTTGCATACAGGTAATGCAGCTTTGCTATAGTCTATGGTGTTAATAAAGGGGTTCTCATACGCCTAAAAACTATTTAATCTTAGTTTTTATTGCTGTCTGATCTAGATGAGTGACTAGGCACAGCACCAGGCCAGACTAACCGCAGCTACAGACGCTCTGGAATATTTTGGACAATGTAAAATTCGTGGTAGCTGATGTGTTGCTCAAATTCAAAACCAGAGAGAAAGAGGTGGAAGGATGATTCATTTCACCAGTCACCGTGATCTTTTGTTATGCTGCCCTGATCACCGCTGTTGCCACCCTGCTTTCTTTCCCTTTTAACAACAGACAAGTATAGCTGTGGGCAGCACTGCCAGACACCTCAGCTCCAACAGAATTAAAGTGGTGGAACTGACAATGGAGATATGTGACTGAAGCACAATGCCTTGGCCAAAAATCAATTTAAAAAGAAGCTTTAAATGTTGTTGTGCTATCCTGTAATGTGGATTAAATAGGCAGCATCTGTGGTGAATGCAGGGTGTTGTTTGCCATTCAATGTTCACATCTCAGGTTATGAAGAAGTCAGTCCTAATCTGTATTTACCTCCTCTCCATTGGCACATGAGACATGCTGGATGCTAACTGCAACTGAATGTGACAGAGGAACCCATGTCTGATTTAAAATAGTTACTGTGGCAGTGGTATAATCTGTGATACTCCTGGCTTATTACCGTATTTTCACTCATATACCGCGCACCCGTGTAAAACGCACACACAGGTATAGCGCACGGGAAACTGTAATGTATGTAAATAAATTTTTATATACCGCGCACACCCGTATACCGCGCATGCCGCCCTGACTCTCCCGTCGCCGCCCGACTCTCCTTTCACCCGCCCCGACTCTCCTTTCGCCCGCTCCGACTCTCCTCTCCCCCTTGAAGTCCTGTCCCCACCCTGAAAGCCTGATGCCCCCCCGATGTCCGATTCACCCCCCCCCACAGGACCGCTCGCACCCCCACCCCGAAGTACCGCTCGCACGCACCCCCACCCCGAAGGACTCACCCGCACCCGCACCCCCACCCCGAAGGACCGCTCGCACGCACTCGCACCCGCACCCCCACCCCGAAGGACCGCTCGCACCCCTACAGCCTCCCGACCCCCCCCATCATGTAGACGCTCCTACCGTTGTCCTGCTGCTTCCTCTTCCGGCGGTCCCGCCCTTTCTCTGATGTCAGAGAAAGGGCGGCACCGCCGGAAAAGGAAGTAGCGCAGACGCAGGGCTCACAGAAGGGCCGGGACCGCCGGAAGAGGAAGCAGCAGGACAACGGTAGGAGCTTCTACATGATGGGGGGGGGGTCAGGAGGCTGTAGGGGTGCGAGCGGTCCTTCGGGGTGGGGGTGCGGGTGCGAGTGCATGCGAGCGGTTATTCGGGGATGCGGGTGCGGGTGCGTGTGAGCGGTCCTTCGGGGTGGGGGTGCAAGCGGTCCTGCGGGGGGGGGGGTGAATCGGACGTCGAGGGGAAACTATGTAAAAAAAAAGTTGTAAAACGCGCTCACGCGTATAACGCGCAAGGTTATGCACGGTTTGTAAAAATCGTGTATAACGCACGCGTTATATGTGTGAAAATACGGTATTCCATAGTGATACTGTATTTTGTATTACATTATCTGCTAAACTACAGTTTCAGCACAGTCTGCATCATCTCCAGTGTCCTTATGAAAGATCCAGGAAGGAAGGGAGACTGTGGTGTTACAAAAAAAAAAAAATACCCAACGGAGAGCAAAGAAAATGATCTGCTAATTTTCTTTAGGGCCACCATATAGCACTTTAATTTAAAAATAAAAAGGGCAGGGGAAAGACAGGGCCCAGACAGCCCGTTCAAAGCCTTCGCTGGGTAAATTAACTCATTTTCTGTTCACTGTAAAGTGCACCGGGCTACGCTTCATTAATTGAATGTTTTTCTGATTCATGCTGCAAAACAGGCCCTGAGAGACAACAGGATTTACTACAAAATCACTACCACAGAAAGATTAGCAAACAAAGCACTGCATCAAATTGTGCCATGTTGCTTTTAAAGGACAGGAATTTTATTCCTTTGCATTTAGGGATCATCAAAAGTGATTTCTTTGTAAAAACTGCCAATTCTATTTCTTTAAAATCCATAGATGCACATTTATGGTTTCTAGAGTGGGGTAAAACTCAGTGGGAAACTTTCAGAAGCATATCCATAACCTTAATTTCCTACAGAGCTGAACACAATCTTTTTCTTCTGAAATATGGCCGGAACGGCAGACCTTTAGACACAAAGACCCTGATTCTGTAAACAACACCTAAAACACAGGCGCTGAGGAATGTGGCCGTTTATAGAATCATGCCTAGCAGTGTCTAAACTAGACTTTTAAGTGCCAGTAGATGCCCTCACCGTAGACGCTCGCTATTTATGCCAGAGTTTTGGTGGCCTAAAGACCAGTGCCTACACACAAAACACACCCAATATCCATCCAAACCACACCCACTTTCTGGTGGGTGCCATGGACTAGGTACTTACCTGAAAGTCTTAGGTGCCTACTGATCTATGTGCCTAGCACCCAATTAATTTTAATTTTGGCAATTACGAGCTGCTAATTTCTCAATATCAGTGCCAATTAAGCTTTTGTTAGGTGCCTAGATTAGTTAGGCACATATATCTAGGTGCCTAACTTTAGGTGTCTTTTACAGAATCTAAGCCAAAATGGAAAATACCCCTAAATACATCTTTCCTGGAGTGTGAAAACATTCTTACCACAGAGTTAGTCAGTAAGCAAAGGATATTTGAATTGTGAAGTCTTAGCTGCAGTGGTGTAGCGAGGGTGAAAGACGCCCAGGATGGTGGCACTCCTCCCCCGCCCTCGTCTCTGCTTCCCCCCTCCTCTCCTTCCCCAATCCTGTATGCTGCACGCACTCCCCCGCTCCTTCCCTGATCTTGCCTGCCACGTGCACCCCCCTTCCCTGTACCTCTAGTTGAAGTTGTTGCTCATGGCGGTTGACAACGTGCTCCTCATAACCCCGTCGGCTCTCTCTCTGACATCACTGCCTATGCGTGACACCCGGGAGAGCTGGAGGGGTCCCGAAGAGCATGTTGTTGACCATCATGAACAACTTCAACTGGAGGTATAGAAGAAGGGAAGGGGGATGTGCGTTGAGGGGAGGAATGAAAAGAGGCTGGGCAGAGAGGAGGAGGGATGTCGTCCCACCACCAACATGGTACCTGGGGTGGAGCACCCCCCTCACCCCCTCTTACTATGCCACTGCTTTGCTGGGTCCTGACGTTGGTCCCTTCCTGAACTCTGGACTGAGACTGAGAACTATACAATATGTTGGTTGTATTCAATACTAGGAAGTGTTAATTCTCCCCCTCCCCCAACATAAACATCTAATCTCAGTGGATATATAATTATTTTACAATAGTAATTCCCAACCCAGTCCTCAAAGTGGACTTAACCAGTCAGTGAGATTTGCACCAATAAATAATAAAGGTGCTTTAAAAGAAGTTTGTCCAGTTGACCTCATTATTTGTTCATTTGGTCTGCTGTTTCATTGCTGTGATTTGTATGGACTGTTTGCTTCGGTCTTACCTCCTCAAGTTGCACTTAGCCAGCAAGGTTTTCAGGCTGTCCACAATGAATATACATGAGACAGATTTGAATGCACTGCCTTCAGTATATGCATACATCTTTACCTCATGAGTCAGTTTAAATGGGTCAAACTGTGCAACGCTCATGAGTCCCAAAGCTGGCCTACCACTAGCAACTCTTAAGTATTCATTCAAGACAACGCATAACACTTGGTATGTTAAATGGCCTCAGTGGTGACTCTTTTCACATAGACCTCTCAGTCCATGGCTCACCTGCCTCCTCATTGGCCATACACTAAAAGTTGTTCTATCGCTCATTTATACATTTTATTCATTTATTTTAAATTGTTTTTCTCTACACTTTGTATCAAAAATACTTGTGCGTTCAGATATCTTATGCTTTCAAATATCTGGTCAAACCCACTACCAACATGGGTCATTTTTCACCAAAAGCTTCATTAGGAGAGTGGTCCTAGAAACCAAGAAGAATATTTTACTTAAAACTGTTACTTTTATCCAATAAAATATCTCATTAGCAATGTGCTTTCTTACCTTTATCTTAGCATCCACTGTCCTATCATTTCTAAAATGATAAGAACTGATCCTAACACTGACTAATCAACTGCTAATAATCTCTTCCTCACTAATCACTTGGCATCCAACTTCCAAGAAGGAGTCCTGACGAATTCCAAATTTAAATCTATAGGATGGATTGTATCTAATATAAATATCCATCATTGTTCTTTTTTTTAAATCTTTATTGATTTTTCAAATTACAACTATGCAAAACAAATAATACATATATGTATAATATTACAAGAAAAGCACATTGAACTTACAGACATAAATGAGCAATTTATTTACCCCTCCCTCCCACCTAATATTAAAGAAAAATAAATACACACATAGAATCTATCCATAAATTTCCCAATTCAAAATTTCAATGCAAAACCCTCCCTCCTCCCTCCCACCCTGTATGTTTAAAGGTCTATAAAATAAAATCAGTTATCATTCCTTACAGAATTTAGTCAAGGGTTCCCAAGCATCCATACATTTCTTATAATGTCCCTGTTGTATGGCCATCAGACATTCCATTTAAAAGTATGACATAGAGATTCCCACCATTATTGTTCTTTATAATTAAGAAGGGCCTCAATGTCTTCGCCCTCCCTTCCTAACTTGACCCTAATACCCACCAATGTATATCATCAGAAGAATGTTTATGCAGCCAGTGGGATACAAGCAGGCCCCTAAGACCCTCTTTTCAATCCAAGATTTATGTTCAGATAATCTTACTTGTATAGACTTCATAGGTCTCCCTATATAGATCATATCGCAAGGACAAAAAATAAAAATTGCATTATTGCTAGTGCAATTTATATTGGCCTTAGGTATAATTGACATTGAGAATTACGTGCAACCCACTGAATGCCTTCGATAGTAAAGGCTATAAGTCTTATGGCAAAAGCTTGACCCCAAAATTAAGTTAAATCCAGTCAAAATAGCTGACGTTATCAATGGTATCAATGGGGTCTGACTCCCTGGGTTTTTTTGCTGAGATAAGTATGATTTACTTTGTTAAGTACATTCAAGAAGTGAAGGATTTTTGATACTAAGTAAAAACGAACATAAAATAATGAAAAATATCACAAAAATTGATTGCCAATGATGAAGCACCACAACTAGCTTCTCACTTTTTGAATCTTTAACAAGCGGTGGAGTGGTGGGGCTGAGGCATCATTTTTTCACTACAACACATTGTATTGATGAAAATAGAATATAATCCAGATACCATTGATAACGTTCGATAGTAAAGGGACACCATTGGCAAATGTCACATTTCAAATGACCCTTAATAATACCCTTGGCCACTTCATAGTTCAACCATTTGTTAAAATTTCACCAAATGTTCTACTGTTCATATAAGTTAAAGACATTGCTGAAAACGGCTATGTATTGTCAATACCTCCCAATATCTAAAGATTAATTTAATCATTGCTGATAAAATGGAATCTATTATTTCTAGCCAACTTTTCAACTATTTAGAGAACTCCATTTTGTTACCTACATGGGTTCAGAACAAATTTTAGTACAGAAACCCTCTTAGGGCTCCTTTTACAAAGCCGCGCTAGGGCCTTAATGCGCAGAATAGCGCGTGCTAAATTGCCGTGTGCACTAGCCACTAATGCCTCCTTTTGAACAGGGGGTAGATTTTCAGCTAGCGTGCACTATAGCACACACTAATCCGGTGCGTGCACTAAAACCGCTAACGTAGCCTTCTTAGTGTCATTAATTTCAAAGATTCAAAATTTACAGACACAAAATAAATATGCAGTACTCCTGCAATTTGATTTGTCAGCCACGTTCGATGTTGACCATCATGATATCTTGATCCATATGTTATCAGATATTGGCTTAAATCAAGTAGTTCTGAATTGGTTTAGTAAATTCCTATCACTGCGATCCTACGACGTATATTTGGAGGGTGAGACATCCTCTGCATGGAAACCGAGCTGTGGGGTACCAAAGGGTTCCCCTTTGTCGCCAATTCTGTTTAATATCTATATGACCTCATTGAAAAACTTTTGTCTCACATCAGTAGAGACTATATTCACCTACGCAGATGATATTTTTATTTTACTGGAAGTCGATCTCGATCTCAGTAATTTAGTTTCACATATAGACTGTTCTGAACTTCAAATGTGGGTGTTGTCCATTCAAATGAATTGAACGCTGCCAAAACTAAACTACTTTGGGTTGTGCCAAGATTGGAAAATCTCCCTGTTTCTGTTACACTAAAAACAGGTATTTCATTACAGATAGATTTCTCTTCCAGAGTTCTGGGTATTATCCTAGACCAGTGATGGCTAACCTTTTTGAGCCCGAGTGCCCAAACTGCCGCACAAAACCAAAGAATTTCCTCAAAGTGCCAGCATGTCAATTAAACCTTAATAACAAGATTTTAGTATCTAAAAACTCTTTATAAAGTTGCCTGAACTATGTAACATCATTTTTAAAGGTTGGAATCTTTGTATTGTCAGAGAATCAATTTGATTCACAATCCTTTGGTTTTCATTTCAATTTATTGGCAATTTATAATGTTTTAATGATTTCATTCATGGGCCGAATACACACATACTTTTCTCTGTCGCCGCACTCTTTGACCAAAAGATTTGTAAGCTTGCAACCACGTCAAGGTAGACTCTTTCAGAAGCTCCCCTCCCTCCCCCTTACCTTTGTGGCCAAGTCAAAATGATCTACCAACAATAAAATTTTAAAAACACAAAGCACGCTGTACGCAGAGAAAATGTTAATTATCATTTATATTCCGCGGGTTTTCAAAGAGGTCAAGGCAGATGACTTTATGCAATGTCACCTCAGTAACAACTATACAAAAATAGACAAATATTCCCCATCCCTTTTTACTAAACCGCAATAGCGGTTTTTAGCGCAGGGACCTGCGCTGAATGCCCCACGCTGCTCTTGAAGCTCATAGGCTCCCTGCGCTAAAAAACGCTGTTGCGGTTTAGTAAAAGGGGGCCATAGTGCAAAATATAGACAGCATATATAAATTCTCAAAACGGACACATTTTGATCACTTAATTGAAAATAAAATCATTTTCCTACCTTTGGTAATTTCATCAGTCTCTGGTTGCACTTTATTCTTCTGACTGTGCATCCAAAATTTCTTCCCTTTTTTCAGCCTCCTGTATGCTTCCTCTCCTCCAGACCTCATTCCCTCCCCAAACTTTTTCTTTGTTTCACCCTGCCCCCCTTCTTTCTTTTTCTCTCTCTCCATACCCCCTTTCATTCTGTATGTCTGTCTTTCTCTCTCTCTCCGTGCCCCATTTTTCTTTGTTTCACCCAGCCCTCTTTCTTTTTTTTTTTCTGGCTTCCTGTCCCCCCCCTTTCTTTCTTTCTCCTTGCCCTCCCCTATGCCACCACCATTGGGAAAATGCTGCCACCGCCACTGGGGAATAGGCTGCCACTGCCGCTATCGGGAACAGGCCGGCGCCGAGTTTGCCCTGCTTCTCTTCCCCGCGGGACCGACCAACTCTCGCCACTCGACGTCAATTCTAACATCGGAGAGGAGCGTATGGCTGGCCCAGAACGTCCTCTCCGACATCAGAATTGACGCGGGTGGCGAGAGTTGGTCGGCCCCACAGGGAAAAGCAGGGAGAACTTGGCACCGGCCTGTTCCCAATGGCGGCGGTGGCACTCAAGTGGCTAAAGAGACGCAGTTTGCCAGCCTAGGGAGAACACTGGAGGGTGGCCAGCTGTGCACCCCCTTGGGGTGTAAAACCGGAGCAGACCGCCCCCACCCCCACCTTGGTATGCCACTGTTTTTTCCCCAATCTGCAGTCTTTGTACTTGACAGCTTGGTACCTCCTGGGCTAGCCTCAGCATTTTCTGATCTTCAGATCCTGTTAGAATCATGTTGGATACATCCAATAAATCATCTACATAGCAGTGCTACTCTCAGAATTGGACACATCATCGGGATGCTTCATCCTTTTCCATATATTCAGTATTTGATTTCCTTCTCCACTTCTCCAATTCAGGTCCCTCCCTATGACCAAAAATTCTCCTTTCTTCTATTCCCCGTGTACACAACCATCTCTTTCCCTCCCTTCCTCTCTCCCAAGTCCTTGCCTTCTGTGTCCAAAAACACATTCCCTCCCCCACCTCAGCATCTCTTTCCCTCCCTTCCTCTCTCCCAAGTCCATGCCTTCTGTGTCCAAAAACCCATTCCCTCCCCCACCTCAGCATCTCTTTCCCTCCCTTCCTCTCTCCCAAGTCCATGCCTTCTGTGTCCAAAAACCCATTCCCTCCCCCACCTCAGCATCTCTTTCCCTCCCTTCCTCTCTCCCAAGTTCATGCCTTATGTCCAAAACGCACTCCCTCCCCCTTTTGTGTTCCCCGTTTGCCTCCCAGCCCATCTTAGCAACTTTCTCAGCAAAATGTAGCTCGAGCCGCGTAGGCTTCTCTTCTATTTCCTGCCTGTCCCGCCGCGCACACATAGCCGACCAGAAGTCTTCCCCGATGTCAGCGCTGACATCGGGGAAGATTTCCGATCGGTTGTGTGAGCGGCAGGGCAGTCGGAGTAGAAGACGAGCCTCGCGGCTCGAGTTATATTTAACCCCGCGGGTCCCCCATCGTCCCAGTTCAGCTCTCTCTCCATTGCACCCCCTGGTAGTACTGCCCTGATGGCGGCCCTGCGCGTGCCAGCTGCAAGGCCTTCGCATGCCACAGTTGGCACGCATGCCATAGGTTCGCCATTGCTGTCCTAGACTCATCACTCACATTTCATGAACAGATAAATTCTTGGTAAAAAAAAAGAAAAAAAAAAAGTGTTTTAATAGGCTGCATATGCTGAGCAAAGTTAGATCATTATTTTATCAAGACCACTTTTCAGTGTTGTTACAGTCTATTCTGCTCACCCACTTGGTTTATTGTAATTCTGTTTATCTAGGTATCAAACAGGGTAGTTTAAGAAGACTCCAATTGATACAGAATACAGCAGCCAAACTCATCTTTGGGAAGAGAAAGTACAATCATGTCTGCCCTCTGTTGAGAGAGCTTCATTGGCTCCCAATCCATTTTAGGATCCAGTTTAAATGTGCATGTGTCATTTTTAAGCTTCTATACAGAATAGTCAGCCCTCTGGTCCCTTTATATTGGAAAACCCTTAGATCTTGCTATTCGAGGAATACACAGAGTTATAAACTACTGTTTCCTTCCTTTAAAGGAATTAAATCGGCCGGGAAGCTGAGTCAACCTTTCGCTTACAAACTGGTAGAAACTTGGAATGGGCTTCCTGACTCTGTCAGATTGATAGGTCAGTTACAACAATTTCGTAAAGTCCTAAAAACTTTATTATTTACACAATACCCGAACAGTATACCTAAAGATTCAATGAACTGATAGCTTTACAACATTTTTTCCTCTTATGCCCTTATTCTTATTTTTCTGATCTTTAATTACTTGTAAACTGAGTCGAGCTCCATTTGAAGATGACCTGGTATATAAATCGAAGAATAGATTAGATTAGATATATGTGTGTAGAATGAGGAAAAATGGTCACTAAGTTTTCTAGGATTTAAAAGCAAACTAGATGCACATCTCCTTATGAGAGGCATAGAGGGATATGGGTGACTAAAATTATGCCATCATTGAACTTGTATTAAACTACATCACTGCATATTAGTAAGTGAACCCTTAAGGTTGTATCTGAAGATGACATGACTTTACCCAAGGTCATAGGGAGAGAAGTGGGATTCAAATCCTTATTACTATGGATCTCCACTCACTGTCTTTAACCCATATGAGGAAGTGCTGAAAAGCTCTCAGCCCAACCAAGAAGAGAATGATGTGGATATGGTTCAGTCACTGATCTGAAACAATGTCAAACAATACATTGGCACTTAACGAAATAAGATAACACTCTTTTCAGCTACAGTGGCAAAATAACGCTCAGAATTTAGGAAGTTGGTTGGTTAGGCTGAGAACTTTTCAGCACCCCCCACATAAGTTATTCCGGTTCATAGACAAAATCGCGCGAGACAACGGCGCGCCGACAACTGAGCGCAGACAAATGAGCGCAAGGTTGATGGCGCGCCGAAGAAAAGCACTATTTTAAAGGGTTCTGACGGAGGGTGTTGGTGGGGAACCCCCCTATTTTACTTAACAGACATCACGCTGGCGTTGTGGGGGGTTTGGGGGGTTGTAACCCCCCTCATTATACTTGAAACCGAACTTTTTGCCTGTTTTTTAGGGAAAAAGTTCAGTTTTAAGTATAATGTGGGGGGTTAAATCCCCCAAACCCCCCACAACACCAGCGCAATGTCTGTTAAGTAAAGTGGGGGGGTCCCCCTCCCCACACCCCCCGTCAGAGCCCTTTAAAATAGTGCTTTTCTTCAGCGCGCCGTCAACCTTGCGCTCAGTTGTCTGCACTCAGTTGTCGGCGCGCCGTTGTCTCGTGCGATTTAGTCCCATCACCAGTTATTCCTACATCCTGTAGAAGTTGATGAGACAGAACTGAAAAGTCTTGTCTAAACTATTGTGATTAAAGATATGGACAAGTTACCGTGACCCTTTTTCAGAGCACTTAGCTATTACTTCACTCTTATGCACTTTCTTCTCATTTGTAAATATTTGATTGTAGAACAGCTGGAAATGCATCAATATGACATGCAAAATTCCACCATATTTGTTCGATGAATCTTGCTAATGCACATGGTACAAAAAATGGAAAATAGCTCCAGTATCTTATTATTAGAAATGCATGCCACAGACTGGAAAAATCATTCTGTCATTTGCCTATCGAGTGTTTCTAAGGTCCATTTCCTAAAAGATGCACTCACAAACACACACACACAGGTGAGATCTTGTGTCAGCATACAGTATGTTTCAAAGCCAGTGTTATTCCGGTGTCTCATTTAGCACATGGATTGGAAACTGTTTCCGGTTGTGCCATAAGTGGCAATTCTCTGTGTCATATGTGCAATCTAAAGATGTTTTAGGTTAGAAACTGTAATGGAAGTATTGTGCTTTTAACCTTTCTTTTCTGTCTTCTACAGTAAAATATTGAACACAAAAGATTTGTTTTAAAAATCCCAGTAATGTGCTCCACAAGCATTGAGCTGTGTCTCACTCTGTACTTGTACTTGTAAGGAACCTGACAAACGGGCGCATTGATTTTGTAATGTACAGTTTTGTGAACATTGTTTTGTGTTATCTGTTGTGTGTCAAAAATAAAGAAAATTGAAGTACATACATGAGGCATTCTCATTGTGTTTATCAAAGTGAACGTGAAATCCAAGATGTGCATGATAATAGCTCTCACAGCATAATTTGTTTTCAGATTTGCCAAAAAGATTCAGAACCAGGACGAGAGGTCTGATGCTAGTCCAGCAGCAACATAAGAACATAAGCAATGCCTCCGCTGGGTCAGACCTGTGGTCCATCTCGCCCAGCAGCCCGCTCACGCGGCAGCCCAACAGGTCCAGGACCTGTGCAGTAATCCCTTCTATCCCCTTCTCCAGCAGGAAATTGTCCAATCCTTTCTTAAACCCCAGTATTGTACTCTGCCCTATTACGTCCTCTGGAAGCGCATTCCAGGTGTCCACCACACGTTGGGTAAAGAAGAACTTCCTAGCATTCGTTTTGAATCTGTCCCCTTTCAACTTTTCCGAATGCCCTCTTGTTCTTATATTTTTTGAAAGTTTGAAGAATCTGTCCCTCTCTACTCTCTCTATGCCCTTCATGATCTTGTAGTTCTCTATCATATCCCCTCTGAGTCTCCTCTTCTCCAGGGGAAAGAGACCCAGTTTCTCCAATCTCTCAGCGTATGAAAGGTTTTCCATCCCTTTTATCAGACGTGTCGCTCTCCTCTGAACCCTCTCGAGTAACGCCATATCCTTCTTAAGGTACGGCAACCAATATTGGACGCAGTACTCCAAATGCAGACGCACCATTGCCCAATACAATGGCAGGATAACTTCTTTCGTTCTGGTAGTAATACCCTTCTTGATTATACCTAGCATTCTATTCGCTCTTTTAACGGCCGCTGCGCACTGTGCCGTCGGCTTCATTGTCATGTCCACCATTATCCCCAAGTCCCTTTCTTGGGTATTCTCATTCAATAACATCCCTCCCATCGTATAGTTGTACCTCAGGTTTCTGCTTCCCACATGCAATACTTTACATTTCTCAACGTTGAACTTCATCTGCCATCTCGTCGCCCTTTCCCCTAGTTTGTTCAAGTCTCTTTGCAATTCTTCGCAGTCCTCCTTAGTCCGAGCTCCACTAAATAGTTTGGTGTCGTCCGCAAATTTTATTATCTCACACTTCGACCCTGTTTCTAGATCATTTATGAATATATTAAATAGCAGCGGCCCGAGCACCAAGCCCTGCGGAACACCACTCGTGACCCTCCTCCAGTCCGAGTAGTGGCCCTTCACCTCTACTCTCTGTTTCCTACCCGCCAACCAGTTTCTGGTCCATCTGTGTATGTCTCCGTCCACCCCATGGTTCTTCAGTTTCCGGAGTAGACGTTCATGAGGCACCTTGTCAAAGGCTTTTTGGAAATCTAGGTATATGATGTCTATGGGGTCTCCTTGGTCCATCCGTTTGTTAATTCCTTCGAAAAAGTGCAATAAGTTAGTTAGGCACGATCTCCCCCTGCAGAAACCATGTTGGCTGGTTATCAGAAGTTCATTTCTTTAAAAATGTTCATCGATGTTTTCTTTTATCAGTGCTTCCAGTGCTTCCACCATTTTCCCCGGAACCAAGGTCAGACTCACCGGTCTGTAGTTTCCCGGGTCACCTCTTGATCCCTTTTTAAAGATGGGCGTAACATTGGCTATCTTCCAATCCTCCGGGATCACTCCTGTTTTCAGGGATAGGTTGCAAATTTGCTGCAGTAGTTCCGCTATCTCCTCCTTTAATTCCTTCAGAACCCTTGGATGGATTCCGTCCGGACCCAGGGATTTGTCAGTTTTTAGTTTTTCTATCTGCCTGCGTACATCTTCAAGGCTCACTTCCATGGATGTTAATTTTTCTGCTTGATTTCCATTGAAGAATTGCTCAGGTTACGGTATGTTGGTTGTGTCTTCGTTTGTAAATACAGATGAAAAGAACATGTTAAGTCTTTCCGCGACCTCTGTATCCTCCTTCACCACTCCCTTCCTGTCTCCGTCGTCCAGCGGTCCCACCTCCTCCCTAGCCAGCTGCTTACCTTTAACATATGGAAATTTTGTGCTTCCCTGGCTAGCCTCTCTTCATACTCTCTTTTGGCTTTTCGGACCACACGGTGACATTCTTTTTGATACTTCCTGTGCTCTTTCCAGTTCCCCTCAGTTTTGTCCTTTTTCCATTTTCTGAATGAATTTTTCTTATTGCCTATCGCTTCCTTCACTATATTAGTTATCCATGCTGGGTCTTTTGTTCGACTCTTTTTGCACCCCTTTCTGAATCTGGGGATATACAGATTTTGCGCTTCGCTCACCGTGTCCTTGAAAAAAGACCAGGCATGTTCTACCGTTTGCCATTTTTTGGAAATGTTCCTAAGTTTCTTCCTTACCATTCCTCTCATTGCTTCGTAGTTTCCTTTCCTGAAGTTAAAAGGTGTCACAATGGTTCTCTTTCCTTTCGGTATTCCTACCTCAACCTTGAACTTGATCATATTATGATCACTGTTTCCCAACAGTCCCACTACTTCCACTTCCTTTGCAGGTCCCCTTAACCCATTTAGGATTAGATCCAGAGTGGCATTTCCTCTCATCGGTTCTCTAACAAGCTGCTCCATGAAGCAATCTTGTGTAGCCTTCAGAAATTCTGTCTCCTTAGCGCATCTTGAGCTTCCAAGACTCCAGTCTATCCCGGGGTAATTGAAGTCTCCCATAATAACTGTGTTACCGCTTTTGCATTCTCGCTTCATCTCAGCTTCCATTTCTTCATCGATATCTCCGATTTGCCCGGGTGGACGATAGTATAGGCCCATCTTTATTTCAGGCCCTTTCCTTCCCGGTATTTTAACCCATAGTGATTCCAACTTGTTGGTCGTCTCTGCTGTATCCATTCTTGTCGATTGTATGCTTTCTTTTATGTACAATGCTATTCCACCTACTTTCTGTCCTGATCTATCCTGGCGATATAGTTTGTACACCGGCAGTGCTGTATCCCATTTGCTTTCCTCATTCCACCATGTTTCAGAGATTCCAATGTCTATGTCCTCTGTATTGGTCATGGCCTCTAATTCCCCCATTTTGTTTCTTAGGCTCCTTGCATTAGTATATATGCAATTTAGATCCTGGTATTTTGTTGTCTTCATTTCCTTTCCCTGTGCTTCGGTCTTTAATGTCTTCTCTTTTGCCACAATCTTTCTAACCTCCTCTTCTGGGTTAGTTGATTCCTGTAGTTTGTCACTTGTTTTTTCCCAGCCCTGTTTCCCCTTAGTATCTTCAAGGGATACCTTCTTCCGAATCGTCGACACTTGGTCGACTGTCGACTTTCCCCTTCCTCTTAGTTTAAAGGCTGATCTATTCCTCTCTTGACGTTGTTTGCTAGAAGTCTAGTTCCCGCCACGCTCAGGTGCAGTCCATCACTCCTATAGAGCCTGCTCTTGCCCCAGAACGTTGTCCAGTTACTCACGAAGTGGAATCCTTCTTCCTCACACCATTTCCTCATCCACACATTTATTGATTGTAGTTCCTCCTGCCTCTTCACATCTGCCCTTGGTACTGGTAGGATCTCTGAGAACGCTATTTTCTAGGTCCTCATCTTCAGCTTCCTTCCCAGAGTCTTGAACTGTTCTATCAGTGTGCTTCTTCTGTAGTGTCTCCTGCTGACATCATTCGGCCCGATGTGGATTATTACTGCGGTCTCTTCTGTCTCCGCTCCTTCCAGGATTTTTTCAATTTTGTCCACGATGTCCTTGGTCCTTGCTCCTGGGAGGCAGGTCACCAGCCGATCCTCTCTTCCTCCTGCTATGTGGCTGTCCACATGCCTCAGGATCGAGTCTCCCACTAGAATCGCTGACTTTCCCTTCTTCAATGTTCGCTTCAGTCTCAGGTCAATGTCTTTGGTGTGCTTTGCTCTTTCATCTTCTGGGCATCGACTAGCCAATTCCTCCCCCTCGTGCGGTATTCCTCTGTGGGTGTTTTATTTGAGGTCATCTGCTTCTTGTTCTCCCTTCCATGTTGATGTTGGTAAAACTTCATCTTTCATCTGAAGTTCGTTCTCTTCCACCCTCCTCCTGTATGCTTCCTCAATGAATTTCTTGAGTTCCCTGACTTCCTCCTTGATGTGTCTCTCACTCATGAAGTCTTTAGTTGTCTTGATTGGGTCTTCTGTGGTGTAGAGTACTTCTAGTTCCTGTATCTTGTCCTCTAGTCGCTTGACTTCCTTCTTCAAGCTTTTCAGCTCCTGACACCGACCGCATACATATGACTGTCTCCCCAAGGGGAGATAGTCATACATATGACAGTCTTTGCAGAACACTGGAAAGCTCATCTTCTGGTTTCCCTCTGCTTCCATTGTCGTTCCTACTTTAAGATAACAGTTAAGATTACGTGTTCCTTCTGTGCCTGCTTCCTTCAGCGCCTGCTTCTTTCTGTGCCTGTTTCCTGTCCTCTTCTTGTGTGTGCTGTCTTTGCTCTACCTTACCTTACTGTTGCTTGTGTGCCTGCTTCCTTCAGTGCCTGCTTCCTTCTGCGCCTGCTTCCTGCCTTCTGTCTTTGCTCTACCTTACCTTACTGTTGCTTGTGCGTGTTCGTTCCTTCTGCGCCTGCTTCTTCCTTACCTTTCAGTCCTTCCCTGATGCTCTTGGGTGTAGTGACTTGGCCCTTCTTGAGGCCTTTCGCAAAGGCGCTCTCGCTAAGGCGAGCACCTTTGCCGCTCGCCTTTGCTGTGCGCCGAACGACTGTGTGCCGTTGGCTCCTCCCCTTTTAAGAGGGAGTCCGGCGCTGCCTGTGATGCGGTAGGGGTAGGCGGAGTGAACTCTCGCCGCTTCCCTGAGCCTTCTGCTTCCTCCTGCCTGCCTCCTGCCTTCTGCTTCCTCCTGTGTTCGGCCTGACGCTGCTCCTCTCTGTGGCACCGAGTAAGGAACCCCGACGCTGCTCTTCTCCTCTCCTTGGCCGCGTATTAAAAGAAAACCGATAGATAATAGTATTCATGAAATGTAACATACAATAGCACAGAAAGACCACATGGACCATCAAACCAACAGGCCAGTCTCTACAATCGTTTTTACTCCCATAGAGATTCTCTGCTTTTGTCTCATGTTTTCCTGAATTCAGATACAATTCTTGTCTCCATCACCACCATTAGAAGGCTGTTCCTTGAATCAGCCATCCTCTCTGTAGAGAACTATTTCCTTGGATTACTTCTGTCTATCCTATTTCATCCTCATCCTATGGCCCCTTGTCCCAGAGCCAGCGTTCCTCTAAGAGAGACTCAACTCTAGCTTCACTGCAACTCTCTTCATAATATCCATACCTTCCAGGTAGTAGCGTAGCCAGACAGTCAATTTTGGGCAGGCATCTCTCTTTCCCTCTCTTTCCAACCCCCCAGCATCTCCTCTTCCCTCCCTTCCCACCTACTCCTAAGCCCATGCAGCAGCCTCTCTTTTCCCCTCTCTAAGCCCACCCTCAGCCCATGCATCTTTGCTGTTTGTCTTCAGTTCACCAGCAATGGTGCCTACATGCTGCTGGTGGCTAACCCAGGAGCCTTCCCTCTAGCGCAAAACACAAACGTGTCAGAGGGGAGGCTTCTGAGTCAGCCACCGGCAGTGTGTAGGAACTGCTGCCGGCAGCCTGTTGCTGCTGGTTAGATGGGCCTGAGCCCAAATATTAAATGTTATAGCAGGACCTTTTTTTTAGGAAAATATTCCAATTTCTGATAGCATAAAAACATAAGAGTTGCTATACTGGGAAAGACAAAATGTCCATCAAGCTCAGCATCCTGTTTCCAACAGTTTATGTTTAATAAAACTTGACATACTGCTTGATCATTCTCATATGACTGGTCCAAGCGGTTTACAATATAAAACAATATTCAACAAAAAAGAAAAGAACTCCATAAAAAGGAATAGGATAGATCTATCATAGTACCCTTTTCATATTCAAGAAAAAAACAAAGCACCTGGCAAGATCCCCCCCCAAAAAAGCAGATTTTATGTTGCTTTTCCTAGGTCTATGCAATGGACCCCCAGGGACCCCTGAAGAAGACTTTTTGTCGAAACACGGACCGTGTTGGGTCCTGTATCCCTAGTGGACTAGGTCCTTTAAGGCTTTTATGTGGATAACCTATTTTTATATGGATGAATTTATTTTTATGTGGATGAATTTATTTTATGTGGATGATTTCAGTGTACCTTTGGAACTTTGACACTTTCAAATAAAGTCCATTTAGGAACATCGTCACTCCACAGAGTTTTTTTGGTTTTCTCTGGATTTTCTTCTCTGTGGATATTTTGGGGTCAATTCCTTTTGTAAAACTAAACACTCAAATGACAAGACAAAATGGTGAGAAATAAACGCAATTTACAAACAAGCCATGCTCAAAGCAAAACAGACATACTACTCTCCAAACAGATCAAGAAACCTATTTGCACTGACAAAGCAGTTTTTTACATCTTCCCAAGGAACCAATCATCCCCTTGACAGTTGATTGAACACCAACCTTGACAGTGAGATACTCTTCTTCACGGACAAAATCAACAAAATACACTCCAACCTTGATTGCACCACACAACAAACTCCACGACTCTATGACCTTTGCCCCAACAAAATACCAACAACGGTGATAGAGACTCTGTCCCACTTCAACATCATCTCCCACCATGATCTCACCATTCCTTTGCTGATGACATTCAACTATACCTACCACTAGGAATCAACCATAACATCCAGATCATGACCCTACACAGCTGCCTATCTAAAATCAAATTTGAATGACCAATAGCAAACTCCAACTGAATGCCTCAAAACGAACTACTATGGATCAGGCAAGAAAAATGCTCCTTTACTCGCCCCTCCCTAAACTGGGAATCAATCACCTTGACAGCATAGGACAAAGTACAAAGCGTAGGAATAACACTTGGTTCAAATTTATTGCTCTCTAACCACATCTCCCATGCAGTTTCTGCCTCTTTCTACTATCTCCGACAACTCTGGAAAATAAGAAACTATTTCAATGAACAAGATTTCGCACAACTACTATATGCCTTTGTCCTCTTATGCCTAGATTATTGCAACAACTTATTTAATGGTCTAACATCAAAGAACATCAACCGATTACAGTGAGTACAAAATGCAGCAATTAAGCTACTGAAAAACCTATCAGTCCATGACTCAGTCTCGCCAGTGCTGACTGCAGCTCACTGGTTGCCCATAACAAAACACTGCATCTTCAAAGGCCAAGTACTAAAATACAAATCTCTTCACAACATGATACCCAGATACCTCTCACACAAACTACGCCACCCCTCCCCCCGCTACATTCATCAACGAGCACAACACTCCCAGGGTAAAATACGCCTACAAATTTTCCCAGGAAATGCCCTCCAGCTTCAAGCATCCCGAAAACGATCCTACTCCTACTTCCTACCAAACCTATGGAACAACCTACTCCCACATATCAGATTCCTAAAAGATCTCATAAATTTCAGGAAAGCCATAAAAACCCACATCTTTGCCTAACCCCTCCTCCCAACACCAAACAGTTTGCTCCACAGTCTACAACGAAAGAACTTGATACCTGAAATGGTTTATCATTTGCTAAACTAAAGAATATCCAACAGAACCTATACCATCAAACAGACTTCCCCTACCTCGCACTCCATCCACGTGATCTCAAAGTCATTCCCCCCAAGAATTTGTGCCCTATCCATCTCATTATAATATCCTTATACAACTTGTTATGCCATAATTTTGTTATTCTGTGTTATCATTTCACCATTCAACCTAAGCTTCTTCTCCTTGTATTGTCCCATGATCAATCCTATTTGTTTCACCATCAACCTAAGCTCCTTCTCCTGGCATTGTCCTATGAACAATCCTATTTGTTGATGCACTGTAATGCTATGACTGTAAAATTGTAACCCGTTCTGAACTCTTTGGGGAGGATGGGATATATAACTGATTAAATAAATAAATTGTTTATGTGAGATATAAAATATACCCAGTTTTGTGGAATTACAGATGAACGTCAGGATTTTTGATTAATGCGTGAATTTTTATACTGGAGTGTATGCTCATTCACTATCCTGTGTAGTAGTGGTAATTGAAAGCACCCATTATTATACTGTTACAATCTCTGTAAATATTTCTTAATCTGTCTACTCATTCTGTCTTGGGGGACTATACCTGTATATTATTTTCCTTCACACATGGAATTTCTCTCCAAATGGACTCTATGCTACTATCTATGTCAAGCATAATGTTTATTTTGTTTAATTCAATTCCTTCTTTAACATACAGTACAATCCTCCCCTTCTATTTGACCTACTCCACTGTTCTTCAACCGCCGGTCCGCGGACGGGTGCCAGTCCGCAGGAAATTTCTGCTGGTCCGTGCAGGGCTGGCAAAATTAAGGTGACCATAGGTCCCATTTTCAGACCTCCTGTCCCGTTGTCCCCACACACAGCTTCGGGACAGTGTCCCGAAGCTGTGCTCGGGGACAACGGGATAGGTGATCATTTCCTATCCCTACATATCATGCAAAAAAAAAAAAAGGCCTCCTTCCTTCCTTTCCCCGGGTCGGCTGCTATCTTACCGCCCTGCTGCTGCTGCTAAAGCCGACAGGAAGTCTTCTTTCCGACGTCAATTCTGACGTCGGAGAGGACGTTCTGGGCCAGCCAATCACAGCCTGGCTGGCCCAGAATGTCCTCTCCGACATCAAAATTGACGTCGGAAAGAAGACTTCATGTCAGCTTTAGCAGCAGCAGCAGGGCGGTAAGATAGAGGCGGACCAGAAAAAGGAAGGAGAGAGGCTTTATTTTTTTTTTTTTGCGCAACAGGGAGGGAAGGAGGTAGGCAGGCAAGCAGGCTGGCTTTGGCCAGGGAAAGGAGGGAGAGAGGTAGACAGGCAGGCAGGCTGGCTTCGGGGGTGGGGGTGGGGGTGGGACAAAGTGTGGAAGGCAGTGAGAGGGACATAGGAAGGAGGTACTGGGGGCACTAAAGACAGGAAGGGGCACTAAGGACATGGGAAGAAGGCACTGGGGGCACTAAAGACATGAGAATGAGGCACTGGGGGCACTAAAAACATAGGAAAGGGCACTAAGGACATGGGAAGGAGGCACTGGGGGCACTAAAGACATGGGAATGAGGCACTGGGGGCACTAAAGACATAGGAAGGGGCACTAAGGACATGGGAAGGAGGCACTGGGGGCACTAAGGACATGGGAAGGAGAGACACTGGGGGCACTAAATACAAGGGAAGGAGGCATCGGGGGCACTAAGGACATGGGAAGGAGACACTGGGGGCACTAAAGACATGGGAATGAAGCACTGGGGGCACTAAAGACAGGAATGGGCACTAAGAACATGGGAAGGAGGCACCAGGGGCACTAAAGACAGGAAGGGGCACTAAAGACATGGGAAGGAAACAAAGGGGGCACTAAGGACATGGGAATGAGGAACTGGGGGCACTAAAGACATGGGAAGGATAGACACTGGGGGCACTAAATACAAGGGAAGGAGGCATCGGGGGCACTAAGGACATGGGAAGGAGACACTGGGGGCACTAAAGACATGGGAATGAAGCACTGGGGGCACTAAAGACAAGAATGGGCACTAAGAACATGGGAAGGAGGCACCAGGGGCACTAAAGACAGGAAGGGGCACTAAAGACATGGGAAGGAGGCACCAGGAGCACTAAGGACATAGGAAGGAAAGAGGGAAGGAATAGAAAGGGACAATTCTTGGGCCTGAGTGCAGAAAGAAAGAAATGAAAGAAAGGATACACAGACAGAAGGAAACACAACCAGAGACTCATGAAATCACCAGACAGCAAAGGTAGGAAAAATGATTGTATTTTCAATTTAGTGATCAAAACGTGTCAGTGTTGAGAATTTATATCTGCTGTCTATATTTTGCACTATATTTGTCTATTTTTCTATAGTTACTGAGGTGACCGAGCTCGCGGAGATGGGACAGAAACGGGGGTTTAAAATTTTACTCCTAGTAGTTTGCCGGTCCACAAAATAATTATTTTATTTCTGCCGGTCTACGGGTGTAAAGAGGTTGAAAAACACTGACCTACTCTATCATATAATTGGTACCCTAACACAGTATCCCATTGACCAGAGGTGCCCAACACGTCGATCGCGATCGACCAGTAGCTCAGGAAGGCAACGCGAGTCGATCACGGAGCCCATCCCGGGCTCCGTGATAGACTCGTGTTGCCGTCCTGATCTACCGGGCCGATCAGCCTTTCTCTCCAGTGTTCTCTCTAGGGCCTTTTAGCTGGGCGGTTCACCCAGCTGTCATCTGCTGCTGCCGCCGCTGCTGAACATTAAAAAAAAAAACAGGCTTGGAGATTTCAGCCCGTAGCGAACTTATGCTCCGTGGCTCTAACGTGTGCATGCCGGCTTCCCTTCTCTTCCCTACGAAACCGGAAGTTATGTCCCGGGGGGGTGGGAGAAGGGAAGCCGGCAGGCACATGTTGAGAGCCCTGAAGCAAGCGTTCGCTATGGGCTAAGGCAGGAGACAGGTTAGTGAAGCATTTGCTCTTCTTCCTGCCGGGTCCTGCCTACTTTCTGTTTCCGTGAAGGCAGGACCCGGCAGCATTTCCCCCAGTAGGTCGATCGCGATCTTGGGCTGATCAGCCTTCCTCTCCCTGACGGCAGAATTGACGTCGGGGAGAGGAATGCTGGTCGGCCGAAGCAGGGAGAGCTTGGGGCAGCGTCAGCTTTCGGGCCTGTTATTGGTGGCAGTTTGGGTCCTGGTCCCCGATGGCAGTGGCAGTGGCTTGGGGGAGGGCAGGGAGAAAGAAAGAAAAAGGGCAGGCAGGGAGACAGAAGGAAAGAAGAGAAACAGAAAAAAAAGAAAGGGAGGCAGAGAGAAAGAAAGGGCAGGGAGAGAGGAAGGAAAAGTTGGGGGAGGGAATGAGATCTGGAGGAGAGGAAGCATACAGGCTAAAAGAAGGGAAGAAAGATTGAATGCACAGTCAGAAGAAAGAAAGTGCAACCAGAGACTCATGAAATCACCAGACAAGGTAGGAAAAATGATTTTATTTTAAATTTAGTGATCAAAATGTGTCTGAATTTATATCTGCTGTCTATATTTTACACTAAGGTCCCCTTTTACTAAACCGCAATAGAGTTTTTTAGCGCAGGGAGCCTATGAGCGTCAAGAGCAGCGCTGGGCATTCAGCACAGCTCCCTGCGCTCTAAAAACTGCTATCATGGTTTAGTAAAAAGGGAGGGGGTTATATTTGTCTATTTTTGTATGGTTGTTACTGAGGTGACAGTGCATAGAGTCATCTGCTTTGAACTCTTTGAAAAACCCTGGAATAGGAATGATAATTAACATTTTCTATGCGTACAGTGTGCGTTGTGTTTTTTAAAAATTTTATTGTTGGTAGATCATTTTGACTTGGTCATTTTAAAAGTAGCTCGCAAGCCCAAAAAGTGTGGGCACCCCTGCCATTGACTGTCCTTCTTCCACCAGGTCTCTGAGATGCCTATTATATCTACCTCATCATTCAATGCTATATACTCTAACTTTCCCATCTTATTTTTTAGGCTTATACAGACACTTCAAATTGTGTTTTTTCCTTGCATGAGTTGACAGGGATCATTTGCATCCTTTATTCTGCATTCCTCTTAAACACTCCTGGCTTTCTTTCACCATTGTTGAAACCTCTCTATTGGAATTCCCTAAATATCCTGTTTCAATAGTATCCTTCAAGGATACATTACAATGAACCATCTGCTCCTGGGTGACTGTCAGTTCCTTCCCTCCTCCCCCCCCCCCATCTTAGTTTAAAAGCTGCTCTATCTCCTTTTTAAATGTTAGCGCCAGCAGCTTGGTTGCATCCTGGTTAAGGTGGAATCCATTCTTTCTGAATATGCTCTCCCTTTCCCAGAACATTGCCATTTCTTAACAAATCTAAATCACTCATCCCTGCACCATTGCTTCAATCATGCATTGAGGCTTTGAGGCTCTGTCTGCCTCTTGGGTCCTGCGTGTGAAATGGAGAGCATTTCCAAAAATGCTACCCTGGAGGATCTGAATCTCAGCTTTCTACTTAAGATTCTAAATTTGGCTTCCAAAACCTCCCTTCCACATTTTCCTATGTCATTGGTACCTACCTACATTTACCAAGGCAGCTGTCTCCTCCCTAGCACTATCTAAAATCCTATCTAGGTGACGCATGAGGTCCGCCACCTTCGCACCAGACAATGCCTCGCCTGATTACAAATCTGTTAGGTTAGAATTGCGCTTCCAGCCTTCCAGTCCAAAGATCCTTTTTTTTTTTTTAGTTCAATAATTTTATTATGTTTTTCTTTATTAAGAACAACAGTATAACCTTGTATCAACAGATACAATATGAGTTTCCAGTTGTCATGTAAAATATGGAAATACAAAAGGAACAAAAATCCATCCAGGAATACAGCCATCCATTATATGTGGAGGGGTATAATTAAAAAAAAAACCCACATTTAAGTCCCCTTTTGGCCTAAGGCCTTAAACGTTGAAAGTAGAAGCAGGGAAAATGTCCATTATCAAAAATACGTCCAAAAGGAGTTTTTTTTTTTATAATGGCCTGACCCTAACCCAGACCACCACTATGTCTAAACTTATACTATATAATCAACCTAAAAAAAGCCTAAGCCCCAAACGTCCAAAACAAGGGCTTTTAGGCGAAGGAGGAGCCAGTCCTTCGCCTAAAAGCTGGATTCTGTAACCGGTGTCTGTCAAAAACAACATCGGTTACAGAATCCACACACACACACTCCCCCCCCCACAACGATCCGGGCAGGAGGGAGCCCAAGCCCTCCTACCCTGTCAAACTGCGACCTCCTCCCCCCCTGACGACATTGGGACAGGAAGGAACCCAAGCACTCCTGCCCCGCGGCACCCCCGACTCCCCACACGTTTGAGGCAGGAGGGAGCCCAAGTCCTCCTGCCCCGCGATCCTCAACACCCCCTCCCCTGCCGAGTCCAATGGGGCCAGGAGGGAGCCCAAGCCCTCCTGTCCCGGCAACCTCCAACCCCCCTCCCCCCCACACGATCCGGCCAGGAGGGAGCCCAAGCTCTTCTGGCCCGGGAACACCCTCTAACCCCCACCCCCCACTAAAATACAGGCAGGAGGGATCCCAGGCCCTCCTGCCCTCGACGCAACCCTCCCCCACGACCGCCCCCGAACCCCCAATCGCCCCCCCCTCGCTGACCCGTGACCCCCCCCACCAACCCCATGACCCCCCCATACCTTGCAATCGTTGGCCGGACGGACGGGTGCCAAGCCCCCCCGTCCGGCAGGCCAGCCAATCCAGGAATGGGGCCGGTTTGGCCCAGGCGGCTCAAACCCCGCCCACAGGTGAGGCCTGAGACACCTGTGCCAATCAGAATAAGCCCAGGAGCCTTAGGCTCCTCCTGTGGGCGGGGCCTTAGGCACATGGACCCAGCCTAGCCCATAAACAGTACAGCTTTGCCAAGGAGGGCAATTATCGACTAGAAGGCATCTACAAATAGTTGCATCTTCAGTAGTTTCCTAAACCTGCCCTTTTCACAACAATTGTCTTATTTGGACCACAAGGGGGTTCCATATTTTAACTCCTGTGCAGCAGAAAGTTATTTTACCAGTCTCAACAAGCCTTGGGTTCACATTTGTCTTCAGTAAAGCTAGATTTTCAGAACGTAATAATCTGTTTGGTGCATAACTAAGCATATTAGTTTTAAACAATTCTGGAATGTTTCCATACAAGAATACTCCAGAGTACTGACATCACCAGAGTACTGATATCATATCTAGAATATTTCAAATTGAGCAGTGCCCAAAGCTTAAATGTTAGATCTAGAATATGGTGGATTACCACATAAGTAAGAGACCCTCATCAAATTGACATGCAATATGCAGACACTGGATCCCAGATTTTACAGAATTTGTACAGCAAATTATGTTTCTCAAAGTATATTCTCTCATATTGTGCAATTAGGCATACAGAAGACCACCAACTATTAGAATGAGCCTTAGACAGGTCTTTTCAGTCCAAGGATCCTTCTAGCACTCATTCTATTTTCATTTAATTAGTAAAATAAATGTTTAAAGAAAGCAGGAGTGATACTATCAGCCAATAATAGCCCTGCCACGTCTTCTGATCTTAAAAATAAATTCGATTTAGCTCTGTTTGAAAGTAGAATGAGATTTTTGAGAGGGAAACTGAAATATTTATATTGGTAAGTACAGGATTTATTTTATTTAGAAAAAAAAAAGCAAAGATGCAGAAAGGCAGAGAATTTTTAAAAAATGTCCCTGGGTGCTTTTTCTCCTTTAAGCAAGCGTAGCCCATATGCTTTGGGCTCACTTGAAAGGAAGCAGCTGCAGGTTAGGTTGGGATTTTCAATGCACACAAAGCTATGAAAAAATACTCAAATGCTTTTTGCCAGATAAAAAGGTGGCAATTGTACTGGGGGAAGGAGGGAGAGGGAAAATGAACTCCCCAAATTGTGAGGACTCTCCAACACAGCACATAACAAACGGTTGTCACTCTTTCCATGGTCATCACTAGAGGAAAAAGGAAAGGACACAACTATTTCCATCTCCTCCGTTTCCTCACAGCAAGGACTGTTTACTTCTAGGAGGAGAATAGGAGGATGGGGAGAGAAGGATGATTTACAGCTTAGAGGGAAAATCTTAGATGAGGGAAAAGAGGGATAGAGGAATGGGGACTTAAAAGACTGAATTTGGCACAAGTTTGAAAGTTGTGAACAGAAAACCAATCACTAAGACTAAGGTTGAAGGCTTGAAGATTGGCCCTCCTGTTCACAATAATATTTCCACTAAGCAGCTGCAAGCTACTCAGGAGTCTTCTACCAGCATTCCTGTCTGTTGGGAGAAGTACTGCTCAGCAGAGGACACCCAAACAGCTCTACACTGTTTAGCAGGTGTGACAGGGTGAACTTCCTGTCATGGGCCAGCAGGAGAAAGCCTTAGCAGTAGATAGGGGATAATCTGCATAAGATCCTGCAAAGGCCCCTGAGAGCTGTCCACTCATTCTGAGTGAAGTAGGGTGCTGAAAAGGAGAGCTCCAGCAGAGAGAGCTGTGAAGAACAAGAGCTTTGGAAGCTTGTGATCTAACCATCAATAAGCATGATAGACCAGCATGTTCAATAGAGCTTGGAGTAGCCAGTGAGGGCACAAGCTTGACAACTGGCAAAGCGCCTGGTGGAGAATGTGTGAGTGACCTCGATAGTGAGTAACAGGGAGAGTCCTAATGGAAAAATACTGAGCAACTGGAAGGAGTTCTCAGGGCTTATGTCCAGGAAAAGAAGACTGATGGGAAGAGTCCTGAGGGTGTGTCTGGGAAAAGACAACTGAATGACATGGAGTGGGTCTAGAAGAAGGAGTATCCAGAGGGCCTGGTAGAGCTTGGAGTCCAGGGGGCTCAAGCTTGACAACTGGTGAAGGGAATATTGAAGAGTGTCCAGGACCCAGTGGTGACCCAAAAGGCTGGGGATCAGAGGACCAGCAGTGGCCCCACAAGCAACTAGAAGAGTTCAAGGTCCTAGACTGATGGGAACTGGCAAGTGACTAGCAGTGGGATCAGCAGGGATAGTGGCAACTGGCAGAGAGACCGGTAATGGTACTGGGAGCTGTCAGAAGACCCAGAAGGAAGCAGCCTGTAGATCCAGAGAGCACTGGCTAAAGGTAACTGGCGAGTGACTGGCAGCACCAGTGGCAACCAGCAGAGAGATCGATAATGGTACCGGAAGCTAGCCAAAGACCTGGAGGGCCAATGGGGAGGACCCAGTAGTGACCAGGAAATGTCTAGAGGGACCTGGTCATGTGTTTTAACAGAGTGTGAGTGTTGATTTTGTTTTAACAGTGCCTGGTGATAGAAGAAGGAAAACCAGAAGTGCCTGGGGATAGATGGAATGACAGGTAATGACTGCTCAGCCCGATCACAGTGTGAACATTGCACACATTTCAAACTAATGTAAATCCAACTCCTGTTGTCTGTTCCTTGCAGTGCAGCATCTGCATCTGCCTGCCACCTAAATCTCAGATAATATAAACTGTAATGGCTGCACAGGAAGAGTCCAAAACATTTGATGCATATAAACTTCTAGAACAAGCTGGGGTTACTGCAGGATTTCCAGACTATGCAGAATTAAATAATACCAGCCCCTGGAAACAGAACATTGGTGTACACAATTCATTTTACCTAGCAACAGAAAATTGGCAGAACAAAGAGGAAGCGGACTGAAAATAGCAGTCTTAAACTGCAGTACCATCAATGAACTATTCTAGCAGAGAGAAAACAATGCTATAACATATTTCTAAAAATACATTTCTATATAAAGCATGCTCCTAAAATCCCATTTCACTTTTCTTTTTTTAATTATTTATTTATAATTTCAACATTTTAACAAGCATAAATCATCTTGTACAGATTTGTAAAAAAAAAAAAAAACAACAACATACTAATAAAGGAAATTCTAATACATAAAACATATAGGGCTCCTTTTACGAAGGCGCGTTAGGGCCTTAACGTGTGGAATAGCGCGTGCTAAAACGTTGCATGCGCTAGCCGCTACTGCCTCCTCTTAAGCAGGCGGTAGTTTTTCGGCTAGTGCGCGCTAATCCGGTGCGTGCACTAAAAACGCTAGCGCACCTTCGTAAAAGGAGCCCATAATTTCTCTTAGACAAATCTCAAGTCCTCAATCTGATCCAAGACTTAAACGCGTGTTTTAGGAAACTCTTTCAAAAACAAGGGAAAAAGAAAAAGAGCGTCTGTTGGTGAGTTACGGGAGGAAACCTTTAATTTGTTCCTTCTTTTTCAAGATGTTTCAAAGCAAGGAAACTGGTTAGTTGAGTTGGTTCAAAAAAAATATATTTATAGGATGCATACTTAACAATACATTTACAAGGAAATCTGAAGGAAAAGACACCCCCAATTGATGCAACTCCAGGCTTCAACAATACAAATTGGCGTCTGCGTTTTTGAGTTTCTTTAGAAACGTCAGGAAATGTTTGGATTTTCGTACCAAGAAATTCTTTATACTTATTCTTGAAGAATAATTTCATAATCCAATTTTTATCAGGAAGTAGAGCAACAGTAATTAACATTGTTGCGGGTTTGGCTAATTGTTTATCTGTTTGTTTGTTTGTTTATCGCCCGCCCTTATCCAGGGCGAGTTATATGTTAACATTTATCGTACAAAACACATCAAGGCAACACTATAACAAACTACATACATACATATAAAATCAAATTGCATAAGACATACTAGCCAACCCTATCATACATCAAAATGTAAAAATACATAAGGCACACAAGATACCTCAATGAAAAACATCTTTATGCCAAATAAGTCAAACCAGACCATCGAAAACCTCTGTGACCAGCACTCAGCAGTCAACAGTCATCATTCCTACCCCCTCAGCTACCTATTCCTACCCCTTCCTACTCCCACCCACTCCTACCCCCTCAGTGTTGACTCTAATATGGCTGAGATATCCATTTGATTATCTTGTTGCACCTGATCTTTCTCTTGGTCCTCACCCTTTTGTTCCTGATCTCTAGTAGGCAAATAATATACATGTGTTAAGGGCGGGATCGTGTCTTCGGGAACACTGAGTATTTCAATAAAATATATCTTGATCATTTATCTTGGCGTTATTGTTACTACTTTAGGAAAATTTAATAAACGAAAGTTATTTGCATGACTACTATTTTCAATATTTTCTAATTTCCTCCTTAGACACAAAATATCTTTTATTAGAGCTTCATTAACCTGTTTCACCCCAACTAATTATTTATCCATTTTCTCCACATTTGTTTTTGTAGTTAATAATTCCTGTTTGAACCCTTTCATTTCTTCTTTCTGTTCATTAACATTCTTTTGTAAGTCAGTAATTTGTGGGGTTAAAGAATTCCCTTGTTTCATTACCAAGTCCTACAATTATTCTAGAGTTACTTCCTTAGGTTTTGTCACAATAAAGGAACTACTAGAAATCATTGTTGAATTCTCACCCTCCAGTCTTCCAGCATGGCTGCCTTGATCCTCTTGCTCCAATGCTGTTCCAGCCGGCAAAATCCCTTCAGGGCTCCTGTGCCAGTTAAAAAGTTGAATTAACCTCTTTGGATAGACTTGCTTCACACGGTGAACTAGCTCCTTTTGGCTGGGGAGGTGGGACTCTGACGTCAGGGCACAGCGTGGCGTCTAGCTCTAGGAGTTCAATCGCGGTTTTACTCCTTGCCAGCGGCTCCAGCGGGTGATTTCCTGGTATTCTCTGCTCCCGTTGAAGAGCACTCAGGAAATCCTCTATGGTTCGAAGAGGGGGATTCTCTGAGCGTGGCAAGGCTCCAACGATGCTCCTTCCTCTCCTCTTTGGCATTTTTGCAGCAAATAGGCAGTGCAAAAGGTAAGGAGAAACCCGAGGTGTTCTGAGCGTCTCTCAATCGTCAGACACCGTCGGCCATCTTGGATCCCATCCCATTTCACTTTTCAGTAAGCAATGACACAATGACACAACCTCATCTCCTATGACGAGTTACAGTGGAAGAACAAGGCTATATAACAACTGCCAGGAATTAGTACCTTAAAACCGGGATGTAAATACAATTCAATTTCCTTCATTTTCTAGCCTGTCTTCCCCATAACACTCAAGGGTAAACCCACAGCTCCCATGCATATGTTGGGGAGGGATGTTGCCTAGTAAATTATATTGTGTCACTATATCCCCAATTAGGGGCTCTTTTACTAAAGCTTAGCACATGCTCAATGCTGCATGTCCTATTATATTTCTATGGTCCACATGGCACTTAGCCCAAGCTAAGCTTTAGTACAAAGGCCCATTAGTGATCTGAAAACAGGACAGATGAATGCTGCCAAAGTTCAGCTGCTCAGTGGCACACTCTGAAATATGATTAGGTGTTATTAAACTAAAAAGCAGAGATTAACTACTAGAACAAGGCCCGAGAATAGTGGATCTTATTGTAAATGGGGTATTTAAAACATAAAAATGTGCAGCTATCGGGAAAAACCACATGAAGCCCTGGCAAGTTATAGATAGCCAGCTAGGCAGCATAATAAGGTCTTGTGCTTGGCAGTATGTGGGCAGCAAACAGAGGCATACTGTTAAACTCTCTGGCTTGGTGTGGCAATTAGTTGGGAAACTAACTGTGACAACAGTAACATCTATTTCATAAGATGTAATTTTGTTTTCCACCACCTGGTGTTTGCATTATAAACCCTCAACCCTCAAATCATTCCATCTCCTTTCAATACTGTCCTTTTGTACTGGTTATCGGTAGTTTTGCCAATCATCATAACAGTGTTAAGAAGCAACTTGCTGTAAGCAACATGTCCTGCAGCCACAGACGGAAGCCACAATGTTATTGTTCTTTTACAGAATTTGGAGGCACGTTGGAGATGGGTGGACAGAAAAGGAACAACTCTATCCTCATATCCAGAGGAATCAGATGCTTGGATGGAGATTTGGTATTTTTTTATTTTTGTAGAAAGAGTCTCAAAAGAGTGAACACAAATTCCACTTAATTCATTTCTTCATGGCATTGTAGGAATGTTTCCTGCTGGGTGTGTTCAAATCCCTAGGAAGGTAGTTGCTGTGGCGTCGCCATCTGTTACAGCAGGCCTGCACCACTTCGGCCCTCACCAGGCCAGGTTTTCAGGATTTCCCAAATGAATATGCATGAGATCAATATGCATAAAATGGAAGCAGGGCAGGCAAATAGATCTCATGCAAATTCACTGGGGAAATCCCAGAAACCCGACTGGATTCGGCCCTCCAGGCCTGTGTTACATGGTTAACGCAGTAGGTCTGTACATTCCTGAACCTCCAGAATCCTCTGCTAGGGAGTCACAGCCTTTGCACACAGACACATTCTCTGTTAGGGAGTCAGAGCCGTTGCACACTCAGGACCAGATTCTCTAAGCTCCAACACCATGGTACAAAAATACCATGGTGGGAGCGATTTTTTTTTTTTGTTTGTTTTACTGGCATTTCTCAGCACAATAGCATGCAAATTATATGCATGCTATGGGGGCTCATCATCAAAAGTTTAAAACGTCCAAAACCCAGCCTAAGTCAGCACTTGGACGTCCTAATAGCAGGGACGTCCAAGTGCCGATGATCAAAAACAACTTTCTGGATGAGCAAAGGGGCATGTTGGGAGGTGTGTTATGGGTGAGAATCAGGCATGCTTCAATCTTGATGTACCCCAAACATAATCAAAACTTTCCTAGAGGGAACTTAGACACCAGCAGTTAGACCTGTTTGAGTTGTGTCTAAGTTCCACAAAGGTTCTCAAATTGACAAGAAGACCACTGGAGGATTTATTGCATGACCCCCCCCTCCTTACTCCCCCAGTGGTCACGACCCCCTCTCACCACCCAAAGAGCAAAAATACCCCCCCCCCCATAGGCTTCCCATCAGCTGATTGCGGCATAAGGAATCCCCATCAGCTGAGCCAGTATTGGGGGAATTCCTGTCAACTCAGCTAATGGGGATTCCCCCTGCCAGGATCAGCTGAGCCACAGGAGCCCCACGACCCCCTCACATCCCCAACATCCCCCTGATATCCTGTACCTCCTCCATCTCTGCCACCCACACATCCCCTAATATTTCTGGGCCCCCTCCCATATCCCCGGAACTCCCCGTAGTTTTGGAAGAGCAAACGGCAGGAGGGAAGCTAACTGAGCCAGTTTTGGAGGATTCCTGGCAGCTCAGCTGATGGGTATTTCCAGGATCAGCTGAGCCATGGAGCCCTACATCCCTCTCTCTGACATTCCCCACATCCTCCCTCACATCCCAGGGTGCTTAGGGAGCTGAGTGATGTCTTGGCGGAGCCACTGTCCGCGCTCTTCAACCTCTCCCTTAGTACAGGCAGCGTCCCGTTGGACTGGAGGACGGCTAACGTCATTCCACTCCACAAGAAAGGCTCAAAGATGGAGACAGCAAACTACAGACCAGTGAGTCTAACATCGATAGTGAGCAAACTAATGGAAACTCTAATCAAACACCAATTAGATAAGATCCTGGATGAGGAGAATCTACGGGATCCCCGACAACATGGATTTACTAAGGGGAGATCCTGCCAATCCAACCTGATCAGCTTCTTTGACTGGGTAACGGGGAAGCTGGATATAGGGGAGTCCCTGGACATCGTGTACCTGGACTTTAGCAAAGTATTCGATAGCGTACCACACCGCAGGTTACTGAGCAAGATGAGTTCTATAGGATTAGGTAACACATTGACGAAATGGGTTGGGAGCTGGCTTGGAGGTAGGCTCCAAAGGGTGGTGGTGAACGGCACCCCCTCCGAAATGACGGAGGTGATTGGTGGAGTACCACAGGGCTCAGTCTTGGGCCCAATCCTATTCAACATCTTTATAAGAGACTTGGCAGAAGGGCTTCGAGGTAAAATAACATTATTCGCCGATGACGCCAAACTGAGTACTGTAGTGGGCAAATGCACAACAGACGAAGATTCAGTGCCCGACAACATGATGCACGACCTACTCCTACTGGAGCGATGGTCTAGGACATGGCAACTCAACTTCAATGCCAAAAAATGCAAAGTTATGCACCTGGGCAGCCAGAATCCATGCAAGTCTTATACCCTTAATGGCGAGATCCTAGCTGGGGGCCAAACAGGAAAGTAAGTGTCCAAATCTAACCAAACTCAAAAATACACAGTCTGAAAGAACTTAGCTTCTCCGTGTGTGGTGGAGGTGTTAATCAACAAGCAGCAAACAAAGTCTTCGTCCAACGGACTCCGTTTCGGGGGTGAACGCCCCCTTCTTCAGGAACCGCACTGCTCAGATTCATAAGTAAAGCAGGGAAGAAATGGCACTAATCTGGAGAGGACGCCCTCTTTTTAAATCGCAGAAACAGAAACAGGTGGAATGAAATAGTCAGGTGACCAAACACCTGACCAGGAGATCTTGCAAAGAATCTTGAAACAAATCCTTTAAAGAAACATCCGCAGAACCGCTCACATTCAGTAAGTATGTTGCCACTCAATATAGTCATTCAGACCCTTGGGGGTTAAAGTTTGTAGCTCAAATATCCAGTATTGTTCTCTATATTGGAGCTGAGTCAATCTGTCTCCCTGATAATCCTCAAAAACTTGTTCCATGACAAGAGTGGTTGGCTTGTATGCAATGGGGAACCATAGGAGCAGTGATAGAACCAGTATGTATGCGTGACCTGTGTTCTATGAGACGGGTCCTGATCGATCTTTGAGTACGTCCAACATATAGCATGTCACATGGACACAAAATGACATATATCACCCACTTGGATCTGCAGGAAGTCAATGATTTAAAATTGTAACATTTTTTGGTTCCCGAGTGTTGCCAGCTCTTTCCTTCTAAAGTAGAAGTGCAGATGTCACAAGTTGCATTGCATTTAATATGTTGGGCTGTAACCGTATCAATGTTCCTTGTAGTATTGCTGGAATAGTTGGAATGGACCAAATGGTCCGCCAGGTTTCTGGCTCGAGAATACGCAATCCTAGGAGGATCTTGGAAGATGGAATGTAATTGAAGAACGTGCCAATGTCTACGGATACTCCATGCGACCCTATTGGCATGATTAGAAAATCTCAAGACACAAGTAATCCCAGACTCCTCTTATGTAGAAACAGTGGGGGATAATAGTAATTCCCTATTAGCATACAGTGCCCGATGGTAGGCCTTCTGTAAAACCGAATAAGGGTAACCCCTTTCTTGGAATCTGATGAACAGTTCACGTGCCTGTTTACGGAATTCTGTCGTGTCAGTGCACAGCCGTCTAACCCGTAGAAACTGACTTGTAGGAAGAGATTGTTTCAATCTGGTCGGGTGGCAGCTCGTGTAGTCCAAGTAGTTGTTGACCTCGACAGACTTTCTATATAGAGTAGTCACTAAGGTATGTTGGGACTTAATGACTGTCACATCCAAAAATGATATTTGGCTAGCATTGGACTCCATAGTAAATCTCAGATTGCAATCTAAAGAGTTGAGCCAGTTGAGAAAATGAGGTAATAACTCTGCTGGACCCGTCCAAACACAGAAGACGTCGTCAATGAAGCGACGCCACATCTTGACATAAGTGAACCAGATGGAATCATACAGGTAACGTTCCTCAAAACTGGAAACATATAGATTTGCAATGCTAGGGGCAACAGCTGTGCCCATTGCTACACCGTGTTTCTGTAGATAGAACTGGTGATCAAACTGAAAATAATTGTGATTAAGTACAGTGGCGTACCTAGGGTATGTGGCACCCGGGGCCCATCATTTTTTGACACCCCCCCCCCCCCCCCCCATGTAAAAAATTTTTTTTTTTTTTTTTTTGCAATAACCATGAAATGGAATAAATGGTCAGAATAGAAACAGGCAGTGAAAATTTTCTTTTATTGAACCTCATATATGTAACCATTATTCCAAACATAACATAACATAAATTATGTCTAAATTGTCATGACATTAGAAGTACATATGGAGTAGTTGCAGGTGATGCTTGGGACAGTTCTGATTGTGTTAGTTCGGTTTTATGTGTTTTTTGAATAGAAGGGTTTTTATTTCTTTTTGAAGGTTTTGCAGTCTGTGGTTGATATCAATTGGTTGTAAAGTTGGGGGTCGAGTGTTGCAGCTCGAATGGCTAGGAGGTCGTCGAACAGTTTTTTTCTTTTGACGTTTTTGGTTGGAGGGTGTGTGAATGGTGCACAAGTTCTCCTATGTCTGTTTGAAGTGGATTGAATTATTTAGCTGAAGAAATTAGTTACCCCCCCATTCCACACACATTAATTCTCTTCCATTTTTGTTCCCATTATAAAAAACACTGATAAGTTCCCAGAAAAAAAATACATTAAAATAAGAAGTGAAAACAAAGGCCCCTACAGATGAGAACATAACATAAGAATAGCCTAACTGGGTCAGACCAATGGTCCATCATGCCCAGTAGCCCATTCTCATGGTAGCCAATCCAGGACACTAATACCTGGTCAAAACCCAAAGAGTAGCAACATTCCATGCTACCGATCCAGGGCAAGCAGACACTTCCCCCATGTCTTAATAACAGATTATGGACTTTTCCTCCAGGAATTTGTCCAAATCTTTCTTAAAACCAGCTACACTATCTGCTTTTACCATAACTTCTGGCCACTTCATTTTTAAGTTTAGATCTTTCCTTTCAAACAGAGACCTTGCTAGATGTCAAATACAGCACAAGGTAACTTCACATGGACTTAGCTGTGCAGGAAATGTGAATCTCCTCATACACCCACCATATAGTGCAAAAATGTGCAAAGGTCTGTTTTTTTCTTTCAATCACTACATAGCCTAATGCCACACAAGCAGCGCTGTTACAAACATATTCTGTAGGTCAATGCTAAGGATAACAAAGTTTCCTTCCTTGGACCAGAAGGAGATAAACCACTGGAAGAGATCCCAAAACAACACCCAAAGACCCACTCAGTGTGTGAATCAGTTGAGTGGAGTGGACTAACTGGGGGGTGGAAATGGGCCCGGAGTTTGCTCAGCAGAATTTCCCAGACCACCTCTTCCTCTCAACACATTGACACGCTGCCACCATCACTACTAGGAACACCTCACTGGGTAGGCCAGCTATGCTATAAACTTTATAAAACACATTATTATATTTTCTTATAAAGCACATATTTTAACTGACCTCTCTGACATCCTCAGCCTTTCCATTCACAAAAATAGAAGGAAGAAAAGTTCCCATTTCCTGCTGTCTCATGTCCCCGGCCTATACAATATTTTTTTTCTGCAGACCCTTCAAAAGTCTGACCAAATCCTCGTTTTACTTGCATTATAAAGTACTGAGGATGCCATCTCTCCCCAATCCCAGGTCCTAAAGTCTAAGACAGTAGCGCAAACTAATGCTGCCAGATACAGGAAAAAAAAATTTTGATTCGATTCAGCCCTATTGAATCGGTTTTTCAATTCGATTTTCCTGCCCAGTTGGGTGATTTTTTTCAAAACTCCTGGTGGGTTTTATAGCTTTTTCACCCCCTTTGGCTTCTCCTAACCACACTGGCGCTGTGGTGTAAATAAAATAAAGAAACAAAAAGGACTTTTCCTCTTTCTGTTAAATCCTAGCTCACGTTTGCAGTCCAACACCAGCTCTGGCAGGATACACATTTCAAATCTGACATGTTATAATCACAAAACAGAAAATAAAATTAATTTTTCTACCTTTTGTTGTCTGGTTATATTTCAAATCTTGTTGGTCCAAGGCTCTGGTTTTCTTCTGATAACTTGCTTGCCAGGGTCTCCTTCTTTCTGCATGCTAACCATCCATCTGCCAACTCTGTCCTCCCTTTCCATTTCCCTTCCCTTCCCAGGAAGTCTGGTATCTTTCCTTTTTTTCATCTCCCTCCACAGATCCACCTTTTCTTAAATACCCTTTCATCCGGCATCTCTCCCTCCTTCCCCACCATCCCAGAGTCTACCATCTCTCCCTTTCTTTTCCTAATTACCCTCCTATCCAGTATCTCTATCCCTCCTCCACACCATCCCTTGTGTCCAATTTCTCTCCCTTTCTGTTCCTTCCCTCCCTAAATCCCATGGTCCATCATCTCTCTCCCTCTCCTCTATTTTCAGACCCATTATTTCTTCCCCCCCCCCCAAAGTTTGGCATATGCATGTCTCTTTGAACACCCCCTTCCCTCCGTGTACTTCTAAATCATGGTCCCCCCCCAAAGGCCTGTCCCCCCTTAAAGGTCTGCCTGTCCCACCTTGAAGGCCTGCACCCCCCTTGAAGGCCTGTCCCTTCCCCTTGTAGGCCTGTCCCCCCCTTGAAGGCCTGCCTGCCTGTCCCCCCCTTGAAGGTCTGCACCCCCCGAAGGCCTGCACCCCCCCCGAAGGCCTGTCCCCCACTTGAAGGCCTGTCCCACCCCCTTGTAGCTTCTCCCCCCCCCTTGTAGGCCTGTCCCCCCTTGAAGGCCTGCCTGCCTGCCTTTCCCCCCTTGAAGGCCTGTCCCCCCCTTGAAGGCCTGCACCCCCTTGAAGGCCTGCACCACCCCCCCTCGAAGGCCTGCACTCCCTTGAAGGTCTGCACCCCCCCCCGAAGGCCTGTCCCCCACTTGAAGGCTTGTACCACCCCCTTGTAGCTTCTCCCCCCCTTGTAGGCCTGTCCCCCCCTTGAAGGCCTGCCTGCCTGCCTTTCCCCCCCTTGAAGGACTGCACCCCCCCCCGAAGGCCTGCACTCCCTTGAAGGTCTGCACCCCCCCCGAAGGCCTGTCCCCCCCTTGAAGGCCTGTCCCCCCCTTGAAGGCCTGTCCCACCCCCTTGTAGGACTGTCCCCCCCTTGTAGGCCTGTCCCCCCTTTAAGGCCTGCCTGCCTGCCTTTCCCCCCCTTGAAGGCCTGTCTCCCCCTTGAAGGCCTGCACCCCCCTTGAAGGCCTGCACCCCCCCTTGAAGGCCTGTCCCCCCCCTTGTAGGCCTGTCCCCCCCCCCTTGTAGGCCTGTCCCCCCCTTGAAGGCCTGCCTGCCTTTCCCCCCTTGAAGGCCTGTTCCCCCCCTTGAAGGCCTGCACCCCCTTGAAGGTCTGCACCCCCCCAAAGGCCTACACCCCCCCGAAGGCCTGCACCCCCCTTAAGGCCTGCCTGCCCCCCTTGAAGGCCTGCACCCCTTGAAGGTCTGCACCCCCCCCCCCCCGAAGGCCTGTCCCCCCTTGAAGGCCTGCCTGCCTGCCTGCCTGCCTGTCACCCCCTCCCCCTTGAAAATTTACATGTACAGCATAGATTTTTGTGTGTGAACTTTAGGCCCCTTGGTTTTCTAAGAATATAAATAAGGAAACTCTTTAGTTTCTGGGTTTTTGCTTTTTTAAATCTGTGAAATACAGAGGCACTAAGATGGCTTCTCCAGGGCAGACCTTGCATAGCTGACTTTCTCTGTTCCTCTATGTGCAGCAGACGGGAAGATCAGAAAACCAGATCTCCTCCTCCCGTACGCTCCTCTAGTACTGCACCAACTTCCTCTCCGACGTCAGAGGCATCGCTTGCCTGCCCGCCCGCCCCACCCTGAAGGCCTGATGCCCCGACCCACCCCGAAGGACCGCTCGCCCCCCTGGCCTCCCCGCACCACCTATGAAGCAGCCGCAGCAGGATCGCGAAGTCAGCGTCAGCGATCCCTGCGCTGCTTCCTGCGCCACGGTCCCGCCCCTCCTCTGATGTCAGAGGAGGGGCGGGATCGCGGCGCAGGAAGCAGCGCAGGGATGCTGACGCTGACTTCGCGATCCTGCTGCGGGCTGCTTCACAGGTGGTGCAGGAAGGTCAGTGGGGCGAGCGGTCCTTCGGGGGTGGCGGGGGACTGAACGGCAAGGCCGGGAACACCCCCTTAGGGCTGGCACCCGGGGCGGCCCGTCCCCCCCGCCCCCCCCCCCCCCCCCCCCCTAGGTACGCCACTGATTAAGTACCAGTTGGGCTAGTTGTATAAGAAAATCAGCCCTCACCCGGTCATGTTGGACATCTTGCATGAAAATTCTGGAAATCAGTTCCAATGCTGCTGACTGGGGAATGTTTGAATAGAGTGATTCCAAATCCATAGTGACTAAGGTGTGAGAGTCCTGAACATCTGTCAATTGGGCTATGCTGGTCAAAAAATGAGTGGTGTCTTTAAGGTAAGACCTGGCACTGCTTACTTGGGGTTTGAGAAACCAATCAATGAACTTAGACAAGGGCTCTAGCACAGTGCCCCTTAGGGACACAATGGGTCTGCCAGGAGGGGGTTTAGTCATTTTGTGGATCTTAGGCAGAATATGAAAAGTGGGGCGTCTCGGTGAAGTGGATTTAAGAAATTTAACTTCGGCTTTAGTTAATTGCCCCTCATCGTAGGCCCTGTCAACTATGGTCGCTATGGTGGAAACCAGGGTCTCAGTGGGGTCCTCTGCAAGGGGAGAATACACACGGGCATCGGATAAATGTCGTTCAACCTCAGTAAGGTATTGCTGAGTGCTAAGAATGACAATAGAGCCGCCCTTGTCAGCCGGTTTTACGACACGTGAAGTGTCCTTGCTTAAAATGGCCAGGGCAGCTTTTTCTTTAGTAGTCAAATTGGAATACCTACGGGCGTGTATTTTCTCAGAACCCTCTAGCCCCTCTAGGTCTTTAAGAACGAGTTCACGGAACGTGTAGATGGCTGGGTCCAATGGACCTGGAGGGACCCATTTGGAAGGCGCCCTGAGAATGGAAAAATCCAGGCTCTGTGGTTGTTTATGAAAAAATAATCTAATTTGAAGTGTCCTAATAAAACGTTCGATATTACTACGTGTGATAAAGGGATCATGGTGGCATGAAGGGACAAAAGATAGACCCTTGTTTAGTACCCTCAGTTGTTCGTCCGACAACATGATCCCTGATAAATTATTGACTATGCATTGATTGGTCCCGACGATCTGGTTTGAGGACGGGACGTTGAATCTGTATTGAAGTACTGGCCTCTGTTGGTGCCCCTGTTGTTCCTTCTGCTTCCCCTCTGTCTCCGTTGTCTGCTCCATCCCCCCCTGGGCTGAAAAACCGGCAACTTGGATCTCAAGCTAGAATCCTCAGAGCCACTGCTAGAGCCCAAGTCCAAGTTCGGATGGAACTGGTCTGTAGTGGACGACTGCGTAGTGTCTTTAAATGTGAGCCAAGTGTAAACATTGCCCTTAGCATAATCGTCTGCGTCTCGTTGGAATTTCTTAATTTTAGATGCTCTTGTCTTAGTTTTAAGCTGGTCTAAAGACAATTGTATAGCTGGTAAATTGTCCTGTAAAGATTGAAATGTATCAGGTTCTTTGCTGATTTCTTCGTGTATGAGTGTGGCCTGTGTGGTAACTTCTTGTGAAACCTCTTGGATCGTGTCTACAATCAACATCATCAAATCTATAGAGCATTTGTTGAGAATAGAAGCCCATTTGCAAAGGAATGCTTCCCTGTCCGTAAACAGCCCTGGGGTTTTCTGGATACGGAGTCCCTTGGGTATATATCGGTGTTTGAGATATTCTACAAGAGACAAGCTGTGTAGATCTAATCGTATCAAGTTGCATTGTAAATTAATCCAGGTTTGTTTCTTTTGAGAAGAATCTACTCTCACACTAGTGTGACCTTCACTCTCTAACAAAGAAGAACGTTTAGAATATTGGTCTATCTGATCTGCGGGATAAAAAAGAGTGCGCTGCCACTCCGGTATATCCATGGGTAAATGTGTCTAACAGAACAAAAGTAGAACCCTAAATCGAGGAGGTACAAAAACAAGGTAAAAATTAAAGAGCCTCCCTCACCCCAAGGAGTCTACAAAGATTAGGGGAAACACCTCCACCACACACGGAGAAGCTAAGTTCTTTCAGACTGTGTATTTTTGAGTTTGGTTAGATTTGGACACTTACTTTCCTGTTTGGCCCCCAGCTTAGGGGGAAGAGATGAATTCCTTCTTTACTTTGATAGTGTGTGTTTTTTCTATTTGAGTTTTTCACACATTGCACTTTATAGGCACTTGAAATATTATCCGGAGCAAGCCCGGGGATGTTTCGCAGTTAACACCTTTCTGGGTGTAAACCCGCGACAGCTTTTCCCTGGAGATTCCAGAGGTTGCTGTGTGACTGAGGGCTTGTCCGTTTAATACTTTAATATCTTAAATTATAGGTTTCTTTTTGGATTTACTTTAGTCTGGAGTTGGACTTCATCTCTTTCCCCTAATCTTTGTAGACTCCTTGGGGTGAGGGAGGCTCTTTAATTTTTACCTTTCTATGTTTATCCCAACATCCCCCTGATATCCCATATCTCCCTGATATTTCTGCCCCCCCCCCCCACATCCCCCCAACATTCCTGGGTCCCCCTCCCATATTCCCAGAACCCCCTCCTGCCTACAGGGCCGCGTGCTGCAATGACCGGGGATTCCCTCTCCCACTGCATCTTGGGATGCAGTGAGAGGGGCCGAAGGCCCTGATTGGCTCAAAATCATTTGTTACATGGTTAACGCTCCTCCCAATGCATCTTCTGATGCAGTGGGAGAAGCCAAAGGCCCTGATTGGCTGAAAATGATGACTTTGAGCCAATCAGGAACTTTAGCCCCTCCCACTGCATGAGAAGATGCAGTGGGAGGGGAAAGCCCCAGTCATTGCAGCATGTGGTCCTTTAGGCAGGAGGGGGTTCTGGGAATGTGGGAAGGGGACCAGGAATGTTGGGGGGGTGTGGGGGGGCCAGAAATATCAGGGAGATATGGGATATCAGGGAGATGTTGGGATGTGAGGGAGGATGTGGGGAATGTCAGAGAGAGGGATGTAGGGCTCCATGGCTCAGCTGATCCTGGAAATACCCATCAGCTGAGCTGCCAGGAATCCCCCATAACTGGCTCAGCTGATGGGGTCCTTCTGCTGTGATCAGACAAGGCTGTTGGTGGGTACATCTACAAAACTTGCTTTTGTACGTTTTTTGCATGGATGTTTTTATTTTTGGAAATTGGTAAGAAAGGTAGACATCCTAAGGACCAAAACTTATGCCTTGCTCATTTTCAAATATAAAAGATAGATGTTTGGCAGCTTTGAAAATGGACATTTTTCCTACTAGGTTTGTGGACGTTTTGCACAAAACGTCCAACCTCAGGCTTAAGCACATTTTGATTATGCCCCTCCATGTGTACAGAAAATTGCCGGTAAAAGGGAGGGGAGGAGCTGTGCTCAGAAGAAAATTCACTAGCACAGCTCATCCTCCTGCCTGCCTGCTTGCCTGTCTATCAAAAAAAAAAAAAAAAAGCAGCCCCAGCTCTTCCTGCCGTTACTGGCAACTAAAACTTCCCTGACAGCAAGCTCCCCCAATGACAGCCCCCTACCACACAAAGCCTGGTAGTCTAGTGAGCCATCCCCTCCTCCGCCCCCCACAGTACCCTCCAGCAGCCCCCCCCAAACCCCCATCACACCAAGTCTGGTGGCTTAGTGGGTCGACCCCCCCCCCCCAACCCTCCTGTATCTTTTTTTGAAGATTGGCAGGAGGGATGCTCACTCACTCCCACCGGTAGGCCCTCCTCTTCAAAATGGCGGGCCTTCCCCTTCCTGATGCTCATCTTCCCGCCTAAACCCAGCTCCTCGCTTCCCCCATTCTCTGTCTCTGTGGACAACACTCTCATCTTCCCTATTTTGTCTGCTTGCAATCTCGAAGTCATCTTTGACTCCTCTCTCTCCTTTACTGCCCAGATACAAGATATCGCTAAAACCTGCCACTTCTTCCACTATAATATTACCAAAGTTTGACCCTTCCTCTCTGAGAACACTACCAAGACCCTTATCCATTCCCTTATCACATTGCCTCGTTCTGATAGTTAATCTCTGCTTTTTAGTTCAAAGGGTATTTGATAACACCTAATCATATTTTAGAATGTGCCACTGAGCAGCTGAACTTCGGCAGCATCCAACTGTCCTGTTTTCACTATCTTTCTTCATTTATCTCCCCCTATGTCCCTCCCCTGCCCCACCCTAACTACGCTCAGCTGGTAAGTCCCTCCTCTCTGTGCCCTTCTCTTCCTGACAACTCCAGACTCCATCGCTTCCACTTTGCTGCATTGTATGTTTGGAATAAGCTGCCCGCAACACTACAGCGGGCTTCGTCTCTGGCAGTGTTCAAGGCCCAGTTAAAAGCCCACCTCTTCAAGAATGCTGTCAACTCCTAACTTTTCACCTTGGGTTTTCCATTCCAAACCCTATATGTCATGTCTCTCTGTCCAAGTTAGATTGCAAGCTCTTCTGAGAATAAACCATCTATTAAATGTCAAAATGTACAGCACTGCGTATGTCTTTCAGCACTATATAAGTGATAAATAGTAGCCCTGATTGGCCCAGGCGCCTAAGACCCCTCTTATGGGGGAAGGGGGAAGGCCCGCAATTTTGAAGAAGCGGGCCTGCTGGTGGGAGAGAGTGAGTATCCCACATACCAGTCTTCTAAAAAAGATATGAGTAGGGGTAGGAAGGGGGACAGCCCACTAGATCACCAGGATTGGTGTGGTGGAGGCTGTTGGGGGGAGCTTGCTATTAGGGGGTAACGGGGGAGTCGGAGGGGGAAATGGCCCAATAGACCACCAAGCTAAGTGTGGTGGGAGGTTGTGGGGGGAGACCTTGCTATCAGAGGGTGTTCCCGATCCTGTGGCAGGAGGGAGTGGGCATCCCTTCTACCGATCTTCTGCATAGGGTGGTGGGGGCATCGGCGGGGGCAACAGTAGCAGGAGGACACTAGACCACCAGGCATTATTGGGCTCCATTTAGGAGGAATTGGGGCCATTCATGGTGGCGGCAGTGGCGTACCAAGAGGGGAGGCATGGGGGGGCGGTCCGCCCCGGGTGCCAAGCCCTGAGGGGGTGCTCCTGGTCCGGTCCGGTTCCCCCCCCTGCGCCGGGTGTCACGTCTGGAAACAGCCTGCAGCAAGATCGCGATGCCAGCGATCTTTGCCTGCTTCGGCTGTTTCCTCCGCCACGGTCCCGCCCCTCCTCTGATGTCAGAGGAGGGGGCATGACTGCGGCGGAGGAAACAGCCGAAGCAAGCAAAGATCGCTGGCATCGCGCGATCTTGCTGCAGGCTGTTTCCCCAGGGAAATGAAGCGGGGAGGCCGGGGGAATAAGCAGTGCTTCGTGGTGGTGGTGGAGCCGAGCGGTCCTTCGAGGTAGTAGGGGGGGGGGGCAGCAGGCCTTCAGGGTGGGGCGGGCAGGCAGACCTTGTGGAGGGGGGGGAGACAGGCCTTCAGGGGGACAGGCCTTCATGGAGAACAGGCAGGCAAGCCTTCAAAGGGGGGGACAAGCCTTCGGGGGGGGTGCAGGCCTTCGGGGGGGGGGAAAGGCCTTCAAGGGGGATAGACAGGCCTTCGGGGGGGGGACAGGCCATCGGGGGGGTGCAAGCCTTAGGGGAGGACAGGCCTTCAAGGGGGGGGGACAGGCCTTCAAGGGGGGGGGACAGGCCTTCAAGGGGGGGACATGCAGGCAGGCCTTCAAGGGGGGGGACAGGCCTTCGAGGGGGGTGTAGGCCTTCGGGGGGGTGCAGGCCTTCGGGGGGGGTGCAGGCCTTCAAAGGGAGGGCAGGCCTTTGAGGGGGGTGTAGGCCTTCGAGGGGGGTGTAGGCCTTCAGGGGGGGTGCAAATCTTCAAGGGGGGGACAGGCCTTCGTGGGGGTAGGCCTTCAAGGGGAACAGGCAGGCAGGCCTTCAAGGGGGGGGACAGGCCTTCGGGGAGGGTGCAGGCCTTCGGGGGGGTGCAGGCCTTCAAGGGGGGGGACAGGCCTTCAGGAAGGGCAGGTCTTCAAAGGGGGGGACAGACCTTCGGGGGGGCAGGCTTTCAAGGGGAGCAGGCAGGCAGACCTTTAAGGGGGGGACAGGCCTTCAGGGGAGAGGGGGCCCTGGTGTAGAAGTACACGGAGGGAAGGGGGGAGGGGTTCAAAGAGACGTGCATATGCCGGACTTTGGGTGGGAAGAAATAATGGGTCTGAAAATAGAGGAGAGAGAGAGAGATGATGGACATGGGTTTTAGGGAGGGAAGGAACAGAAAGGGAGAGAAGTTGGACACAAGGGATGGTGTGGAGGGGGGGATAGAGATACTGGTTAGGAGGGTAGTTGGGAAAAGAAAGGGAGAGATGGTGGACCCTGGGGTGGTGGGGAAGGAGGGAGAGCTGCTGGATGAAAGGGTAGTTAAGAAAAGGTGGATCTGTGGAGGGAGACAAAAAAAGGAAAGATGCCAGACATCCGGGGGAGGGAAGGGAAACGGAAGGGAAGGACAGAGATGGCAGATGGATGGTTAGCACGGAGAAAGAAGAAAGAAGGAGACCCTGGCAAGCAAGTTATCAGAAGACAACCAGAGCCTTGGACCAACAAGATTTGAAAAATAACCAGACAACAAAAATGTAGAAAAACTAATTTTATTTTCTGTTTTGTGATTACAATATGTCAGATTTGAAATGTGTATCCTGCCAGAGCTGGTGTTAGACCGCAAACGTGAGCTAGGATTTAACAGAGAGAGGAAAAGTCCTTTTTGTTTCCTTATTTTATTTACACCACAGCGCCAGTGTGATTAGGAGAAGCCAAAGGGGGGTGAAAAAGCTAAAAAATAAACCCACCATGATGTTTGAAAAAAACACCCAATTGAGCAGGATATTCGAATCGATAAACCAATTCAATAGGCTGAATAGAATCGAATTTTTTTTTTCCTGAATCTGGCAGCACTAGTTTGCGCTACTGTCTTAGACTTTAGGACCTGGGATTGGGGAGAGATGGCATCCTCAGTACTTTATAATGCAAGTGAAATGAGGATTTGGTCAGATTTTTGAAGGGTCTGCACTCTGCAGAAGAAAAATATTGTATAGGCCGGGGACATGAGACAGCAGGAAATGGGAACCTTTCTTCCTTCTATTTTTGTGAATGGAAAGGCTGAGGATGTCAGAGAGTTCAGTTAAAATATGTGCTTTATAAGAAAATATAATAATGTGTTTTATAAAGTTTATAGCATTGCTGGCCTACCCGGTGAGGTGTTCCTAGTGGTGGTGGCGGCAGCGTGTCAATGTGTTGAGAGGAAGAGGTGATCTGGGAAATTCTGCTGAGCAAACTCCGTGCCCATTTCCACCCCCCAGTTAGTCCACTCCACTCAACTGGTTCACACACTGAGTAGGTCTTTGGGTGTTGTTCCTGGGTAGTTGTTTTGGGATCTCTTCCAGTGGTTTGTCAGTATCTCCTTCTGGTCCAAGGAAGGAAACTTTGTTAACCTTAGCACTGACCTACAGAATATGTTTGTAACAGCGCTGCTTGTGTGGCATTAGTCTATGTAGTGATCGGAAAAAAAATCCCAGACCTTTGCACATTTTTGCACTATATGGTGGGTGTATGAGGAGATTCACATTTCCTGCACACCTAAGTCCGTGTGAAGTTACCTTGTGCTGTATTTGACATCTAGCAAAGTCTCTGTTTGGAAGGAAAGATCTCAGCTTAAAAATGAAGTGGCCAGAAGTTATGGTAAAAGCAGATAGCGTAGCTGGTTTTAAGAAAGGTTTGGACAAATTCCAGGAGGAAAAGTCCATAGTCTGTTATTAAGACATGGGGGAAACATCTGCTTGCCCTGGATCGGTAGCATGGAATGTTGCTACTCTTTGGGTTTTGACCAGGTACTAGTGACCTGGATTGGCTTCCATGAGAATGGGCTACTGGGCATGATGGACCATTGGTCTGACCCAGTTAGGCTATTCTTATGTTATGTTCTCATCTGTAGGGGCCTTTGTTTTCACTTCTTATTTTAATATATTTTTTTTCTGAGAACTTATCAGTGTTTTTTATAATGGGAACAAAAATGGAAGAGAATTAATGTGTGTGGAATGGGGGGGTAACTAATTTCTTCAGCTAAATAATTCAATCCACCTCAACCAGACATAGGAGAACTCATGCACCATTCACACACCCTCCAACCAAAAACGTCAAAAGAAAAAAACAGTTCGACAACCTCCTAACCATTCGAGCTGCAACACTCGACCCCCAACTCTACAACCTATTGACTTCGACCACAGACTACAAAACCTTCAAAAAAGAAATAAAAACCCTTCTATTCAAAAACACATAAAACCAAACTAACACAATCAGAACTGTCCCAAGCATCACCTGCAACTACTCCATATGTACTTCTCATGTCATGACAATTCAGACATAATTTATGTTATGTTATGGTATGTTTGGAATAATGGTTACATATATGAGGTTCAATAAAAGAAAATTTTCATTGCCTGTTTCTATTATGACCATTTATTCAGTTTCATGGTTATTACAAAAAATATTTTTTTACTTGGGGGGGTGTTAAAAAATTATGGGCCCCGGGTGCTAGATACCCTAGGTACGCCATAGGGTGGTGGGGGCATCGGTGGGGGCAACAGTGGCAGGAGGACACTAGACCACCAGGCATTTTTGGGCTCCATTTAGGAGGAATTGGAGCCATTCATGGTGGCGGGTCTGAGCTGCATTATTTTCCTGTCAGTACCTGAAACAATCAGCACTCAGGCATTGACAGGAAAGTAAGGCTACAACAGCTTAGACCCTGCAGGTAAATATCGGCCCTGATTCCTCATAAATGGAGGGGCATTCCTTTTTGAGAATCACTCAGAGAGGTCATTTTAATATTAATGACCTTGTTATACTACATTTTTAATATTAATGACCTCATTGTACTACATTTGCATAGTACAGGAGTAGGCAATTCCGGATCTCAAGAGCCACAGGCAGGTCAGGTTTTCAGGATATCTACAATAAATATGTATGAGATAGATTTGTATCTCAAGGAGGCAGTGGATGCAAATCTATCTCATACATAGTACAATCGGAGGCTGCTAAAAAGCACAGAAAAGACAACAGTAAGCTGTTTTAATAATTGGGTGGTAAAATATGCGCATTTAACGATGGTTTAGTGCATTTAAACAATGGTTTAGAGCAGGGGTGTCAAACTCAATTACATAAGGGCTGAAATCTAAAGCACAGGGCTCCTTTCACAAAAGCGCGCTAGCAGGGTTAACGCGCGCGACTTTTCATCACGTGCTAACCCCCGCACTGGCCAAAAACTACCACCTGCTCAAGAGGAGGCGGTTGCGGCTAGCGTGTCTGGCAGTTTAGCACGCGCTATTACGCGCGTTAAACTGCTAGCGCGCCTTTGTAAAAGGAGCCCTAAGTCATGGGCCAAATTTTTAATTAAGATACTTAGTCTTAGTAGAAGTATAGGGTTACAATCTCCCCAACCCCACACTGTGTCTGTGGTGTAAACAAAATAAATAAAAAAGACTTTTCCTCTCTTTAAGGTCCTAGTTAACACTTGCTATCTAACACCAGCTCTGACAGGGTATACATTTCAAATTTGACATATTGTAATCACAAAATAGGAAATAAAATTATTTTTTCTATCTTTTGTTGTCTGGTCATTATTCAAATTATGTTGGTCCCAGGCTCTGGTTGTCTTCTGATAACTCGATTGCCAGGGTCTCCTGCCCATTTGTCGTTTCTTTCTTTCTCCCTGCTAACCATCCATCTTCCATCTCTGTCCTCCCCTTCCATTTCCCTTCTCTCTCCCGGAGGTCTGGCATCTTTCCTTTTTTTGTCTCCATCCCCACAGCTACAGCGATGGACCCCTTCCCCAACGTTTAATGCTGTACCTCTCTTACGCTCATCATATATATCTAGCTGTAAACAGCACTGATCCCTTGTAACTGTTCATATTGTATCATCCTATAACTTAGTATAACATCCTGTATCTGATTGTAAACATCCTGTAACTATTCTCTTGTTATCTTGAACCTACTGTAATCACCCCAGTACCCGCTCACTTGGTACTTCCTGTATCTTATTGTAAACATCCTGTAGCTGTTCTCTTGTTAATATCTTGTACCTTATTGTAAACACCACAGTACCCTGTACCTCATTGTAAACATACTGTAACTGTTTTTCGTGTTAATATCTCGTACCTTACTTGATACTTGGTACTTCTTGTATCTTATTGAAAACATCCTGTAACTGTTCTCTTGTTAATATCTTGTACCTTATTGAAAACACCCAGTACCCTGTACCTCATTGTAAACATACTGTAACTATTTTTTCGTGTTAATATCTCGTACCTTACTGTAATCTCCCCAGTACCTGCTCTCTTTGTATTATCCTGTATCCTACTGTCAACACTGTACTCTCTCTAGACACGACTCCACTGTAAACCGCTTCGAACTTAGGGTATAGCGGTATATAAGAAATAAAATTATTATTATTGTTATTATTCTTAACGACCCTTTCATCCAACATCTCTCCCTCCTTCTCCACCATCCCAGGGTCCACCATCTCTCCCTTTCTCTTCCCAAATACACTCCCATCCAGTATCTCTAGCCCCCCTTCCACACCATCTCTTTTGTCCAACTTCTCTCCCTTTCTGTTCCTTCCCTCCCTCCATCCCATTGTCCACCATCTCTCTCCCTCTCCCATTCCTCTGTTTTTAGACCCATTATTTCTTCCCCCCCCATTCCGACATATGCACGTCTCTTTGGACCCTCCTTCCCTCCCTTCGTGTACTTCTACACTAGGGCCCTTTCCCCCCCCCACCCCCAAAAGCCTGTATGTTTTCCCCCTTCATTCTAGCATCCTCCGGATTCCCAGTCCCACCTTCAAAACAGCCTACAGAGGATCACCATCAGCTGTAGCAATCCTAGCAGTCTGCTGTCAGCTTCCGCACCATGTTCCCTCTGCCGCGGTCCCGCCCCTCCTCTGATGTACGGGACTGCGGCAGAGGGAATGTGGAGGCTGACGGCAGCCTGCTAGGAATGCTACAGCTGACCGGCGATCCTCTGCAGGCTGCTTTGAAGGTGAGACCGGGAAGCCGGGAGAGAGATGGTGGACAATGGGATGGAGGAAGGGAAGGAACAGAAAGAGAATTTTCTCGCAGGCCAAATCTAATTACCCTGCAGGCCAAATTTGGCCCGCGGGCTGAGTTTGACACCCCTAGTTTAGAGAATCCGTCTCAATGGTTTCTCTACCAAGGAGTCACAGCCTTTGCACACTCACAAGTTTCTCTGCTGGAGAGCTGTGAGAAAATCCTGTGATTATATGAAAGGGCTGTAACTTTGAACTCAAAACCAGATGAATACTGATGGCTAATAAATTCTAAGCAATGACGTTTCTATCAGACATGTGCAGCTGTGAAGTGTCTTAATATGATCTTAGAAGTACTTTTAACCACATATCAAAAATAAAGAACTCATATGGTAACTTTAAGCCAAGTTACATACCAAAGTATAAACACAGCTGCAAGGTATCTAGTCTAGCCAAATGTAATGACTTTCAACAAGTTTTGGGGAAAAACATCTTTATAACCAAATATAATGATCATATATCAGGAGCAAAATCCAATGATCAGCTAAATCTTCTAGTCATTAGAAGATATAGGAATAATCTCTAATTAGAACACAGCCAATGAGAATTTATATGAAAGTGACTTCTGAATGGAATAAAACGGGACTCAGGTGACAGAAAATAAGAAGGAATTGAAGAGTGGCAGAAAAGCTGTGCTGCATTGGCTGAGTTCACAAATGACTGTAATACGAGAGAACATAAGAATAGCCTTACTAGGTCAGACCAATGGTCCATCAAGCCCAGTAGCCCATTCTCACGGTGGCCAATCCAGGTGACTACCGTATTTTCGCGGATATAACGCGCGCGTTATACGCGTTTTTACCTACCGCGCATACCCCTCGCGCGTTATACGCGTGAGCGCGGTATACAAAAGTTTTTCTACATAGTTCCCACCCCGCCCGACGCCCGATTCCCCCCCCCAGCAGGACCGCTCGCACCCCCACCCCGAACGACCGCTCGCACGCGCTCCCACCCGCACCCGCGATCGGAGCAAGAGGGAGCCCAAGTCCTCTTGCCCGGCCGACTCCCCGACAATATCGGGCCAGGAGGGAGCCCAAACCCTCCTGGCCACGGCGACCCCCTACCCCCACCCTGCCCGACGCCCGATTCCCCCCCCCAGCAGGACCGCTCGCACCCCCACCCCGAACGACCGCTCGCACGCGCTCCCACCCGCACCCGCGATCGGAGCAAGAGGGAGCCCAAGCCCTCTTGCCCGGCCGACTCCCCGACAATATCGGGCCAGGAGGGAGCCCAAATCCTCCTGGCCACGGCGACCCCCTACCCCCACCCCGCACTACATTACGGGCAGGAGGGATCCCAGGCCCTCCTGCCCTCGACGCAAACCCCCCTCCCTCCCTCCAACGACCGCCCCCCTCAAGAACCTCCGACCGCCCCACCAGCCGACCCGCGACCCCCCTGGCCGACCCCCACGACACCCCCACCCCCCTTCCCCGTACCTTTGCTAGTTGGCCAGACAGACGGGAGCCAAACCCGCCTGTCCGGCAGGCAGCCAACGACGGAATGAGGCCGGATTGGCCCATCCGTCCCAAAGCTCCGTCTACTGGTGGGGCCTAAGGCGCGTGGGCCAATCAGAATAGGCCCTGGAGCCTTAGGTCCCACCTGGGGGCGTGGCCTGAGGCACATGGGCCCAACCCGACCATGTGCCTCAGGCCGCGCCCCCAGGTGGGACCTAAGGCTTCAGGGCCTATTCTGATTGGCCCACGCGCCTTAGGCCCCACCAGTAGGCGGAGCTTTGGGACGGATGGGCCAATCCGGCCTCATTCCGTCGTTGGCTGCCTGCCGGACAGGCGGGTTTGGCTCCCGTCTGTCCGGCCAACTAGCAAAGGTACGGGGAAGGGGGGTGGGGGTGTCGTGGGGGTCGGCCAGGGGGGTCACGGGTCGGCTGGTGGGGCGGTCGGAGGTTCTTGGGGGGGGCGGTCGTTGGAGGGAGGGAGGGGGGTTTGCGTCGAGGGCAGGAGGGCCTGGGATCCCTCCTGCCCGTAATGTAGTGCGGGGTGGGGGTAGGGGGTCGCCGTGGCCAGGAGGGTTTGGGCTCCCTCCTGGCCCGATATTGTCGGGGAGTCGGCCGGGCAAGAGGGCTTGGGCTCCCTCTTGCTCCGATCGCGGTTGCGGGTGGGAGCGCGTGCGAGCGGTCGTTCGGGGTGGGGGTGCGAGCGGTCCTGCTGGGGGGGGTGAATCGGGCGTCGGGCGGGGTGGGGGTAGGGGGTCGCCGTGGCCAGGAGGGTTTGGGCTCCCTTCTGGCCCGATATTGTCGGGGAGTCGGCGGTCCTTCGGGGTGGGGGTGCGAGTGGTCCTGCCGGGGGGGGGGCAGGGCAGGGCGGGTAAACGGAGAGTCGGGACAGCGCACATAGAGTCGGGGAGGGCGAAAGGAGAGTCGGGGTGGCCAGAGGAGAGTCGGGGCGGGCGAAAGGAGAGTCGGGGCGGCCAGAGGAGAGTCGGGGCGGGCGAAAGGACAGTCGGGCAGCATGCGCGTTATACCCGTGAGCGCGGTATACAAAAGTTTTTATACATAATATTGTGGTTTCTGCGCGCTATACCCGTGTGCGCGTTTTACACGGGTGCGCGTTATATCCGCGAAAATACGGTAGTACCTGGCCAAAATCCAAGGAGTAGCAACATTCCAGCATCTCAAAGAATAGTAAGATTCTGGAACCCCAATGAAAGCAACATTCTAGAGCTGAGATTGTAATGTCATAATGCCTCATTCCACAGTGCCTCAGAGCCAACCTCATCAGTGATGTTACAATGGCTTAATTGTTCTATACTTGGCTCACGTAAGAACATAAAAATGAACATGCTGGGTCAGACCAATGGTCCATCAAGCCCAGTAGCCCGTTCTCACAGTGGCCAATCCAGGTCACCAGTACCTGGCCAAAACCCAAAGAGTAGCAACATGCCATGCTACCGATCCAGGGCAAACAGAGGCTTCCCCCATGTCTTAATAACAGACTATGGACTTTTCCTCCAGGAATTTGTCCAAACCTTTCTTAAAACCAGCTACGCTATCCACTTTTACCACAACCTCTGGCAATGCGTTATCTATTTAAAATATGGACAAATTAAAGCAATAAGAAAATAAAGACTTGGTGAGAGAAGGACAAGTCTCTTTTTTTGGGTTACATTACATTAGATACTTCTATTCCGCCTGTACCTTGCAGGTTCTGAAAGTTATTTGGATTTCAACATCACGTGTTTATAGAACACACACACACACACACACACACAAAACAAGTAATCTTTGTCTTTTGTCCTGTTCTTGGGTCTTTTTCTTTAGTCCCAGGTCCACTTATCAGAGGCAGTGGAGTTGTAGCTCAATCAGACAACATACAGATATGCCTTGGAAAAGATATTTTATATAGAAATAAGGTTATTACAAATGTACGGAAAGTTATTACAGAGCTGCATCTGTGTATGTGTCACAGCGTCTGCCTGTTCCTTTAATTCTGTGAATATGTGTCAGTCCTTCTATAGGTGGTTGAGAAGGGGTGGGTGTGTATCTGAACATTTTATGTACAGTGGTACCTCGGTTTACGAGTGCACCGGTTTGCGAGTGTTTTGCAAGACGAGCAAACATTTGCAAACTTGGTGCCTCGTAAACCGAGCTTGCCTGTACGAGCGCCTCCCCCTCACCTATGATCCGGCATCCCCCCCACTCGCGTTGCCCCCCCTCCACCGCGATCCTACTTCCCCCCCTCCCCCGAGCACGTCAATGACACTAACTTTACCCCGTCTTGGCACCAGTGCCGGTGCCCAAAGATCCTCCCTCTTCTAGCGCAGCCTGGGCTGGGCGGTGCGTCGGAGAGGGAGGATCTTCGGGCACCGGCACTGGTGCCAAGTCGGATAAAGAAAGTGTCATTGACGTGCTCGGGGGGGGGAAGTAGGATTGCGGTGGAGGGGGGGGCAATGCGAGTGGGGGGAGGATGCCGGTTCGCAGGGGGGGGAAAGCCGGATCGCAGGGAGGGGTTTGGGTTAGAGTCGGATTCCTCAAGGGGGGGGAGAATGGAGCAGCGCCGGTAGCCTCGGGGGGGGGGGGGAGGAGGTGGAACCAATCAAAGCAGTTTCCCTTACTTCCTAAGGGGAAACTTGCTTTGATATATGAGCAATTTGGTTTACGAGCATGCTTCTGGAATGAATTATGCTCGTAAACCAAGGTTCCACTGTATCTATAACACCTTAATGAGGGCAAGATTCTCAAAACTTTAACGCCGTCACTAAACTGTTTTCCAGCGGTTTAGCCTGCACGCATTTTAGCGGCGGATTATCAAAATGGATTATCTCTGTCTTATGCGAGGTTTCTAGCAGTCTCTAACAATGGCATGCAAATGTGCTCTTTAACATTGAAATGAGCCCTCCGGTGGTTTCTTAAAAATCGCCGAGGCATTTTTGAAGAGCGGCTTCAGCTTTTGGTGACAAAAAGCAGCGACTGGTCCTGGGGTGCTGTTACAGTGCCAGCACTTGTGTTTTGACTTTGGCTAATGGGGAAAAAAAAAAAGTGTATCTATATATTTTTACTGCAGGATAGTAAAATCACGCTTCTTTTGAGTTTTTCAGAGAGACGGGCATGTTTCGTGTGCACTTGTTAAAAGCCAGCGTTTCTTCTTGAGCGCGTGTATGATACCCTTGTCTTGTGTGTCTGTGGGTCTTGATTAAATTTTACCTTAAAAACAAATTACAAAATGTGCAGCAGGAGAGTGTGTTTTTGTTTTTTTATACGGCATTTTTCTGCGCATGTGCCCATCAGCGATGCAAATGTAGGAAATCTTCACTGCTATCTGCCAATCTTGAAAAATGCTTGAGTACCTGAATAAATTAATGTAAACCGTTCTGAGATCCCCTGGGAGAACGGTATAGAAAATTGAATAACTAAATAAATAAAAAATAAATTTGCATGCGTGATTTTTTAAGAATGTCTTGGGTTTTTAGATTTGGTATCAAAATGGCTGCGATAGCAGACCGTCACATAACACGGGTTTTTCAAGTTTCAAGTTTAATAGTTCATTTGATTAATCACTTAATCGTAATTCTAAGCGATGTACAATTTAAAATACATTCAGAGGGAAACAAACATTACAGACTTTAAATAATAACATTAAATTAAAAATAGTCCAATATACTCATAACAAAAGGCAATGAAGGGAAGTGAAATACAATTCATGATAGAAAAGCAGAATAAAAAAGGGAAAATACATGAGGAAAACAAATAATGAAATATAATAGAAAAGAAAAAAAACAAAAACAATGGTCACAAAATTAATAGATTAAATATCGAAGGCATCTTTAAAAATAAATGTTTTTAGATTACTTTTAAATTTTCCCAGATCATGCTCATTTCGTAGGTAAATTGGAAGAGCGTTCCAAATCTGTGGAGCAGTTACAGAAAAAATAAACTGCCGTCTTGTGCTAATAATCTTGAGCGAAGGAATAGTCAGCAAATTTTGTTCGTTGGATCTTAAGGTTCTGCACGGATAATAAGGGACTTCTTTCTCTTACTTAATTATCATCCTTCCTCCCACCTCTCCCATCACCTCAGCTCCTCCTACACTCTACCTTCCTGATATCAATCTGTTTCAGGAAGAACATTCCTTTCAAATTAAATATGATGTTTTATATGATGTAGAACAGGCCTCAACAAATTTCCACAAAATCTAGAAGCCAACCCAAAAACTTAGGAGTCAGTTGTGGACACATCTCTTGCTTCTCCCTCAGAAGCCTTTCATTAGGTACTTTATCCAAAATATACCTCCAAAATTTTTTGCCCCAAAAATCGTCTATCTGGATGTCCAGACGGTTGATTGTCCAGACCGCCAATATGTCTATCTTTATACCACTTTTTCGACCAAAATTTCATCTCATGTCCCAAACATCCAGAACAAGACCATTTGGATGTGGGAGGGGTCAGGATTGTGATGGACTGGCCACCCAGACAAGGCAACAGAGCTGTGGGGCACCTTACAGGGCACTGCTGTGAACTTCACAAAAAGAATACCAGATAAACATCTCACCAGAACTCCTTTATAGGTTATGATGAGCCCCCCAAAACCAAAAAGGTTGGGATAGTGGGAGTGGAGATTAGAAGGTCAGGGGCAGCATGGCTCGAGTGTCTACACTAGGTGATCTCTATAAGGTAACAGCAGTGTTACTACCTCCCTGAGCTCTCCTGCTATTTCAAAGTCATTGGGGTTAGTGGAGAAAGGTATGGGGGAGGTGGCAGAGTCAATGCAGATGAGAATGAGGGGCAAGGTACAGGTAAGGAAGAGATGGCATGGTCCATAAAGGTAGGGGGTAAGGGACAGGTATGGTGGAGGTGGCATGGTCTGCAAGGGCAGGGGAACAAACCTTATAAAAATGGGGATGATGGGGAGGTCAGCCTGGGGAAAAGGAGGGGGACTGGGGACTGGGGTATGGGGCAGGAAGGGGACTGTCAAGCCATGGCTTTCTAAGGGTCAATCTAAAGGAGGGAGGGAGGCAGGGCAGGGCTGGGCCTGCAGTGCTTGGGTACAGGGGATCGGGAAGGGCCAGGATGGAAAGAGAAATGGCAGGGATGATGGGGGCAGGACCAGCATGGGGCATCTGGAGAGAGAAAAGAGGAAAGACAAATTATATAAAATAGTCGTTAGTTTTATTAAGAAACAGGAATAGAATCAGTTATGGTGAAAAATAATGTATTACTTGTAAAACTAATATATTAGCAATGAAAAATTACTGTCTATCTCTACTAGCATCACATGCCATCCCAGCCCACTCACCCACTCCTCCAGCCACCCCTCCCAATGTATTACAACCATAAAGAACATATACCTAGACTATTGGCCAGACAGCTTTTTATGAGGGCCAGTCACCCCCTGCACGCCTTCCGCAGCTTCCTAGCACGCTTCTTCAGTTCTTCAATCTGAAAAACAACATTCCTAAAAGCAACTAGTAAATGCCCGCGATATTGAAGCAAAAGTAAGAAAACCCATTGGTATATAAAGGAAAACGTATTTAAATGTATATAAAACATATAACAGGAAACTACTGGTAAAAAGGTGACCTTTACGATATATGTAAAGGCACTGCATCGCTTCTAGGATGTATAATGAGAAGATCTCAAAGCCAGAAATAACTGACAACCTTTCCAGCATACAAGTGATATTTCATATAATAGATTTTTAGTTGAGTGCCATACATTTTCCCATGTAGATATAAAGGTCAGCACTAGGGTAGTGACTGAAATTTTGTATGTACATTGCCACAATAGAGAGAAGTAGACAGGGGCAAAGCTGCAGTAAAATGGCCAGAATAGCTGACAATCTTACTGAGTATAGCTAAAAGGTCCACTCGTTGAATAGGGTCTGGAGGGTCCTCTATCCCCTTCCATCTTCCAGATGTGCCATCTCCTCAACTCTCTAAGGAAGAAGCATTTCACATTTATCACAAAGAGCTGTGCTAGCCATAGGACTTCAAAGTCTGAAAAATTAGGCTTGTGCCCACGAGATGCATCTGGCAATGCTCCTTGATGTTCACATTCTGCATAACAGGGGACAAGAATGGCGTGGCTTATATACACATACAGTTCACATTCCAGTTTTAATGCTGAAGTTTCACAACTAAAGTAAATATTTCTTTTTCTCTTTTTACTTTTTTTAAGGAGGAAAAAGGCCTTCAAACACAGTGAAGTTAAAATTATTAATCCCTAACTGGATCCAGTTTACATATCTAAGAACAGTACAATATCAGATAAGTTTTATATTTTTATACATCAACAAGTCTATTTTTCTCTTTGGAGGGTAAGAAACATAGAAATATGATGGCAGATAAAGGCCAAATGGCCCATCCAGTCTGCCCATCCGCAGTAACCATTATCTCTTCCTCTCTTTAAGAGATCCCATGTGCCTGTCCCAGGCTTTCTTCAAATCATACACAGTCTCTGTCTCCACCACTTCTTCTGGGAGACTGTTCCTTTGGGCCTCCAACAACAGCAGCAGCGGTAGTAGTGATCAACCATTAGAAGCAGTGACAAATGGGCTGTTTGCAGCCTGCTCTGCCAGGGCTTCTCTCTGCCACATCATCAGTGGCGTCATCAGTGACGTAGCAGAGGAAAGGCCCTGGCAGGCCAGGCCACAAGAAGCCTGTTTAGAGCACTGCTTCCAACAGCCGGCCATCGCCACTGCTGCTGCTTTAGAAGGCAGGCCAGAAGGTTTCACGTTCAAGTTTCAAGTTTATTTAAGATTTCTTATACCGCCCAATCAGCCTTCTAGGTGATGTGACCTCATTGTATTGATATACTTCAGAGACGGGATAGAAAGAAGATTTTTGGCAGACAATCTTAGAGTCTTAGAAGGACTATAGGGGATAAGAAGATTATTAATAGATTTGGGTTGGTTATTTGTCTAGTAGTTTAAAAAGTTAGTAAAAGAATTGTATAAGTGATTCTGTGTTCTACTGGCAACCAATGAGCTTTATGTAGGAGGGGGGAGATCTTTGTCGGCAGCCTTAATTCGCTGCTCTGCTGGCGTCAGACCTTCCTCTCTGCTGGTCCCACCTACTTCCTGTTTCTGCAAAGGCAGGACCTGGCAGAGATGAAGGCCCGATACCATCAGAATAGTGAAATTCCCAGACCATTTCACAGACCCCAGGAGCACCCCCTCATGGTATGCATCCGAGACAGACAGCACACACACACACACCCCTCTTTGGTACACCACTACATGATATAGATCAGTGTTTTTTAACCTTTTTACACCCCTGGACGACAGAAATAAATAATTATTTTGTGGACCGGCAAACTACTAGGACTAAAATTTAAAAACCCCGTTTCTGCCCCATCTCCGCGAGCTCGGTCACCTCAGTAACTATAGAAAAATAGATAAATATAGTGCAAAATATAGACAGCAAATATAAATTCTCAAAACTGACATGTTTTGATCACTAAATTGAAAATAAAATCATTTTTCCTACCTTTGCTGTCTGGTGATTTCATGAGTCTCTGGTTGTGTTTCCTTCTGTCTATGTATCCTTTCTTTCATTTCTTTCTTTCTGCACTCAGGCCCAAGAATTGTCCCTTTCTATTCCTTCCCTCTTTCCTTCCTATGTCCTTAGTGCCCCTGGTGCCTCCTTCCCATGTCTTTAGTGCCCCCAGTACCTCCTTCCCATGTCCTTAGTGCCCCTTCCTGTCTTTAGTGCCCCCAGTGCTTCCTTCCTATGTCTTTAGTGCCCCCAGTGCCTCCTTCCCATGTCCTTAGTGCCCCCAGTGTCTCCTTCTCATGTCCTTAGTGCCCCCGATGCGTCCTTCCCATGTCTTTGGTGCCCTCAGTGTCTCCTTCCCATGTCTTTAGTGCCCCCAGTGCCTCCTTCCCATGTCCTTAGTGCCCCCAGTGTCTCCTTCCCATGTCTTTAGTGCCCCCAGTGCCTCCTTCCCATGTCCTTAGTGCCCCCAGTGCCTCATTCCCATGTCCTTAGTGCCCCCGAAAAAATAAAATCATTTTTCCTACCTTTGTTGTCTGGTGATTTCATGAGTCTCTGGTTGTGTTTCCTCCTGTCTGTGTATCCTTTCTTTCTTTTCTTTCTTTCTGCACTCAGGCCCAAGAATTGTCCCTTTCTGTTCCCTCCCTCTTTCCTTCCTATGTCCTTAGTGCCCCCGGTGCCTCCTTCCCATGTCTTTAGTGCCCCCTTCAAATGTCTTTAGTGCCCCCAGTGCCTCCTTCCTATGTCCTTAGTGCCCCTTCCTGTCTTTAGTGCCCCCAGTGCCTCCTTCCTATGTCCCTCTCACTGCCTTCCAAACTTTGTCCCACCCCCACCCCCGAAGCCAGCCTGCCTGTCTGTCTACCTCTCTTCCTCCCTCCCTGGCCAAAGCCAGCCTGCTTCCTGCCTACCTCCTTCCCTCCCTGTCACGCGCAAAAAAAAAAAAAAAAAAGCCTCGCTCCTTCCTTTCCCCGGGTCGGCTGCTATCTTACCACCCTGCTGCAGCTAAAGCTGACAGAAAGTCTTCTGACGTCGGAGAGGACGTTTTGGGCCAGCCAGGCAGCGATTGGCTGGCCCAGAACGTCCTCTCTGACGTCAGAATTGACGTTGGAAAGAAGACTTCCTGTCGGCTTTAACAGCAGTAGGGTGGTAAGATAGCAGCCGACCCTTTAATGTTGCCGGCCCTGCACCGACCGGCAGAAATTTCCTGTGGACCAGCACCGGTCTGCAGACCGGCGGTTGAAGAACATTGATATAGATGTTGAAATCCTTGAAAGTTATTAATGAACAAAGTTTCAAGTTTCAGGTTTATTATAAATTTGATTGATTGCTTATTCAAAATTCTAAGCGATGAACATATCAGTAAAATTACAAAAAATTAAGGGGGCAACAAAACAAACAAAGAACTAAACCTTACAAAACATATTGAAGACGAACTTTACAAACATATTAAAACAAGAGGAAAGAATGGGAAAAGAAACACAAATTGTTGATAGAAAAGAAGACAAGTATGGTAAAAAACACAATAGGAAGAGAGAGAACAATGAACCTCAGAGAAGTTATGGAATTGGAATGAAACTCCTAGTCAAGCTTTCTAATTATCAAATGCATCCTTAAAAAGAAAGATTTTTAGTTTGCTCTTAAATTTATCCAAATTGTTTTCTTCCCTTAAGTAAATATGGAAGGAATTCCAAGTTTGAGGAGCTGTGACAGAAAAGATGAAATGCCGCTGTGTGTTAATAATTTTAAGTGAGGGAATAACTAGTAAATGTTGATCATTGGACCTCAGATGTCTAGTTGAGGCATAGGGAATCAATGATTAGTAGATGAAAGCCGGTGTTTTGTATAGCAAAGATTTGAAGGTAAGCAGACTTAATTTATACATTATACGGTGCGCGACTGGGAGCCTTCTTAAGAAGGGGAGTCACGTGATCAAATATCTTAGCTTTCATTATAAGTTTAATTGAAGCATTTTGGATGATCTGTAAACGTCTGATTTCATTTTGGGCTATTCCCTTGAATTGGGCATTACAATAATCGATTTTTGAAATAACCAATGAGTAAATTAATATGTTAAAAGACTTTTGACATAGAAATTTTGAAACTGAACGGATTTGACGAAGTCTGTAGAAAGTTGATTTAACAATGTTACTAATGTGATCATGATAGGTTAATTTATCGTCAAAGATTACCCCTAAGATCTTAATGCTACTTATCAACTGTAAATAAGTTTAGAACTATCTTTCCAGGGAAAGAACATGACATTTGATTTATTCACATTAAGAGCTAATCTGTTAGCATCAAGCCACTGGTGAATCTGTTCAAGTTTCTTATTAATTGCTATTGTTTCGAGAAAGTTATTGGGATCAACTTTTTTAACTAAAGGGAAATTATGGATCTGGAAGACATTAAGGGCTCCTTTTACAAAGGCACGCTAGCAGTTTAACGTACATAATAGTGCTTGCTACACCGCCGGATGCGCTAGCCGCTACCACCTCCTCTTGAGCAGGCGGTAGTTTTTGGCCAGCGCGGGGGTTAGTGTGTGATGAAAAGTCGCGTGCGTTAAGGAGCTCTAAATGAAGCTGCAAAGAATTAAACCTAAAGAGCATCACCAGGAAATACTTTTTCATAGAAAGTGTAGTGGATGCATGGAATGGCATGCCCTCCTGGTAGAAGTGGTGAGGACAAAAACAGGGGTATAATTCAAAAGCATGGGATCAACACAAAGGATATAGCAGAAAATAAGTTCCACTATAATTATTTATTGTTTATTGCCTGTTGTTTATTGAAAACTTCTTTACCGCTACTAATGACTAGGGAGTCAATTCAGAGCAGTTCACATGAGCTTCTGCAATAGTGTTACAATACATGAGCTACGATAGATGAGATTTAGTGTTGGTGTTACAGTTACAGTACAATGCATGAGCTTTAGTTATGGCGTTTCTATACAGAGTTAGAGGGTTTCTGTGATGGTTATTTATACATGTGCATCAGATGGTGATCGGTGATGGGATTGATGCTTTTGGGCATCATGGTATGTTGCATCTACATATCCTTTACTGAGTATACAGTATTTATCACAGAGGATCCCTAAAGAGCAAAGAAATGGAATCATATGAAAACTTAAATGGTTTTCACACCTCAAAAAAGGCACAGAAGGATACAACCTGCACAGTGTGGTGGGTACAACCCTAAACAAAGGCAGAGAGGGGTATAATGAATGTGGTCTGAGTGACATCTCTATCCTTTCATATATTGGCATTATTTTCCCTTTCTAACCATGATTTGCTTTTGTTTGTATGCCACTTAGATCCATAAATGTTTGAGATCTGAAAATAGTAAGAAGTTGAGTTTGGGGCAGCTGGACCCAAGATGGCAATCTAGATGGACGTGCGACGCTGAGCTCCATGCTGCAGCCGTCTGACTCATACCCACGTGCTGTTTTTTAGCGGTTTATTAAGCCACTTGCTGATTTTTTCTTAGGAGCTGTTCTGCTTGCTCTTTACAGCTCTGTTCTTTTTCGCGATGGGTAAAAGGAAGGGAGCTACGCGGCCAGGACCTCCGGGAGCAGCAGCAAGCCTCAAGCTGATGAAGCAGACGAGGTTGGATGCTGGATTGACGCGCCAGCCAATGAAGGCTCCCCAGACTTCGGGAGAAACGCCGGTCCAGAGGCAGGCACCTTCCCAACCTGGGAGCTGGAATCCTGCATCGGAGAAGGTGGACCAGCTGTTCCAGGGAAGTGTGCAGCTGCTAAGCTCCAGAGAAAAGGAGGGAGCAGGAGAGAAGGGAGGACAAGCTCCCACCACGTTAAGACCAAAAACGCCCGCTGCAGGAATTGGTGAGATACCTGCCTGCTCCGTTGGAACAGTTTGGGGAGATTACTAAACCTGATAAAGTCACTATGGATGACCTGTGGAAGGCCATAACCACTATGAAAAGCTTAGAAAAGCTGTTAATATGGTGCGTTCTGAATGTGCTGCTACTAGCTTCCAGGTTAATGCACAAGGAGTAACTCTGAAGGAACACTCTAATTATTAAACATGAAGAACAAATTTCTCAAATAAAATCATTAAAGACTGAGATTATAAAAGAAAGTGTTGTTTTCCAGAAAAAGTTAGAATATATGGAGAATAAACAGAGAAGGAATAATCTGAGATTACTACATTTTCCTAAATCTCCGGTGATTTCTCCTTTGGAAATGGTGAGGAAATATCTGAAGGAGATTCTGTTAATTCCAGAAGAAGGACTGCCACCAATAATAAGAGTCAGTGGTATACCTAGCATATGTGACACCCGGGGCCCATCATTTTTTGACACCCCCCAAACCCCCCCCCCATCTGTACAGAAAACATGATTTTTAGTAACAAGCCACACGTCACACATGAGTACCTAGGAAAAAGCAGCATCTTACATATGCAGTGAGCAGTACAATATCAATACACCCATTGTAAAACTAACAAGCCAGACTAGTACAGATCAATCCTGCAGTCAATCCTAACAAAAAAACATGTCTTTCGAACACACAGAACACAGAAAACACCTTCGCCTAGTATGGAATATGTCATCACAAACTAACCCCTCCCCATTTTACAAAACTGTAGTGTGAATTTTAGCCATGGTGGTAACAGCTCTGACACTCAGAATTCTGAGCATCAGAGCTGCTACCACCACGGCTAGCGCTAAAAAATGCTCCAAAGTTTTAAAAAAGGGGGGATAAAATAGAAATACATAGACAAAGGTTTAATTGAACCAGTAAGAAGCTGGATTCTGCATACAAAGCAACACCACAGAAACAGTGACACATGTCTCCTAAAGCAATAAATAAATAGAAAATTTTTGTTCTACCTTTGTCTTCTCTGGTTTCTGCTTTCCTCATCTTCTTGTTACTCTCTTCCTTCCATCCACTGTCTGCCATCTCTCTTCCTCTATATGGCATCTTCTCTCCTATGCCCCTTCCAGAAACTGTATGCCTCCCCCTTCCATCTCTCCTTTCACCCCCATTGGTCTGGCATCTCTCTCCTCTCCTTCCCTCTCCCTTTCTTCCCTCATTTTCCTTTTCAATTTATTTTCTGCATCTGTCTAGATTACGTTCTTACTACCCTCTCATCAATGTCCTTTTTTACTGTCTACCTAAAGCTTGCCACCTCTTTCCCTCACCCCTTCCTGTATCTAACTCTATCCTCGTCTTTCAATCCAGCATGTGCCCTTTTTTCTTTCACCTCCCCACTTCCTTCCAGCGTCTGCTCCCCCTCTCCCTCACACTTCCATTCAGTGGCTGTCCCTCTCTCTACCCCTTCCATCTACTGTTCACCTTTTGTCTCGCCCCTTCCAGTCACTGCCCTCTCTGCCCTTTCCATCCAATGTCTGCCTTCTCTCTCTTCCATACAACATCTTCCTTCTTTCTATGCTCCTTTCATAACTATCTATCCTGTGCCCCTTCTCTCCTTTGTACATGATTGATTTCAGCTCTGCCACCTCTCCATTTTTTTCTCTCTATCACCAACCCATTCAAGCTCACTCATTCAGATTGAACTCTGGATGCTATTCTACAGACTAAAATTAAACCCTGACAAAACCAAATTTTTCCTGGCTACCTTCAACGACAAAATCAAAGACATCACAATACAAGTGAAAGGAACGGCTTTCCCCCTCGAACAATCCTTAAAAGTTCTGGGAGTCACCCTAGACAAACATACTGATATTACAGTCAGGAAATGCATCTCGGTGCTCTGGAAACTACGCACCATAAAAAAATACTTTGATGACACCTCATTCCGCCTTCTGGTACAATCCTCCATTCTCAGCATCCTTGACTACTGCAATATCATTTACTTGGGCTCCACGAAGAAAACCATCAGAAGACTGAAACTGATCCAGAACACCGCCGTCCGCCTTATATTTGGCTTGAACAAATGGGAACACATCACTCCTTTCTACCACAAACTACACTGGCTACCTTTTGAATCTAGAATCCTATTCAAGTTTGCATGCTTTTGCTACAAAACTTTATTTGGCCTATCTCCGAGCTATCTCATCCCGCATTTCAATCTGAACTGCAACAAAAAGAACTCCCGCAGAATCAATCTATTTGCCTTCCCCTCCCCAAAACTATGTCACCTCAAAAGGTTCTTCAACAAAACCTTTGCCTTCCAGGCGGCCAAACAGAACCCATGGCTAGCCCAAATTATGCTCGAGGCCCCCACCTACCTTGATTTCAGAAAACTTCTCAAAACTTATTTATTCCACGGACAGAATCCCTAATCCCCCTTCTCCCACTCCTCTCACCCCTCCCACCAATGATCTGAACTCTCCCTTTACTCCTTCTTATTGTCATATCCTTACCTAACCCCAATGACTTGTACAACCCCTTCATGCTTACCTCAATGACTTCGTTGCTTGTAAATCTGAATAATTGTAATTCTTGTAAATTTATTTAATTGATGTGAACCGCCTGGGTATGGCGGTATACAAAAATAAAGTTATTATTTATTTATCCCCTATGCTCTGGCATCTCTCTCTTCTCCTTTCTTTCCTTCGCACCTCACAGTCTGGTATCTGCCCTTCCCTGATTCTCTGGCATTTCTCTCTTTTCCTTCCATCTTCCCCTACCCCTCCATGCTCTGAGATCTCCCCCTTCCTTTTCCCTTAGTCTGGCATACCTTCCTCTTTCCCTCCAAGCCCTTGCATCTCCTTTCATTTCCTCCCTCATCTTCCTTCTCCCTCCATCTGGGTACAGCAACACTCTCCCCTGCAGCTCTGGACTTCCCCACACCTGCTCCCCCCAAATTGCCAATGCTTCGGTTACTCTTCTTTCTTCCTCCCTCCCCCCAACGCGGGACCCTGCGGCATCATCAGCTCTTAGTCCCTCTAACGCCGGTGCTGCAGCTCTGGACTTCCCCACGCTTAACATCCCCCCCCCCCCCCGATCGCTATTATTTTAAACATTATGGCAGCCGCGGCGCTGTATCCATCGGAGGAGACTTCTAACCTCGGCCTGCCCCAGAACTCTTCCTGCAGCCACCACCTGCCTAGGCGGGAACAGGAAGTTGCTGTTGCAGGAAGAGTTCCGGGGCAGGCCGAGGTTAGAAGTCTCCTCCGATGGATACAGCGCCGCAGCTGCCATAACATTTAAAATAATAGCGATTGGGAGGGGAGCAGGTGTGGGGAAGTCCGGAGCTGCAGGGCCAGCGTTAGAGGCAGTGAGAACAGCCGGCTGTGCAACCCCCACAAGGCGTGCACCCGGGGAGGACCGCCCCCCCCCCCGCCCCTCCCCTTGGTACGCCACTGATAAGAGTCCAGAGTATTTCTATGGGTACTTAGAAACAAATAGCTTCTACTCCAACAGGAGAACTGGAGATATAAGAGAGTAAATTAGACCTGACAAACTTTCGGGAAAGTTCCCTGGATGTAATAACAGAGAGAATTACCCTTATAGTGACATTCGCCTTGGAGTTTGACAAGGACTTAGTTTTTCGTTCTTATTTCAGGCACATGAAGGACTCTTTCCTTGGCTCAACAGTAAGAATTTTTCCTTATATTTCAAAAGAAACGCAGAAGAAAAGGAAGGATTTCTTATTATATCGCCCCAGAGTGGTTGCCCTAGGGGCGTCATATGTCTTAAATTTTCCAGTTAAATGCTGTGTCTCTTTGCAAGGGAAGAATTTCTTATTTTATGAATCTAAGCAATTGCTAGAATTTATTGTAGCTAGAGTATAACGAACCGGCTGTCTAGGGGAGATATCATGCCTTCTAACCCATCTATTTGAGATTTATATATACTTTGGGGTCTTTTTACAAAGGCGCAGTAGCGGTTTAACATGTGGATATTTCCTTGTTCTTGGATCTAATTTGAGAACTAAATAATTTGTTTTGTTTCCTTACATATATATATATATCTACCTGTATAGTCATTGTGACTTTAGGTTTTAATTTCTTAATTCCTTTGCAAGTGTATTTTGCTTGTTTGTTATATTAAAGTTTCAATAAATAAAAAGTAAAAAAAAAAAGAAGTTGAGTTTGGAGGGTAAGATGTTAGTCTCTGATGTTAAGATTGGGGCAGGTGCCAAGCTCTGGAATGCTCTGCCTGGTATTCTGTGATTCTGTGATGGGAGACTGAACTTTAAGAAAATGTTGAAAACACAATTATTTGTCAATGCCTTCATGTGCTAATGTTATTTTCTGTTAATGCCTTCCTGTCTTGTAAATGTTTTTATGCGATTTTGTCTTTCCATCTTGTAGGATGAATTTAAAAGAAGGTTTTAATAATGATATCGTTAGTTAATGTTTTATTGCGTTTGTCTTGTTGAAACATGTTTAGCATTTTTTAATATGTATGCATGTAATTTTGTAAACAAACTTAACATTTATTTATTTATTTATTTATTTTAATTTATGCTTTTGAATACATTTACAATATCCAATTATTCAAGGAAAAAAAGAAAACATCTCTCAAAACAATTCATAATCATTCATTCTTACAAAATTCTTTTTAAGCCCACATTATGGGGAAACATGTTACAATTTCTAAACAAACAAGCTTAAAGGAAAAGATTAAGGACAAAAATTCTCAGTTCGTCCCAACGAACCTTGAATCATTCCTTACTAATAGGGATTCTAATTTCTCCTCTTATTCTCTACTGATGAAACAAAATCATTTCTGTTCTCTTGCTACAAAAAATTGTTGTAATTGTACGGGGTCCCAAAAAACATACTCAATATCTTGTAACTTAACTAAACATTTACAAGGAAATTTCAGGTAGAAAGATGCCTCTAGAGCCAAAACTCTAGTTTTTAACTTCAAAAATTATTTTCTTAAACAAACATAACATTTATATCCTCCAGTTCAAACACTGAAACTAAAGCTCAAGGTTTAACTATTTTATACCTACAGCATACAATTGAAGCACATATGCAGGGGAATTTGCCTCAGAAGCTACCGGGCAGTCATTGCTCCAGAGCTAGGAAGGAGAACCTGAATTCCTCATTGGTTAACCTTCAATATTCTGTCATAGGCAACCCCACTGTGCCAACTATAACGGTAAGGTGATTAAATATTAATCTAACACAGTGCAAGCCATACTTATCTGTTGCTTTATGGCAGACAGGCTTGATAATGTGGTACATTCACTAGTGAAAACTTCCCCTCCAAACAGCTGATGAAGGCCTACGTTTCATGATTGCAAAATCATTTCTTCAGGGCTCTGCAGTTTACTAATGCTGAGAGTCTCACATAGCTTTAGCTTCAGCGTTTGAACTGGAGGATATAAGTGTTGTGTTTGTGGATTTTTGCTCCGGTTCCTCTTTATTTTTCTTTTTGTAATTTTGTAAACCGCATAGTTTTTATGCGGTATATTCATTTTTTAACAAATAAATAAAATTAATTCATAAAAGTTGGATGGCAAGTCAATAAATAATAATAACAACAACCTGCATAGAATGGCAGACTAGATGGTCTTTACTGGCTTTTATTTGCTATCATTTAATATTTTACTCTTCTTCTATGAATACTCTTTCTGCCTCAGCAATAAAAACACAAAAAGGAGAAATTCAAATGGGCAAGGGAAAGTTGTTAACGTGTTTCTTGAGCATGATAAATGACAGATGTGCTCTGGAAGTTTTATTTCTAAAGAATGATTTTATTTATCTATCAGCAGTTCAAGTGGGGTGATAGAAATATATCGGCATTGTTGTTCAGCACCACTGTCTGGACAGCTCCTTGATTGACAGATGTTCACTTCAATATCAAGAGTTATTTTCAAGTACAGTGGTGCCTCACACAACGAACTTAATTGGTTCCAGGAGCAAGTTTGTTATGTGAAACGTTCGTTATGTGAAACACGTTTTCCCATAGGAATACATGTAAAAAAAAATAATTCGTTCTGCAGCATAAAATATGCTAAGATGACATAAAAAAGATAAATTTTTTGTTATTATTTTTATTTAGATACATCTAAAAACATACATCTCCCTGTCCTTTTACTTCCACTATCTTCCTATCCCATCTCTATTCCCTTTTGTCCCTCTCCCCATGATCAATCATCTCACCACCTCTCTCTGCCCTCACCCTCAGGGTTCAAGATTGCTTCCACTCTTTTTCCTGTTGTTCTCTCTGCCTGTCACCCTATGATTTAGCATCCCTTCTGCCCTTGTCCAATATTTCCCCTTCTCTCCCTCCCTCTCATCCCCTGCTCCAACATGTGCTTTCAGCGGCCTTCTCCCCCCTTAAGCGTCTTTTCTTCTCCACTCCACCTTTCCTCCCTCCCTGCCTCCACCTTTGTGGCGCTTTTGCACCCGACCGACAACAGAACAGGCCCGGTCGGACAAATCTCCCTGTCCTGTAGCCGCGAATCTAAATTACCTTCTTACAGCAGCTGGATTATTGAAGCTGCTGTAAGAGGTAATTTAGATTCGCGGCTACAGGGCAGGGAGGTTTGTCGGCCGGGCCTGTTGTCGGTCGATCGGGGGACCTGACCAGCTGTGCACATTCTTCGGGGCGGACCGCCCCCTCCCCCCTCTTTCGTTCGCCATTGCCTTCTTCCTACCTGCCCTGCCGCAGCCGCACACAGCCGACCGGAAGTCTTCCTGATGTCAGCGCTGACGTCGGAGGAAGGGAGGGCTTTGCTTAAGCCCTCCCTCCGACGTCAGCGCTGACATCGGGAAGATTTCCGTTCGGCTGTGTGCTGCGACAGGGCAGGTAAGGAGAAGGAGACTACCCTCGACCAACCCCGCTGCGATCCAACCCCGCAGGAACCCCGGAAGGATGCAGCTCGGGCGACTTCGTTGTGTGAAACGAAGTACGTTATACGGATCACGACATAAAGTTCGTTGTGCGCAGCGTCCGCTGTGCGAGGCGGCCGTTATGCGAGGCACCACTGTATATGAATTACATTACATTAATGATTTCTATTCCGCCATTACCTTGCGGTTCAAGGCGGATTACATAAGAATTGTCAGGACATTTAGAAGTACATAAGGAGTAGTCTGGACATTTTCTAAGTTGCTAAGGATTAGAGAGTATTGCAGGAGATGCTTGACCCTACAAAAATAACTCCAGGCCCACACTATGGGCTCCTTTTACAAAGGTGCGCCACGGGTTTTAGCGTGCGCTAGCTGCTACCACCTCCTTTTAAGCTGGTGGTAATTTTTCAGCTAGCGCGCGCTAATCTTGTCCGTGCGCTAAAAACGCTAGCTAGTATTAGTAAGCTTTAGCAAGCCAAGCTTTTGGTTTGTGCTACCAGGATCTACTAACAGGACTTTCATTCATCTGTTTTAATCAGAAGCAGAAACATTATAGAGGGATATAACTCTGTTGGAGAAAGTGCAGAGGCGAGCCACGAAACTTGTCAAAGGAATGGAGAATTTGAGCTACAAAGAACGACTCAGGAAACTGGGATTGTTTACCCTCGAGAAGAGAAGACTGAGAGGGGATTTGATAGAGACTTTTAAAATATTAAAAGGATTTGATATAATAGACCAAGAAGCAGCATTGCTAACATTCTCGGATGTGACACGGACAAGAGGTCATAGCCTGAAACTGAGCGGCAGCAGGTTCAGGACAAATGTCAGGAAGTTCTGTTTCACACAGCGAGTGGTGGGTGCTTGGAATGCACTCCCAGAGGAGGTTGTGGCGGAGACTATTGTAATGGGGTTCAAGTGCAGGTTGGATGCACACCTTCTTGCATATCATATTGAGGGATACGGTAAAGTCGGGCCTCCAGAAAGGAATACCTAAATGGGCCGCCGCGTGTGCAGAGCACCAGACTAGATGGACCTCGGTCTGATCCAGTGAAGGCATTTCTTATGTTCTTATTATGTGCTCTTGGACCCAGTAGATATGGCAAGTCCTGTATCATATATGGCAGGGCTTCCCAAATGTGACCCAGTAATCCACAGTTAGATTAATTTGAATGCACTGAAGACCTGATCTATGCAAACTGACCCCATTTATGCTTGTTGCAAGTTTCCAGGTCCATTCTATGGACTTTCACAACAAAATTCAAATTTCTGACCAACTGACTTTCCCACCAAAATTCAAATTGGTGGACTGCCCTGTTCCCAATCAGGTCAATGAACCCGCTATTTACAAAAAAGTCACACTGCAGACTTCAGAGCATATCCTGAAGAAAGCCAAAGCATGATGGCTGAAACGTTGGTTTCTACCTGACAAAAACGCAGCAAAACTTGGAAACCTGCAACAAACACTATGCCAGCTGCGGAGACCCTGAGAGAACATCTGACTCCATGTACAGTATATTCATTATGGATATCCTGGAAACCCAACTGGCTCTGGAATGCCCAGGATAGGTTTGGGAAAACCTATTGTGTGGTACCTTTCTAAGTCATTAGAATATTGAGACTATGTAACATGGCAAAACCTCTGGAGTTCACTTCCCTACTAGGATGTCACTGAATGTAATCTTCATTTGTATGAGTTATCATAATGATCACACCAGTTTAGAACTGCGTCATACACTAAATAGTATATAGAACTTTGGATTCCATGTCCTGGAAACACATGTCTGATCACCCTTCTCTGAACTATAAATGTAGAGTGATTTGCTCAATCCCAAAGGCTACACTTTGAACTGATGTCCCATTCTCTTCTTTCCACCAGATAGGGATGTGCCAGAGGTCTGCTGTTACCATAGACTTATCTTGACTCCTTTCTTTCTGTGACTGCCACCTCACTTAGCATCCTACCTTCTTTTTTAACTTCATTTTAAGCATAAGGAGGATCGTATATACGTTTCATTTTCTAATGTCCTGTGGAAGAAGACAACCAGCTGTTTTCCTATCCAAGCAACAAGTTCTTGGCTCTTTTTTTCAGTTTATTTGTTCATTTTTGTAAATGTGAAGGACAGGATGTACTAGAAAAGCCTTGAAGGATTATAACATCCCTTCATATCTTTCTCTTGGAGAAATTAAGTACCACAGATGTTTTATGGATCCTCTCTCCTTACGAGACCACTCTTTGCCAGAAATCAGGAGGTCAGAGAACCTTTTGGCTGAATTTAGGGCGTGGTTTAGTTCCAGTGCCTATTGGATTAGCCAGGGGTAGCCAAGACGCCACAGGCCTCAGTCATACTTCAGATAAAATGATCTTGTTCTTATCTGCAATCTTTTGAAATGACTTTGCTGAATTGACTCCTCCTGGAGAAATAATCATTCATGGATAAACCACTCAAGGTCAGCATTTGTCTTTTTTTTTTAGTTCAACATTTTTATTGAAAGATTTTCAGTTGTACAACTCAGACATTATTATTAATAAAGAAGGTATATTTCTATCATTTTAACTTGTTCTAATTTTTTTAACTTTGGAATCTGCTTTGATATACATGTATTTCAAGGAAGATGACATAGAAAATACCAAATAAACTTAAACTTATTAGACATGAAAGCACAAAGCTCGGGTGATTAAAGGCAGCTTTAACATTCTCAAGGAAAAATTAAGCATTCTTATATGCTGGTCTTGCTCCCAGTCTGTCTCTCATGTCTTCATAATACATATGTTAAAATTAAATGCAGTAGCTGCTTTGCTTATCCCCCTTTTTTACAAAGCTGTGCTAGCAGCTGCCACATGGCAAAAGCCCCAAAGCCCTTTCAATCCCTATGGACTTTGAAGCAGTTATCACAGCGGCAGCCGTTAACATGGCTTTGACTCCCAGTGCCTAGCATAGTGATACAGTTTTCCCTGATTCCTGTTTGGCCTTGCTGCTTTCTAAATTTCTGTTCTAATCTCATCCAGTCTCAGATCCCCTCCAGGACCCTGAGCAAGTCATTCCACCTTCCTGTGAGTTTATTTATTTCGAATGATGTTGATCCTAAGTTCTTTAGGCAGGAAATGTTGCAGTCCTGTGATGAATATGCACAGTGCCATGTGTCTGTGCATCACTCTAGCTGTGAGATCCAAATCAGCTGTGTGGTTTTCTAGGAAACACCTATAGAAACTACACTGTAATTTTATGGCAGATACATAATCATTTGTAATCCTGTCTATGCCTAACAGTATGTATAAAGCAGGGATCTCAAAGTCCCTCCTTGAGGGCCACAATTCGGTCGGGTGTTCAGGATTTCCCCAATGAATATGCGTTGAAAGCAGTGCATGCACATAGATCTCATGCATATTCATTGGGGAAATCCTGAAAACCCGACTGGATTGCGGCCCTCAAGGAGGGACTTTGAGACCCCTGGTATAAAGTAATACATTCAGAGTCATACAATATCAACCATATCACATATTGTTTATCCCCTGAATTATATAAAAGGTGATAAAAATTGCACACGCTAAATTGGGTGTGTAACCAATTTGCATATGCCAATGTCGGTCCTCGAGGGCCGCAATCCAGTTGGGTTTTCAGGATTTCCACAATGAATATGCGTTGAAAGCAGTGCATGCAAATAGATCTCATGCATATTCATTGGGGAAATCCTGAAAACCCGACTGGACTGTGGCCCTCGAGGACCGACATTGGACACCCCTGGCATATGCTGTTTCCAATTAGGTCTGGATTCTATAAATGGTGCCATTGTCGGCGGCTGTTTCTAAACAGCTGCTGAACGCGTGTCAATCACCCGAAGGTGGGGTTTATAGAACTGAGGCTCTGGAAAAGGTAGATGCCAAAAATATAGGCCAGGGTTCTCAAGGCCTACATTTCTGGCACCTACTTTTTAACGTGAATCGCACCTGCAGAGGCGCTTTATGACACCTAATGCCACTTCTGGCATTAGTTAACTAAACGGCACTTAATTTTTTTTATTTTAAGTCAATTTTTATTGAAGAATTCTGTATAAAAGAAGAAATACAAAGCAAACATTGATTGGTGATCCTCACAAGAACATTCATACAAAAATTAAGTGCCATGCCCTTCACTCTATTACTGTAAGGTACTTAATTTTTGTATGAATGTTCTTGTGAGGATCACCAATTAAAATCTCACCAAGATATGTACCATACTCAGTACAAATCCCAAACTCCTTACCTCCAGTATATAATCCCCAGCTCCTCAAAAGTTTTCACTGCCCTAGGCTTTATGTACTACCTCCTCACTGGAGCCGCTATCGATTTATTAATAACAAACTTTATTTTTTACTTATTTAACAACCCTTCTAGCATATTTTAAGGGTACTTTACTTTTAATTGTGGTCTTTCTTTCAGGGAAATAGGAGCTCCTATCAGCTAGTGACACACAACAGCTTCCACAAGTACTGAAAAAACCAGCTGATTTAGGTTTTTTTAAAATTATTATTATTTATTTATATAATTTTACATTTTCATCAAGCATAACAATCTTGACAAAGGATCAGAATATGTGCAAATAGGAAATAAAAATTAACATATGCATATGCATAAATGTATAGGAAATACAAAACAATTATTTAGTCCACAAAAAATGGATTCAAGACATGGAAATAAAAAATAATAATAATACATTCCACTATAATAAGAACATTATCCTAAATAGAGTAACAGCCCTGGTTTTCCACGCTACAGCCGATGGTCAGGTCATAAATCAATGGACTAAACCGACCCTTCCTTTGGTCCTAAAAAATCTATTAATTGTTTAGGCTCAAAAAAAAGAAAATTTTTATTTTGATAGGAAATAAAACATTTAGCTGGGAACTTTAACAAAAAAGTAGCTCCGAGGGCCAGGGTTCTGGGCCGCAAGGCCAAAAACTCCTTCCTACGCCTCTGAGTTTTTTGTGATAGATCTGGAAAAATCCTAACATTTGAGCCCAAAAATTTATCATTTAAATGGTGGAAATACAAACGTAAAACATATTCCCTATCACTTTCCAGAGCCAGAGTCAGCAAAAGAGTAGTTCTATCTGTAACCACCTCAAGAGAACTCTCCAAAAATAAAGACAATTCTACATTGTCCTTAGATGTTTCCTTAGGGGTCAGCTCCCCTTGAGGTCTTTTTATATCCAAGTAATAAGCCCTAACAATTGGAGGCAAATTTTACACAGGAATGGCTAGGACTTCACGAAAATATTTTCTTGCCATCTCCACTGGGGATATGACTGGACATTTGGGAAAATTCAAAAGTCTCAAATTATTTTTTCTAAGTGAATTTTCAAAATTTTCCAATTTGCGTGAAATAAATGAATTTTCCTTCACCAATTCCAACTGGACAGTTTTATTTATTTATTTTTTTTTTATTTTATTTTCTTCCTGTTTCTCCAATTTTTCAGTTAATTTAGATAGATGTAGACCTTGCTATTCCACTTTGGAATAGATAGTTCCATAGTCATGTTTAATTGTTGAAAGACTCAATTTTAGGTTGGCGTCCATCATAGATATGGCCTGCCGCAGCGCCTCCATATCAATCTTTGCAGGTCTTTTCATTTCCCCAAAGCCTATGTTATTCTCAATAGAAGTTCCTCTCACCTCTACTTCACTGGTGGTGGGGGTTAATTGAACTTCCATGCCAGCACCTTCCTCCTGAGTTTCCAGTGTTGGCTTCCCTCCTCTGCTGGAATCCAGACTCCTCTCACCGGGCTGCTGGGCTCCTGCAGCTCCCTGCACCACCAAACTTCCGGGCTGGGGAGGAGTTGACCTTTGCTCCGGACTCAGAATCGTCCGGAGTACTCCAGCGCCGAGGTCTCCCGACAGCTCCGGGCTCACCTCCGAAGTAGCGTGTGTCTCCACACCTGAGCGGGCAAAGGCAGCCAAAATCGTCTGCTGACTTATCTGCAGGGCAACAGATGCCGGAGGATTAGGGCGAACTGTCTCCTTCCTTTTCCCCATTACGGGTCAGTCTCTACTGCAGTAAGTAAACGAAAAAGTCAGCGATTCTCTGCCTCCCGATCAAGCGTCCGTCCTCGACACCATCTTGAATCCAGCCTGATTTAGATTTTTGTTTATTAAGGTACTTATATATCGCCCTTTGCAAGACCATCAAGGCAGTTTTAACATTCAGGTACAACAACTTCCAGTACTGAAATAAATAATCCTGGGTTCATTACAATTTATTATCAGCCTGACGCATCCTAGTTGGCAAAACGCAGCCATGTCGGGCACCGGTTCCATAACTAAAGCGCGCAGGACTTTGGTACGCCGACAATCCCGCCACAACATTTGCATGCAGGACAAATGCATACCCCCATTCCTCCATTCCCATTAGCGCTCTGAAGGGGTCATGGGGGGAACTCCCAAACTACACTTAGAAGTGTTCGCACTCCCATTGGAGGGTTTGGGTGGGGGAATCCCCCCAGTATATTGAAAAGTCCCATTTTCCTTCTGGTTTTCGGTCTTCGAGAGTTTTCAGTGTATTGGAGGCACGAGGACTTCTAAGTGTAGTGGGGGGGTTCCCCCCCCCCCCACACACACACACCCTCAGAGCACTAACGGGAACAGCAGAAGCAGCAGCACACATTTGTCCTGCAGGCAAATGTCGTCGCGGGATTGTCAGCGCACCAGAGTCCTGCGTGCTTTTGACGGGTCACCCGGGCACTGATTCCTGGGAGCATTGATCAAAGCTACTTTTCTTCATATGGTCTGCTTCTTGCCTTCTTTCCAATGTCACAGTTTCATACCCTAAAAGCCAGATTCCATATATGTTGCCTACAAAATCAGCACCGACTGGTGTGATGCTAAGCGTGATTCTATAAAACTTTGACGCACTGAATAGAATCACACTTAGCACCACCTACGCAGCATTAGGAGTCACTAGGCATCTTAACTTTTTTTTTTTTTTAATATCTTTATTCATTTTTAACACTTTCATTAAGTGAATACAAGAAAAATTCATTTTACATCACTTAAAATCCTTAAAATATATAAATAGATCAACACATTTTCCCATCAAAAATTATTATATAGTTATTTATGAAATATATTCATATCCTTCAAAAAGTGCAAATAGCATATTTTTCATCTTTATAAGGAAATAGTAAGCACCTATATAAATATTTAATTATTCAAAACCCAAACCAATCCAACCCACCCCATCAACCAATAAAAAAAAATTCAAAAATTAAATTCAAAGAAAAATCCACACACCCCCCTCCCCCTGGGCATCTTAATTTTTAGATAATAAATAGTAGTAGTATGCATGCACCTAAGTTGGGTGCAAAACGATGCCTAAGTGAAAAACAGGTGTCTAACTCCAAAACACATACATGATCTGCCCCCTAACCATGCCCTCTTTTAGGTAGGCACTTTGGACAAGGCGCCTAACGTTTAGAGAAATATGTCTACCAAGTTAAGTACCTGTCAATTAAGTCCAATTAACTTCAATTATGAGATGTTAAGTGCCAATTATCAGCATCAATTAAGCCTATTAATGAACTGTTAGGTGCCTACATGAGCAATGCACCCCAATGTAAGCGCCTAATTTTAGGCAGTCTTTATAGCATTCCTCAGTCAGTGTTCAGGAAACATATTTTTCAATCTTTACTGCTGTCTCTGGATGTCATTTAATCTGAAGTGCTCGTTAAGTAATATGCAACAGAAGTTAACTTACCACGATGAAACACTAATAGATATGCATATGAATCCAGTTAAATATCAAACAAGTTCATTAAGAGCAATGTCAGAACATTGATTGAATACTAAATTAATCTATAGTGAAGGCCCATTTTGAAGCTCATCACTGCTATGAGACACACTCAGCTTGACATCTGCTAAAAATCCTCACTCCAAGAGCACTTTCCAATTACACATTAAATTATCATTTCTGAATGACACTGTCCTATATTTTTCCAATCCAGTACTGTTAATATTGCATGAAGTAGGGAACACAGATAAAATGATTTCTCATTTCAGGTCCTACTTAGTAAGAATAATTGAACTTAAAAGGACAAAGGACAGCTGCCTGATCTGTTCAGCTGTCTGACAAGTAGCAGGTAAGTATAGCGTACTACGAGCTCACCAAGAGCCAGATTCATTGAGTGCAGGCTTTGGCGCCCCATGTGATACAACCCTATGGGTATCAGGGAGCCAGCTGTAAAGTTTCTCCCCCCAGTGCATCACAAGGATATTCAGGGGTGAGAGTCCATGGTCAAGGTCTGCCTAACCGGCATCCAGAAGACCTCCATCAGCAGATTTGTGCTGAGTAATCTCTGAGGTGGAACAAAGCACCAGAAGTCAGTGAGTACTCCCATTATTCCCTATGGGGAAAATCGGTGGGGGGGTCTAAAAATCAGTTTTGAGGGTTTCTTGAGTTAGGGTTAGGCTCCCCCATCTCCAAAACCCCTTAATTCACTACTTTTTTTTTATTTTCCTGTATGGCTTCAACTGGCCATTTTTGGCTTGAATTTTCTGGCGGTGGTCCTCTTGGATTTTTAGCAAATTATTTTTAAGTCTTATTTTCTGTCTCAAAACCCCTTGTTTTGTTATGGATGCCCTAATTCCTGGGTTTATTGCGCAGATTTACCAGCTGAGAAGTGGCCGTGTTTTACATGTCGCAGGGCCTAGAAGGAGGGTGCAGGGGCTTCAGACTCAGCCTCTAATCGATCCTCCAAGGTGTTGGAAGCCCAAAATGCCCAGAAAAAAACAGTCTGTGGGGAAGAGATCCTGCTCAGAGACCACAAGTAATGAGGGGGGTGAATCACAAGCATGTGATGGCAGAGGTGAGCCTAATTATCCAGTCTGGGGTCTTACAGGGACCTCGGGTCCTCCAGTACAAAGCTTTACCAGCTTTGTCAACCTTTTATGGAGAGCCTATTTAACTTATCCAGGAAATACTGCGCTGCCTACGGGCATGCTGGCTTTTCCTCAGAAGGATCCTTCTCCCAACTAGGTATCTCCACCTCATATCATACAGGCTCCTAGTGTCAGTGACCCTTTGGAGCAGAACTGGGATGACCAAAGTCTCTTTATCTCATGGCCCTTATTATCTCATGGCTCGTCTGCATCTGTGGATGATTTGGGATCCCTTTCAGGGTCTGGAGGCCAGGAGTTAGGAGCAGCTGGGGATCACGGTGATGAGCCTTTTCAAATCAGCTTCCATTTCACATGTCATTTCTGACACCCTCTTTGCATTGAAGCTCGATGCCCAGCATCTCTCTACCTCTCAGTGTTCTGCTATAAGTGTTACTAATGCACAGACGACCTTTTTTCCTGCTCATCCAGACATCACCTCCTTAGTCACTGACCAATGGGAGTCACCTGAAGGCTCTCTAAAGGTGGCCTAAGCTATGTCTAGGCTCTATCTAGGTGTCTCCGAACTTCCAACAGCTGTATGTGCAGCCAAAAGTGGATTCCGCACTAACGCAAATGACTAAGCGCACCTCCCTTCCTAGTGAGGGTGGAGTGATGCTGTAGGACGCACAGGACCGTAAGGTGGACATGGTCCTTAAAAGACAGTTTGAAGCACTGGCATTGGGTATCAAAGCTGCAGCAACTGCCACTGCCCTGTCAAAGCCTTTGATTCACCTAATTCCTGCTTCGGACGTTGCCAATGTCCTTCTTGGGACCTCTTCTCCTGTATCTAAGTTTAAGCAGAGACAATATCACAGGAGTTTGGGGGCCCTATTCCCTTCCTCCTATGGGGGGGGGGGTTATGGCTCCTACTAGTTGCACTTAGCAGATTGGTTCCTAGCTACTCATGTGCATACTTCTTGTTCAGTGTTACATTGTTAAATGTTTACTAATCATTGTTCTTTTATCATGTTATAGAGCAGAGCAGAATATGGTTTGTTGCCAGGGAAGATCCCTATGCCCCTCCTTCTCTTTTCTTCTGTTTCAATGGAGTTTGATTGCTTTGGCACCAAATGAAGAGGGAGCTGTTCTCCACAGCAGAACAGAAGGAGTTCAGAGTCTTAAAGTGATACCCTTCTGCAGATTTGCAACTAGTGGGAAGTAACAAACAGCTATTGCAGAGGCGTTCCTAGGGTATTTGACACCCGGGTCCATTGTTTTTTGACACCCCTTACCCTCATTTTTGACAACCCCCCATGTAAAAAATATTTTTAGTAATGTTCCCCCCAGGTGCCAGCCATGAGGGGGTGTTCCCGGCCTATGAGTCATGACCCGAGAACTTCCCTTCTCACGGCCCGGTGCCAAGACCCTGGATAGTTCCCATGGCCCAGCATGTTCCCAGCTTTCTCTCCCTTTACCTTCCATGAAGCTGAACATAACAGCTGGCCTCGGCAGTGATTCAGCTACATCGCCCGCAGCTCCCCTTCCTGCTTTCCGTGTCTGCCTCTGCAATCCATCCGGGCGGAAACAGGAAGTTGTGTCATTGGCAGACGCGGAAAGCAGAAAGGGGAGCCATGGGCTCTTAGGCCCTGATTCTATAAAAAGCATCTACTTTTAAGCACCTAGATCGGTGCGCCTAGCTGATCTAGGCACTTAATTTTTTAATTGTTTCAATCAGTGCTGTTACTTGAACAGCACCATTAAAAACCAATTTAAAAAAATTTTTAATTAATTTTTGGGTAGGTGCCTAACTCGGTAAGTGTCTACACAGAGGCACCTACCTGAAAAATAGGCATGATCAAGGGCAGAGTGTGGGCATGGATTGCCTTAGGCCAGTGATCAGCAACCTGCGGACCACGAGCCACATACGGTTCTTCCCCCAAACCTACCAAAGTATGTGGTGGTCCAACAGGGATCATTGTAGCAGAAGCGCAGCCCTCTTGCTCCTGCCTCCTCACAGCTGCCTTCTAAAATGGCTGCCATGACCTCACAGCAGTTTGCAGTACTACAGGAAATGCCACAAGCAGCTGCAAAAGGTCACGGCAGCCATTTTAGATGGCAGCCATGTGGAGGCAGGAGAGGGCCATGCTTCTGCCACAAAGATCCCCGCTGGACCACCAAGTACCTCAGTAGGCCCGTGGGGGGCTAACTATTCATGGCAGAGTGGAAGGAGGGCAGGGGCATTGTAGGGTTGAGCTGCCACAAGAGGGCCATGCTCCTGCCCCAAAGACCGCCCCTGCTGGACCAGGTACCTAGATAAGCCATTGGGGGAGGGGGAATCATGGGATTGGGAGGGAGATCAAAGGGTTAGGGCCTGGAGAGAAGAGAGAGCCTTGGCTCTGGGTTGGGGAGAGGAAGGGAGGGAGGGAGGAAAGGATGAGAAGATGCAGAGACCTGCAAGAGGTTGGAGGGGAGAGAAGCTAGATCTTGGGAAGGGAAGCAAGTGAGAGACCTGGAATATCTCAAATCCCCTTTTCTACCCATTTGGCTCATTGTAAATCTTGGGTCAAACATTTAGGATAAAATGGCTCTTTGCTTTAAAAAGGTTGTGGACTCCTGCCTTAGGCACTGATAGGCATCAATGTTAGGTACCAGTAAATTAGGCCAAGAAAACACTGGCCTAATGTACGCACGCCTAACATTGTGACACCTACCGGTGCCTAAGTCAAGTTAGGTGCCTAGCAGTTGATTGACAACTTCACCTAGTAGCTAGGCACCGTTCATAGAATCAGGCCCTTAGGGGCCGATTCAATACATGGCGTCTAAATCATCTGGTGCCTACAAAATAGATGCCAGCCGCATGTCAATCACAGGTAGGCACCATTTACAGAATCGCGGCTAGCAGCGCCTATATAAAAATTTAGGCATCTGAAATGTAGGCTAGGATTTTAAAGGCCTACATTTCAGGTGCCTAAGTTTCTGAAGAATCACACTTAGCGGTGCCAATATCATGCTCCACCCATGAAAATTCCCACTTAGATGTTAGGCACTGTTAAACACCATGCGAAAGCACCTATCACACAATGAAATTAATTTTTTTCCAATTACCGAGCCTATTAAGGGTATTTTGCCAATTAAGTTAGACACCCTTTATAGCAGGGGTAGGAAACTCCAGTCCTCCAGAGCCGTATTCCAGTCGGGTTTTCAGGATTTCCCCAATGAATATGCATTGAAAGCAGTGCATGCAAATAGATCTCATGCATATTCATTGAGGAAATCCTGAAAACCCGACTGGAATAAGGCTCTCGAGGACTGGAGTTCCCTACCCCTGTTTTATAGAATTTCCCTGTTAATATATCAAGTGCTTTTAAATATTATCTTTCAATTTCTACAGTCAATGTGGTTCACAATCAAAACACAACAGTCTCCAAAACAAAATTGCCAAAGCACCTTACCAAAAGACCGACAAAAAGGCAAAAATGGTCTAGGGTTCCAAGAGTGGTAGCAGAACAGCACACACCCCAAAAAAGTAAAATCAACAGTTGGTGTTGAAACTAAATGCTTAACTGTGAATCACTATAAGAATTTTGTGAGGTTTAGGAACCCTCAGTGTGAAAGGATCAGCGACGGGAGCACTGCTCCAACACTTCACACAACAAGGTGGAACCTGGTTCTGTGGCGTTCCATCTGCCCGGTGCTGCTTCCCCTGGACATTGGATGAAGATTTACTGAAGCTAAGTTGTGCTGTTTTCATTTTTTGGGAGTTGGCTGGGGGGTTCCCAGAGTGGTGGCTGTAATTGTTCTCACCTGTGTTCATTTTACACTATTTTTGATGGTGGTAGTGTTATTTTGATTTGAAACACACACAGGTTCCCTATGATGGTGTGTAGGTGGTGGCCTTACAGGCGCCACCTTGTTGTGTGACGCGTTGGAGCAGTGCTCCCGTCGCTGATCCTTCATACTGAGGGTTCCTAAACCTCACAAAATTCTTATAGTGATTCACAGTTAAGCGTTTAGTTTCAACACCAACTGTTGATTTTACTTTTTTGGGGGGGTGTGCTGTTCTGCTACCACTCTTGGAACCCTAGACCATTTTTGCCTTTTTGTCAGTCTTTTGTTCACCATCAAAAAGCATAATTAGGAAATTTAGAATGGAACTCCATCATCAGTGAGGAACAGAGAAAAAGAACAGTAGGGAAAATCAAGTCATCCATCCACTGAACCCTCAAACTCATTAAACATTTCCCATTGACGCTTAAAATCCATGAATGTATCCTACAGAACTCTTAAACCCAGTAACAGCCTCTTTTGTGTTCGCAACTTACTAACAACCCCTGTGTGCCCCAACACATCAACCAACCCCACAGTTCGCCAGCACATCCCCCATGCTTCATAACCCTAAATCCTCCCCCCCTCCCCCGCACACTCTTCATTCTCTGAGGGGCTTTAAAAAATAAAGCTGCACCAGATAGCTAGACAGATGCAAAGTACAGCTGTAGATTTAATTAATCTAACCACAAATTGGAATACGTCAAGAGGTTTAGCTATAGTCCAATTAGCTGAACCACTTGAAGTATTCCCCCAGGAACAGTTGTGGTTAGACTAATTAGCTTTACAGCTGCGCTTACCTTGTATCTGTCTAGACAGCTGATGAAGCTTTTCTTTTCTTCATAGTAGGGGGTTAGAGCTGTGTGGCAGAGTCCAGATCAGGCTTTCCTGGAGCCCTGCGCACATTCGCTCTGGACACACTCTGAAACCGCTACAAAAGCCTTTATTTATTTACAGGACCCTGAGTCTTTTCCCTCATAGGCTCAGGGAGGAAAACTACTCTCAGTTCATAACTCAGCAGTCTGGTTCAACAACATAATTTCTTTACATCCCCCAAAAGTTCACAAGGTCCACAAGCACTCCTTTGGTCAATGAGTGTCAGGCTCTAAATCCTGGCTGCAACAGTCTATTCAGTATGTATAATTTTTCTCACCTTAACCAGTCCTTCCCAGGCTTTGTTTCTTTCCTGGAAGTCTCTTTCAGTCACTTGAGGTTTCACTCAGCTTTCTTGGGCTGTGCTTCAGCCCACAGTCAAGGAAAGATGCTCTCTTACTGAGCACCAATATCATTTGGCATGCTGCATTTTGTCCTGTAATCACTGTAAAATTAAATGAGTTTAATGCTCATCTAAGAGTATAGTGCAGTGGTCAGAGCTACAGCCGTAGCACCCTGAGGTTGTGAGTTCAAACTCTGCGCTACTATTTGTGACCCTGGGCAAGTCACTTAATCCTCCATTGTCCCAGGTACATTAGATAGATTGTAAGCCCACTGGGATAGATAGGGAAAATGCTTGAAGTACCTACCTGGATGTAAACTACTTTGAATGTGGTTATGTAATTACAAAAAAAAAGCACTATACAAGTCCCTAGCCCTTTAAAAAAAAAATTCTTTATTGATTTTATTAAGCATATAAAAAGTGCAACATTTAAACATTCAAGAATTCAATAAACAGCACTTACATACTTGCTAATTACTGAATTAATTTGCCCAACCCTCCCATCCTGGATGTGTGTGGAAACCAATAAAGACAAGATTGAATCTGGTAGGTAAATTACAAATCTTTAAGGTATTTAACAAATTAATCTAAAGGCAGTGGCGTACCTAGGGTATGTGGCACCCGGGACCCATCATTTTTTGACATCCCCCCCATGTAAAAAAATATTTTTTATAATGACCATGAAACGGAATAAATGGTCAGAATAGAAACAGGCAGTGAAATTTTTTTTTTATTGAACCTCATATATTACATTACATTACAAGCAGCGCTGTTACAAACATATTCTGAAAGTCAATGCTATGGTTAACAAAGTTTCCTTCCTTAGACCAGAAGGAGATACTGACAAACCACTGGAAGAGATCCCAAAACAACTACCCAGGAACAACACCCAAAGACCCACTCAGTGTGTGAACCAGTTGAGTGGAGTGGACTAATTAGGGGGTGGAAATGGGCCCGAAGTTTACTCAGCAGAATTTCCCAGACCACCTCTTCCTCTCAACACATTGACACGCTGCCTCCACCACTAGGAACACCTCACCGGGTAGGCCAGCAATACTTATAAATTTTATAAAACACATTATTATATTTTCTTATAAAGCACATATTTTAACTGAACTCTGATATCCTCAGCCTTTCCATTCACAAAAATAGAAGGAAGAAAAGTTCCCATTTCCTGCTGTCTCATGTCCCCGGCCTATACAATATTTTTCTTCAAAAGTCTGATCAAATCCTCGTTTCACTTGCATTATAAAGTACTGAGGATGCCATCTCTCCCCAATCCCAGGTCCTAAAGTCTACGACAGTATCACAAACTAGTGCTACCAGATTCAGGAAAAAAAATTTTCGATTCAGCCTATTGAATTGGTTTATCGATTCGATTTTAATGCCCAATTGGGTGTTTTTTTTTCAAACATCCTGGTGGGTTTATTTTATAGCTTTTTCACCCCCCTTTGGCTTCTCCTAACCACACTGGTGCTGTGGTGTAAATAAAATAAAGAAACAAAAAGGACTTTTCTTCTCTCTGTTAAATCCTAGCTCACGTTTGTGGTCTAACACCAGCTCTGGCAGGATACACATTTCAAATCTGACATATTGTAATCACAAAACAGAAAATAAAATTAGTTTTTCTACCTTTTGTTGTCTGGTTATTTTTCAAATCTTGTTGGTCCAAGGCTCTGGTTGTCTTCTGATAACTTGCTTGCCAGGGTCTCCTTCTTCCTTCTTTCTGCATGCTAACCATCCATCTGCCATCTCTGTCCTCCCCGTTTCCCTTCCCTCCCCCGGATGTCTGGCATCTTTCCTTTTTTTCGTCTCCCTCCACAGATCCACCTTTTCTTAACTACCCTTTCATCCAGCATCTCTCCCTCCTTCCCCACCACCCCAGGGTCCACCATCTCTCTCTTTCTTTTCCCAACTACCCTCCTAACCAGTACCTCTATTCCCCCCCTCCACAACATCCCTTGTGTCCAACTTCTCTCCCTTTCTGTTCCTATCCTCCCTAAAATCCATGGTCCATCATCTCTCTCCCTCTCCTCTATTTTCATACCCATTATTTCTTCCCACCCAAAGTCCGGCATATGCACGTCTTTGAACCCCTTCCCCTTCCCTCTGTGTACTTCTGCACCAGGGCCCCCTCCCCTGAAGGCCTGTCCCCCCCTTAAAGGTCTGCATCCCACCCCTGAAGGCCTCTCCCCCCCTTTAAGGCCTGCACCCCCCCCGAATGCCTGTCCCCCCCTTGAAGGCCTGTCCCCCCCTTGAAGGCCTGCACCCCCTCTCAAAGGCATGTCCCCCCTCAAAGGCCTGTCCCCTCCTTGAAGTCCTGCACCCCCACAGTGAAGGCCTGCACCCCCCCATTGAAGGCCTGCACCCCCTCTTGAAGGCCTGCACCCCCTCTTGAAGGCCTGAACCCCCCTCGAAGGCCTGTCCCCCCCTTGAAGGCCTGCACCCCCCTTTGAAGGCCTGCACCCCCCTCTTGAAGTCCTGCACTCCCTCTCGAAGGCCTGCACCCCCCTCGAAGGCCTGTCCCCCCCTTGAAGGCCTGCACCCCCCCCTTGAAGGCCTGCACCCCCACTCGAAGACCTGCATCCCCCTCGAAGGCCTGTCTCCCCCTTGAAGGCCTGCACCCCCCCTCGAAGGCCTGTCCCCCCCTTGAAGGCCTGCACCCCCCCTTGAAGGCCTGCACCCCCCTCTTGAAGGCCTGTCCCCCCCTTGAAGGCCTGAACCCCCCTCGAAGGCCTGTCCCTCCCCTTGAAGGCCGGCACCCCCTCTCAAAGGCCTGTCCCCCCCTTGAAGGCCTGCACCCCCCCTCGAAGGCCTGTCCCCCCCTCGAAGGCCTGTCCCCCCCCTTGAAGGCCTGCATCCCCCCTTGAAGGCCTGCACCCCCCCCTTGAAGGCCTGTCCCCCCCTTGAAGGCCTGCACCCTCCCCCGAAGGCCTGCCTGTCCCTTCCTTGAAGGCCTGTCCCTCTGAAGGCCTGTCTCCTTCCCCCCCCCAAGACCAGCCTGCCTGCCCGCCCGCCCCACCATGAAGGCCTGCACCCCCCCTCCGCAGGACCACTCGCCCTCCCACCACCTCGAAGGACCGCTCATCCGCCCAGCTTGCCTGCACCATTTACCTGAAGCAGCCAGCAGCAAGATCGCGATCCCAGCGATCTTTGTGCTGCTTTGGCTCTGTTTCCTCTGCCGCGGTCCCTCCCCTCCTCTGACATCAGAGGAGGGCGGGACCATGGCGAAGGAAACAGTCGAAGCAGTGCAAAGATCGCTGGGATCGCGATCTTGCTGCAGGCTGCTTCAGGTAAATGGTGCGGGGAGGAATCCAGATGCGAGACGTCGGGGCTGAACCGGACGCAGGGGGGGGGGAACCGGACCGGGAGCACCCCCTCAGGGCTTGGCACCCGGGGCAGACCGCCCCCCACGCCCCCCCCCCCTTGGTACGCCACTTTCTAAAGGACTCCAAATTTCTTTTAAATTCTTGATTTTCCCCGACTGCTCTGCTAACATTCTTTCATAACGGTAATATAGACAGAGTGTTTCCCACCAAAAAGTAAAATTTAGACAATCCCAATTTTTCCAATTTCTAGTAATTAGTTCTATGGCCACCCCAGTCATTATAAGAAGAAGTCTATCTTTATTTTTATCAATTGGACTTTTAGGTTTCAACGATGTCCCAAATAGAATCACATCATAAGACAAGTTCCTATCCCTTAAAGTTTGTTTGTGTTTATTTTTATTGTTGCGTGAGATACTACTTTAACTCACCGTAAGACAAAGTGATTCACAATTAAGATAAGTCACATTAATTGGAAAATAATATTTTAAAAAATCATAGGAAAGGTCCACTCGCACAGAAAGGAATATGGGAGGGGTATAGTGGGGGGTGGAAGGGAACCAGGAAGGGGTCTAGAATCTTATGGGTACCAAATCACCTCTATTAATGAGTTCCAAACACTAATTTGAAAAATGTGTTTTCTGCATGGCTTTAACATTTCTTTGTGACTGTTCAGAGCTTAGGCCGGGAGGAAGCGAATTCCATGATGATGGTACAAGAAAATAAAAAGCAGAGGAACACAGATTCCCACTGAGCAAGTTTTGGTGAGGAAAGAGCTAATCTGTGAATCAGTAGAGCACAGTGTACATAAGAACATAAGCAATGCCTCCGCTGGGTCAGACCTGAGGTCCATCAAGCCCAGCAGTCCGCTCACGCGGCGGCCCAATAGGTCCAGGACCTGTGCAGTAATCCTCTATCTATACCCTTCTATCCTTTTTCCAGCAGGAAATTGTCCTATCCTTTCTTGAACCCCAGTACCGTACTCTGCCCTATTACGCTCTCTGGAAGCGCATTCCAGGTGTCTACCACACGCTGGGTAAAGAAGAACTTCCTAGCATTCGTTTTGAATTTGTCCCCTTTCAACTTTTCCGAATGCCCTCTTGTTCTTTTATTTTTCGAAAGTTTAAAGAATCTGTCCCTCTCTACTCTCTCTATGCCCTTCATGATCTTATAAGTCTCTATCATATCTCCTCTAAGTCTCCTCTTCTCCAGGGAAAAAAGACCCAGTTTCTTCAATCTCTCAGCGTATGAAAGGTTTTCCATCCCTTTTATCAGACGTGTCGCTCTCCTCTGAACCCTCTCGAGTAACGCCATATCCTTCTTAAGGTACGGCGACCAATATTGGATGCAGTATTCCAGATGCGGGCGCACCATCGCCCGATACAACGGCAGAATAACTTCTTTCGTCCTAGTCGCAATACCCTTCTTGATTATACCTAGCATTCTATTTGCTTTCTTAGCAGCCGCTGCGCACTGTGCCATCAGCTTCATTGTCATGTCCACCATTATCCCCAAGTCCCTTTCTTGGGTACTCTCATTCAATAACATCCCTCCCATCGTATAGCTGTACCCCGGGTTTCTGCTTCCTATATGCAGTATTTTACATTTCTCAACGTTGAACTTCATCTGCCATCTCGCCGCCCATTCCCCTAGTTTGTTCAAGTCCCTTTGCAATTCTTCGCATTACTCTTTAGTCCCAGCTCCACTAAATAGTTTTATATTGTCCGCAAATTTTATTATCTCACACTTCGTCCCTGTTTCTAGATCATTTATGAATATATTAAATAGCAGTGACCCGAGCACCGAGCCCTGCGGGGGTATACAAGGGGGTGCTGAAAAGTCCTCAGCCCAACCACGAAGAAAGAGAATGACACGGATATGATTCAATCAATGACCTGAAACAATGTCAAAACATAGGGCGCCTTTTACGAAGGTGCGCTAAGCGTTTTAGTGCATGCGCCGGATTAGTACGCGCTATAGCTATGCCGTCTGCTCAAAAAGAGGCATAGCGGCTAGCACACGCAGCAATTTAGCACATGATATTCCGCGTGTTAAGGCCCTAGCGCGGCTTTGTAAAAGGAGCCCATAGAACTGTTTTCTACAAATTGGCACTTAACAAAAAAAATAACACTCTTTTCAGCTACAATGGCAAAATAACGCTCAGAATTTAGGAAGTTGGTTGGCCTGAGCAGGGCTGTGGAGTCAGAGTCGGAGTTGGAGTCAGAGTCGGAGTCATGGATAACATAAACTGAGGAGTCAGAGTCGAAGGATTTATCTACCGACTCCACAGCCCTGGGCAGGGCAGGATTAACTGATAGGCCAAGTAGGCACGTGCCTAGGGCCCGAAATGGTCAGGGGGGACCGATGAAGGAGGGCATCAATATTGTTTATTCCAAACGGCGATGGGCCCCTCCAGCATCGATTGGCAATGTGCACCCCCCCCCCGATTGGCAACGTGAGTCACCCCCCCCTCCCCCCATCGACAGAAAGTAAGACAAGCAAGCAACGTGGGTAAGAAAGGCAACGGGAATTGTAATTGTGCAAGCGGCGCTGCTTGCCCAAAGCTTCCCTCTGGCGCAACTTCCTGTTTCCGCTTGCGCGCATGGTGGGGTGGGGCGGGGCATGGGGCCCAGTGTACTTGTGTGCCTAGGGGCCCTCAACGAATTAATCCTGCTCTGGCCCTGGGCCTGAGAACGTTTCAGCACCCCCTCTTAAGGAAAGATTAGAGAAGCTAAATAGGAGGGGGAGGAGTCAGTGAAATATACTTTGTAAGTCAGAAGAGTATTTTAAACTTAATCTTGAACTACTTGTAATCCCACAGATCCTTAACTGCCACTGGAAATCAAGCAATAGTGCACTCAAAAAAGCTGCAAACTGACTCCAAGATAATCTAAAAGCTTTTAGTGCACGAAGAGCAAACAACCTATCAGCAGTGTCCAAAAAGACACATCACTTAGATTGTGAGCAAACCAGGAACAGAGAAAGTACTTGCTTATATAATAAATGTAAATTGCTTTGATGGTGGCACAGAAAAGCAGTTTATCAAATAAATTGCCCTTTATCCTTTACCCCTTTGGGGTTTTTGTCAGGTACTATTGACCTGGATTGGCCACTTTGAGGATGGGTTACTGGGCTAGATGGACCATTGGTCTGACCCAGTAAAGCTATTCTTATGTTCATATATACCTGTGCAGCTCAGCCATTGGATAACTAGGGCCTATCTGATGAAACACCTTTAGATTCTGCATTAACAATCTGAATATTCAGAGACTGGCTCCAGACAGCCGATGAAGCAAATTTGAAATTGGTGAAACATGATCACTAAAACCCACTAACATACTCAATTCTGCTGCTGAATTCTGGACTTGCTGCAAATTCTTCAATTCATTAATTGACAACACTCCCAATTCAATCAAAACTGGCATTTATTTAGGCCCTAGTACTCTCTCATCCCTTCCCTAGCTTGTCTTGCTTCCTCTTCTAAGTTATTGTGCCTTTTCTGTTGTTAATAAATCCTAAGAATGTATGTATATATGTTCAGTTTATTTGATATACCGCTTTTCCTTACTAGGGTTACCAGATTTTCCATCTGGAAAATCTGGACGCCTAGACCCGCCCCAAAGCCGCCCAGTTCCACTCATCCCCACCCTGGTCCCGCACTAGCCCCCACTGCCTGCTCTCATTGGGTAGGACATCCACGCATGCGCGGATGTATCCCGATGATGTCATGCACGCGTGATGTCATAGTGTCATATCCACACATGCACGGATGCTATACTGCGCGAAGGAAAGCTTTTCAAAACCCAGACAAGTGCCAGGTTTTGAAAAGCCATCCGGACCACCGGACATGTCCTCTAAAGGAGGACATGTCCAGGGAAATCTGGACTTCTGGTAACCCTATTCCTTACAATTATTGATCAAGGCAGTTAACATTAGGTGCTTAAAACTTCCCTATCTCTCCAAAAGTGGCATTCAGTGCTATTTAGCTGACCGAGAATGGCTCCCAGGCAGCTAAATAGCACATAGCTGGCTAGTCAACAATATTCAGTGGAAGATCAAGGCTAACTCCTGCTGAAAATCCTGTTTGGCAAATAGCCCAGTGGCCTGCTATGTTGTATGACATAGCTACACAACAAAAAAAATGGGGCGACCCAATGATCCACCGATGAAAACATAAACAAGAACTGTGGATACAGATGTTCTGGAGATAATTTATTAAACACTGACATATAAAACTATGAAAATTCAATTAAAAAAGTACAATGATAAAAAATACAGTGATAAAAATCCAACCGGACCCTACACAGTCCGTGTTTTGGCGAACACGCCTTCCTCAGGGGTCCAATGGTTTGCAAACTCACATATAAAGAATTGGACTGAAAGCAGTCTATTGTCTTTAAATATGTGAGCGGCCTAAAAAGCAGGTCTATCTCTGGTCGTTATGACTTAGCCAGCCATCCAGCCACCCAATGACTATTGCCTTAGCTAGCTGCGCCTCAGCCAGCCCAAAACAGCCCCATAAATTTGAAGCCTGTCTCCAGATACAGCACCCTCATTGAATCTCCACATTCACTGTAGACCACAGGAGACAGCCAGATTTCTCCCATGGTATGAATATTGGGCTGTAATAGTAATTAGGTCCAATGAATCTTACACAGACAATCTCAGTGCAGAAATTATCCATGACTTGTGTCTAGGAAAACACAGCATCTACTACTACTACTACTATTAATTATTTCTATAGCACTACCAGATGCAGGCACGCAGTGCTACACAGAGTCACAAAGAGTAAGAAAACAGTCCCTGCTCGAAATAGCTTACAATCTAAACAGACAAGACAGACAAACAGGATGTCATGGATACAGTTAAGGGGAAGGTTAATCAGTGGGCTGGGTTGGAGGGCAGAAGATTAGGATTAAGGATTGAAAGCTTTATCAAAAAGGTGGGTTTTCAGTCTGCTTTTAAACAAGGGAAGGTAAGGGGCTTGACGGACCTTAACCTTAGCTCCTCCCCCTTGTATCCAGGATACAGAGGGAGCCTATGTGAGTCCCCAACTGGCTCAGATGCCTAAGACCCCACCCAAGGCTTGAGGCAGCTGAGCCAGTCATGGCCTTAACCCCTCCCCATGCATCAGATGGGAAGCCGAGGGAGGGGGCACTCCACTGGCAGGAGGGAGTGGCCATCCCTCCTGCCATTCATTGGCATCAGGTGTTTGGTGGCAGAATGGAGTAGGCATCCTTCCTGCCATATGTAATAGTTTGATGGCGTTGGCAGGCAGCGGCGGATGGGCAGGGGGCTTCTGGTGGCAGGATGGTATGGGCATCCCTCCTGCCATTTATTTGCAGCGGCAGCATTCATTTGGTGGCAGGAGGGAGTGGGCATCCCTCCTGCCATTTTTTTTGGTTTGGGGTGAATCAGGGGTGCTAGCGCGGGGTGAGGGCTTTTTTAATGGGACACATGATGCATGTTTAAGTCACACAGAACATCTGTCCCATTTTTTAAAAAGCAGAAGCCCTGACAGCAGTGACAGGAGGCTGCTTCTCCTGTCACTACTGTCAGGGCTCTGGACTGACTCAATCGCTCATTGAGCGATTGAGTCGGTGAGTTTGCATGTCCCAATTCACTTGACAGTGAATCAATCGCTGTTTGCAAATTAGCCAGAGATTTGTCCAACAGCGATTGAGTCACTATCTTTAGTGAATCTGGGCCTATGTTACTAGGCCACATAACCTACACACTCTTTAACTCACTCCCACACAGCTCAGAAACCACACACTCCCAACAACCATACTCTTTCAAACACTAACACCTTGCTTGAACTCACCTATAAACATACACCATGCATACCTACACCCTCCACATACATAGCCCACACTTATCTACACCCTCCACATATATAGCACACGCTTACCTACATCCTCTCACATACATAGCACACGCTTACCGACACCCTCTCACATACATAGCACACCCTTACCTACACCCTCCACATTCTCCATTCTTTCCATCTATATTTCTAAACAACCCTCCACCCCAACACACACATTCATCTCTTGTACAAATCTATATTGGATACCAGTCACAAGATCACGCATCTGCATGCTTTCCCTATTTGCTTTCCATTGACTTCTGTGGAATGTGTTCCATGTCAATTATTCATGTTCCATCACTTGCTAATGAGGAAACTTTTGCAATCCTCCCACCCGTGGTGAGATCTGTTGTAGGAGTTGATGACACTTGCACGTCCACCATTTTTATGCTCAGTTTCAATTAACTAGGCTGAATCAGTCTTCGTTTGAAGGTCACTGTATTTTGAATATTAATAGAAATATAAAAGGAACTTTAGACAGTAGAGAAATGTCATAAAATGATTTACTTTTTATGCATTTTGAATTGTGCATTGTTAAAGAATTTCAGAGAGATAGGATCTGCTTTTTGTTTCCTCCCCTTCCTTATAACCCCACAAAACTGCACATACACCCTGTTCCTATTTACATTCAGATACACAAACACCTATAAAAACTTACACACATTCCTACACAATTGTACATCTTCTGCAAGTCTACATAGCACTGATTCTCATGTATGTATTTAAAAAAAAATGTATTAACTATACAATCCAAGGTTTTAGTTAGTTCAAAACAAAACATACATAATAAACATTCAAGCAAAAACAAACATATTAAATGCAATGAACAATGGGTCACCTGATCAGTATGAAAATAAATCTGGGAGCTTAAGGATAAATTCTGTGGTAAACTTTCTGAAATCTCATCAATATATTTACATACACTCTAAGGCCCAGAAATATCAAAGAAGAGACAAGTTAATCTAATCATATATTTTTTAATGGGCAGGCTGGATGGACTGTTCAGGTCTTTATCTGCCGTCATTTACTATGTTACTATGTTACTATATGGGTTGGGAATTGGCTGAGCAGTAGACTTCAGAGGGTGGTGGTAAATGGTACCCCATCCAAAACATCGGACACGACCAGTGGAGTGCCGCAGGGCTCGGTCTTGGGCCCGATTCTATTCAACTTATTCATAAGAGATATGACCCAAGGACTTAGAGGAAAGTATCACTGTTCGCCGACAACGGTAAACTTTGCAACATAGTAGGTAAAAGCATTTTGCCTGATAATATGACGCAGGACCTACTGCTGCTGGAACGGTGGTCATCAACTTGGCAGCTAAGTTTCAATGCTAAAAAGTGTAAGAGAAACTCGCGCAGAACTTACGTACTAAATGGTGAGACCTTGGCCAGGACCACGATGGAACGTGATCTAGGGGTGATCATTAGTGATGACATGAAGGCTGCCAATCAATTGGAGAAGGCTACCTCCAGGGCAAGGCAAATGATGGGTTGTATCAGTAGAGATTTTGTCAGCAGGAGACCTGAAGTCATGATGCCGCTATACAAGTCCATGGTGAGACCTCATTTGGAGTATTGTGTTCAATTCTGGAGACCACACTACCGGAAGGATGTGCTGAGAATCGAGTCGGTTCAGCGAATGGCCACTAGGATGGTCTTGGGGCTCAAGGATCTCACGTATGAAGAAAGGCTGAATAAATTGCAGCTGTACTCACTTGAGGAACGAAGAGAGAGGGGAGACATGATTGAAATGTTTAAGTACATCACTGGCCGTATCGAGTCGGAAAATGGTATCTTCTGTCTCATGGGACCCTCGACCACCAGAGGGCATCTGCTGAAAATCAGGGGAGGGAAGTTTCATAGCGACTCCAGAAAGTACTTCTTCACCAAAAGAGTGGTGGATCATTGGAACAAACTCCCACTGCAGGTGATTGAGGCCAGCAGCGTGTCAGATTTTAAGAGAAAATGGGATATTCACATGGGATCTCTAAGGAAGTAAAGTCAGGGGGGCGGGTATTTGGAATGGGCAGACTTGGTGGGCTATAACCCTTTTCTGCCGTCATTTTCTATGTTTCTATCAAATAATATATATGTTTATTTTACTTTTCCAAATAGTCATTTTCTAACATTTCTTGCTTGTCAATTTATTTCATAAATATTGTCACATAATCATTACCCACAGACAATGATCAAATAAAAAATATCACTCATGAATATAGTAAACTAATTCACACTTAATTTTTTTGTGTGCTCATAAATCAGTGTGTTACAAGGGAGTAACCATGTAATCAAGAGACTAGTGGTTCCCTTCAAAGTTTGTAATCACAGCAGTAAAATGCTTCGCAGTGTCTGAAATTTCAAAATGAATTTCTGAAAATGAATATATAAAGTGCACTTATCTTGAACAAAAATTTATTTCATTCTTTTTCTAAGGAGGAGAGTTGTCTTAATGTTGTGCTGGGAAGGAGGGAGAGTAGGTGAAAAAGAAGGAGGAGAGAACTGGAAGATGGGGCAGAGGAGGGGTGAAATGGAGAAGAGATTTCTGGCAGTAGAGGCAGAAGGGTAGGAGATGGAAGGTGAAAGAGTGCCCTGAAGAAAAGGATAATACTACCTGGGAGCAATGTTCCCTCTATGCTGTGCGCTTGTGCGCGCGCACACAACTTGCCGAACCTATGCACACAAATTAAAATAGCGCGCACAAAAAAATAAATTTTTGCCTAAAATGATTTTCACTGCTAAAATAAAATGTTGCAGAAGACCAGCTGTTCCAATTTCCCATTTATCACATTTATTGAAGCACTATAATATAAATTTTAAATCATTCACGTGATTCCGTTATCTTTGGCAGTTGAACTTGACACGCCACGTGCCCCATAGGGCCATAGCCTATGGCCCATAGGATATGAAACACTTCCGATTCTTTGACTTCCTGAAGTTCCTCCATATTGTTTATTTCGTGGAATCGTAGTGTGCAGCGTGGTACTGCAGTTGTATAACTGTATTCGTTTATTAAATTGCAACCAGATATAACTCTTAAAATGTCTAAACTGCGAATGGTGAAAAGTGTAAAACGCAAGAGAACTGCAACAGCTTTTAGGTCTGAATGGCTTGAAGAAATTGTTGAAACGGAGACACCGGAATCTCGAAATGCAATGCATGTTCGACTGTGTGAAATATTTACCTATGACGAAGACGATGGAGTTGTGTGTTATTGTCAAGATGCTAAAGCAACTGGAAAATTCTCTACTGGAAAAATATGGGATGATGTTTGGAAACTGGACTTTCTGAAACGCCATCTATCAAGTAAATCTCATACCGACAGTATTAGGAAACTCAGAAGTAAAAATCCGAATTTAAGAGGGGGATTGGTTAACATGTTGCTTGAAAGCCCAACCAAAAAAGAAAACAGGCAAATTAGTAATGAATGGAAGCATTCCAGTCCTGATGAAATTAAGGTTCTTGTCGACAGTGTTGTGCTGGCCATTAAGATGAATATCTCAATGCTCTCTGTTCAAGATATCAATGAGCACATGCCGAAGTATGTTAGTATACCTGATAGCTGGAGAAGCAAAAACTACCTAAGCATTTGAATTTCTTGGAATTATCAATGGCATCGTGCAAGATGATCGTCTGGCAGACATTAAATTAGCAACATATCATACGTTAACTGTTGATGAAAGCACAGGCATTTCTGTCAGCAAGTACTTAATACTCTACTTTAAGTATCGGCCAGTCAATTCAAATGAGTATAGGACATCATTTGGTGGGATGCTACAGTTGGAAGCATGTGATGCTACATCAATAGCAACAGCAATTAGGGAATTCTATAGGAAATATGAACTTGACCTGAATAAAATGGTTATGTTCACCTCTGATGGTTCCTCTGTTATGTTAGGCAAAATAGATGGTGTTGCAGCACAGCTGAGAAAAGACATTCCACATTTAGTGCAGCAACATTGTGTTGCACATCAGGAAGATTTTGGACTTTCTGATTCATGGAAAGAAATAAAATTGATGAAAGAAGTAGAAACTGTAAAGAGAACTGTGTACACGGTGTTCTGTCGGTCTTCTACTAAACGATGCAAATTTCAAGAAATAGCAGATGCATCTGAATGTGAATCAATTGCTTTCAGACCTCTGAATGAAGTGCGCTGGTTATCTAGACACTTTGCACTTAAAGCAATTATTCGAAATTATGATCCCCTATTAAAATCTAATCTAATCTAATCTAAACCTTAGGTTTGTATACTGCATCATCTCTACATTCGTAAAGCTCGACACGGTTAACAGTTTAGGGAAGAGGCAAAATAAAGAGAAAATTTAGAGGACAAGAATAACCAGAGAGAGAGGAGGAGTTTCATTTTTGAGAATAACCAGGTTTTCAGATGTTTACAGAAGACAAAAATATTTTGAAGAAGACAAAGATAATGATCCTATTGCAAAGTACTGCTATAAGAAGCTGAACAGTGAACAATTTCATATTACACTTGAAGTTTTGAATGATGTCTTATCAGAACTGGCTTCCTTAACCATGGCATTTCAAAAACGTGGTTTGACACCATTGGAAGCTTACCATCTTGCACAGGGTAAATTGAACAAACTTCGAATGCAATACTTAGGTGACAAGGTTAAGTGGAGTGATAAAGTCAACAGTCTTCTTGACAACAGGATGAGGTCTGGAGAAAAAGTTTCAGTGGATACTAATTCCATATTAACCTTCATCAACATCCTATGTTTGCATCTGGGTGAAAGATTTCCTGAAAATGAAGTTGAGGAATGGTCTGCTTTTCTATGTTCAAAATATTTTTATTGATTTCATAGATATAAAATAGACAACAAAAGGCTTCAAAGAAAGCCCAACAAGAAAAACGAAGTGACAGCTCCTTTCCAGTACATCATATCATAATAAGATATTATATCGGTATTAAACATAGAAACAGCAAATAATAATAACAAAGCAAATACTAATACAGTCTTCTGGTCAGAATACATTATGAGATAGATAGGGTGGCAGGGCCATGAATTATGTATAGTACCAAAATGTAGGCGAGTATATAAGCCATAGAGATACAAAAGCTTAGTAAAATCCGGTATTATAATTGTGGAGAAGGTCACATTGATTCTTAAGATTCATTAGATAAGAGACAGAGAGAAAAGTGCCAAAGAGTAAAACAAATAGGTGAGTGATGTTATATCGGTAAATGGTCTCATAAGTATTAGTTCAAAGGTCTTGAGTAAAACGGTCCATTAGAATCGACCATGTTTTATCATAAATGGATAGTGACTTAGAGCGTTCTGCCATATGCCTCTCATATTTAGCATGGAGGCAGACAGAATTCCACCAATGAGTGAGGCTGAGGTTAGAAAAGTCTTTCCAATTTTGTAAAATTAATAAAGAGCTATAAATAACAAAAGGGTCAGAAGGCGATCATGATAAGAAGTGAAGAAACCATAGATCCACTCATCACCCAACCCAAAGAACATAAGAAGTTACCTCTGCTGGGTCAGACCAGAGGTCCATCGTGCCCAGAAGTCCGCACCCGCGGCAGCGCATCAGGTCCATGACCTGTCAAGAGGTCCCTGACTCACCCTATAACCTATCACTACTTCTATCCGTACCCCTCAATTCCCATATCCTTCAGGAATTTATCCAAACCTTCTTTGAATCCCCACAGTGTGTTCTGCCCAATCACAACCTCTGGGAGTGCGTTCCATGTGTCCACTACTCTCTGAGTGAAGAAGAATTTCCTGGCATTGGTTCTAAACCTGTCCCCTTTCAAAGCATTTCGAGGAGAGGCTGATCCAATGATAGAATAGCATATGATCTGCACAGGGACCCAGATTTGACTTCCCACCCACGATATCTGTTCCATGGATTGGCTGGACAGAAGAACTAAAGGCTCACAGCCTCTGGGAAGGAGAAGCAGTTCAGCTGGAAAGATGAGACAGTCATGACAAACTGAGAAACCCAGGCAAGCAGCTCCAGAAGCCTAAAGAACGAGCAGCCTTGCTGGATGCAGATTGAAGGCCTACCTTCCACCACGGGATAAGAGGCTCGGACTCTCTTCTGAACACGAATCCTCCACGTGGTCTTGTCCTGCACAATCTCTCTCAGGTGAGGACAGTGCCGAGGATCCCAGAAGTAAGACATCTAATGTGAAGGGGTCATTAATATTAAAAAGTTTGGTAATCACATTCCAGATAGAGGACCAAAAAATCTGTATATGGGGACAATCGAATAACATATGTCATAAGGAGCCTTCGGAGGATTTACAGGTCCAACAGGAGCCATCCGTGGATCTCTTAATTTTGGCTGTTTTGGACAGAGTCCAGAAGGCTCGATGATATAGAAAAATCACAGATTGTCTATGGGAGGCCGAGTGGAGCGATTTAAAAATCCTGATCCACAGTTCCTTCCACATACGATCAGTTAATGGAGATTGTAATACCATATCCCACTTAGTCAGGGAAGCTGGGATTGCAGAGAAACATTCCGAATGTATATATTTATACCAGTTAGATGATTGGCCTAGGGATACAGAGAAGGAAAGAACCATAGAGTGTAGGTCTGAAGTGGTATGAAGAGATGTTGGAGAAGGATACCTCGCAGAAAGGGAATGGTCTGCTTTTGACTGTACAGCAATATCACAATGCGACTTTGACTTCAGAAATGGACATATCAGATCTCTTTGTTTAAAGTATAAACAATTTCTTCCGGAGAAAAGTGTTATTATTCAGCAATACAATGACTATAAATTCCTTGTTGCAGAAAAAATCAAAAGCAATCTAATAAACAGCTTTCCAGATATGACGAAATTTGCATTTCAGAATGATCAATTTGCAGATTTAGCAAAATTGATGGACATTGGTGCCACATTCTTAGCATCTAGTTCAGATTGTGAGCATGGTTTTAGTCTAATGAACAATTTGAAGACTAAACAAAGGAATCGTTTACATTTAGAACATTTGGAAATGCTGATGCATGTTAAGAGTCACCTTCAAGATGGAGGCTCAACAGATCTTGACAGAATTTATTCGGACTGGATAAATATGAAAGATCGCAGGGAAAAACTTTGAAAACTAAATTGCTGTTATTTTCTAAATTTTAAATATAAAGTACAATGATACCTTATTTATAGGTAGCGCTCAATGAAACATTTCAATGAAACATAATTTATGTTTATTGAAATGAGACTTTATGTTACATAAAGTGTAACTAACATAAAGTGTAACTAAAATTACATTGTGTTTTCGTTAATTCAGACTAAACTCAAAGACTTGCCCATAAATGCCCATAACTGAACTCTGGGCCCTCTGGCAATCATTTTTATAGCGCACACAAATTTAGTTTTTCTTTAAAATGCGCACAGATGAAATTTTTTTGCGCACACAGCCTATGAAAAATTAGAGGGAACATTGCCTGGGAGCCAAGGAAGGAGTGTAGAAGAGCAGGAGAGCAGAAGGACAAAGAAGCAATCCTGAATGGGGAAGGGATCTGAGATCAGGAGAGGGAGAAACAGGAATGGGACGATTCATCATGGCTGGTTTCATTATGGGATGTTTCAGCCCGGCTGTGATGAAACAGCTATGCTGAATCGTCCCTTTCTGTTGTCACCACGGACACAAGAGCAGCCAGATCACGGAAGGGTGAAGGTGGCACTGAATCATCTTCTTCAAGGAGCAAGGAGAGGCGCCGGTGGATCATGAGTAGGGAGGAGAGGAGGGGGGAAAGAACTTAGGGGGTGGCAGGTATCGCCCAAGAGGTACCAGATTGCGAATTGTCTCCTTCCAAGAGAGGTGCCAGTGGATTGTGGGTAGGGAGGAGAGGGAAGAATTTTGGGGTGGGGGTATCACCCCCCCAAAAAAAAAAAATGCAATCAGCCCGAGATTCCTGCCTTCTCTCCTGACAAATTTCCTTTACTCACTATTTCCCTCATGCCCCTTCCCCCTCCAATTCATACATTCTTTATACCTGTCTCTCATCCCCCATACCTTCAATCACTCTTCCCACCTTCTTTCAATCCCTTCCATCCCCTCACTGACACCCTTCAGCACCTTCAATCTACTCATTCACTAGTCCTATTACCTCACTCAATTCCAGGCCCCCATGCCCCTCATTCACTCTTACCTCCCTCCACATTCTCTCTCACTCATCAGTGTCTTGCCTCTCCCCCCTCCCTCCCTCTGATCTTCTAATGTATGCCTTTCTCTCACTTTCTTAGGCCAATAGGAGCTTCTCCCAGTCAACTATGGTCCAGAAGCAATTTGACAACCTCCTAAGAATCTCTAGCTAGCTTATTGCCTTTGTTCCAGCTGCCCCTTCCCCCCCCAACTGATTAGCAGTAAGAGGAGGAGACTGGTGATGTATATTGCTGTGTTCTCTCTCTCTCTCAAGGCAATCTGGATCTCAAGAAGTTGGGTCCAGGATAACTGATGGAGATGGCATATATCAACACACAACCGCAAGAGATGAGAGGTAACTGAAATGTGCTGCCAGCTAGCAGCTGCCTTTCCAACCTGGCTAAGATGTGGTTTATTTAAATTTTACATGGTTCCCCATAGATAACTAATGCGTAAACCAAGTGCCCTTGGTATGGACCCTAAAGTAACCGACTGAGTTAGAAACTGGTAGAGTGGAAGGCAAAAGATGATAGTGGGTGGTAAATGGAGCTCACTCAGGAAAGAGAGTCTACCAGTGGTACGCTACAAGGTTAAATTCTTGGGCTGGTTTTTTAAATATTTTTGTAAGCAAATCAAATGATATTGCTGAAGGGCTGTCTGGTAAGGTTTGCCTCTTTGCAGATGATGCCAAAATCTATAATAAAGTAGCCCCCCCCCCCCTTCCCAAAATTGGCAGCTAAGGTTTAATGCTATAAAAATGAAGGATCATGCATTTGGGCTACAGAACCCAAAGCGAGCAGTACAGTTTAAGGGGTGAAATACTTCTGTGCATGAAAGAGGAGCAAGACTTGATGATCTTAAAGTGGCCAAACATGTAGAAAAAGTGACGGCAAAAGCCAGAAGGATGTTGAATGCATAGGGAGAGGAATAGCCAGTAGGAAAAATGAGGTGATAATTAATATGTATAAGACTCTGGTGAGGCTCCATTTAGAGTACTGTGTACAATTCTGGGGACCAAACCAGGATGGAGAGGGACGAGACGAGACTCATCCGTTTGGTGCAACGTTTTCTCTGGGCTGGTAAACGAGCACACCTTTCTTATCGGAGAGAAGCTCTACCTTGGTATAAGGGGGGATTAGGCTTATTGAATCTTTGTTTCTTGACTGTCGGATGTGGTATGCGCCATATTAATGATTTATTTCTTGGCACCACTTATTTTACTAACACTCCCTTGGAACTTTCTTGTTTTCAGTCTTTCCATTTTAGTGCATTTTTGCATGGAGTCACTTCTGGATGTCCAGGGACCCTTCCCCGCACTGTTTTACATGGCTCTTTGAAGCGGGTTTGGAACTGGATTTGTCATTTTCACGGTATCTCCTCTCAGGTTTCCCCTTTCTTGCCTCTGTGTTTTAATCCTTCTTTTCTTCCTGGTATGGATACTGCTGTTTTTCTTCATTGGGAGGCACAGGGGATTCATTACTTGTTTCAGCTCCTGGTGGATGATGAGACTATTAAATCCTTTGCACAATTACAAACTGATTTCTTTCCTAAAAAAATTGAGTTTGTACTGTATTTGTTTTCTTGACTTTAAAAAAAAATTATTTGACTCTAACCAGGATGGAGTTCGTCCAGAAAATGGCTATTAAAATTATTAACAGCTTTATTATTTATATACCACTTATATACTAAGTGGTTTTACATTCAGGTACTTTATCATAATTTCCTATCTGTCCCGGTGGGCTCAAACTCTATCTAGTGTACCTGGGGCAATGGGGGGATTAAGTGACTAGCCCAGGGTCACAAGGAGCAGTGAGAGATTTGATCCCACAGTCTCAGGGTGCTGAGGTTATAGTTCTACGCCACATGTAACCTTTGTCATAAAGCATATGGGGACGGACTTAAAGATCTCAATGTGTATACTTTGGAAGAAAGGGGAGAGAGGAGAGACAATAAATAGTAGTACCAGTGATAGACAATATTTCCATGGCTTTAGTGCACAAAATGGCAGGAAGAACAAGAAGCAACAGGGCTACAATCAAGACCAGCAGCCTAGTCACCGAAGGGATCCAGGGGATGGCCACGGTCCACGTACAGATGGAAGGAGAGCCAGGACGGAGGACAGAGATCTCTGTACAGACCAAGGCCATCCCCAAGCAGATGACTACAGTCTCCACACAGATAGAAGAGATGGATCAGCTAGACGGAGACATCTTGCAGGAGCTGAGGAGCCTGAGAGAGGAGGTAAAGTGCTTGAGAAGCATCTGAGAGGACGAGGCCTTCATCGACAGAGTCATCCAGGAGTTGTCCCAGGTCACCAAGCAGGAGCCTGATAAGATCATCCTCAGGACGCCCAAACAGGCCGAACCTGCAACCCTGAAACCAAAGATTGGGGTACAAGAAGAGGCTAGAGATGCTGACTCCTGGTAGCTGGTAACTACCTCCACCGGCAAACGTAGAAGACCTTCCTCTTCCTCTTCTTCTGTCTCTTTCTCTCATTCACAGGGCAGTTTAACATCGATCCTACTAATCACCTTGAGGAACAGATTCCAGCTATTACAGGAGGAACCTGCCAATGAGGTACAGGAAGTTGTCCACCAGACTTATCAAGCCCCATGACCACTTCCCCAAGCTTCTCATCCACGTTGGAACGAACGACACTGCCAGGAACACCACGGAGAACATATCTGTAGACTTTGGAGCCCTGGGTGAGAAGCTGAGGAGGATGGAAGCGCAGGTGGTCTTCTCCTCAATCCTCCCAGTGAGAGGCAAGGGGAGAGCCAGGGAGGATCGTATCCAGAAGACAAACGACTGGCTGCACGGATGGTGCAGGGAGATGAACTTCGGATTCCTGAACCATGGAGAGGCGCTGCAAGGACTACAGGGACCTGATGGACTTCACCTGACCAGAAGGGGAAAAAACGTCTTTGGACACCGACTAGCCTGCCTACTTCATAGGGCTTTAAACTAGGTAAGTTGGGGGAGGGTTCCCACTCACGTGCTGGCGCAAGTAACCAACTTGGCGAGGTAAGTTACCAATCCATTTCTGAGTCTGAGGTAAGTACACACTGCATTTCCGAGTCCGAGGTAAGTACACACATTGCAAACAGTATTATAGGAGTCCAATTAGCTAAAGCAGGAATATCTACACAGGGACATAGCAAACATAAGGTATGGAGGGCTATGTACGTTAATGCCCACAGTTTGGGCAATAAGATTCTGGAATTAGAGGCAGAAATGAGGAACACCGACCTAGATGTGGTGGTGGTATCCGAGACTTGGTTCACGGACTCCCATGGGTGGGATATGGCTATACCGGGATACAACTTACTTCGGTGGGACAGAGAGAACAAAATGGGAGGAGGGGTAGCATTATACACTAAAGAGGACATCAAAGTTACCAAAATCGCAGATGTCAAGTACACCGGGGAATCCCTCTGGGTGAATTTGGCTAGGGGGAAGGACAAATGCCTGTATCTTGGTGTAGTATACAGACCTCCAAGACAACAGGAGGACATGGATAAAGACATTGAGAATATCACTTTGCGTGGAGACACAGTATTGTTAGGAGACTTCAATATGCCTGATGTGGATTGGAACAATCTTTCCGCTACGACCAGCGGCAGCAGGAAGCTATTAACCTCTATAAAGGGAGCGAGGCTCAGACAAATGGTATTAGAGCCCACTAGGGATTGGGCGATACTAGACCTAATACTCACCAACGGAGAAAGTGTCACAGAGGTCTCGGTAGGTGATACGTTGGCTTCCAGTGACCACAACATGATATGGTTCAACCTCAGGAAAGGTTTCACTAAGTCAAGCACATCAACCAAGGTCCTCAACTTTAAGGGCTCAAAAAATCAGACCACATCAGCCCTTTCTACAGGAAACTTCACTGGCTACCGTTCGAAGCAAGGATCATCTTCAAATTCGCCTGCCTCTGCTTCAAAACCATAACTGGCTCAGCCCCGATATATCTTTCACGCCACTTCACCTTCCCAGGCTCTAACCGTACACGCAATGCACACCTGTTTGCCTACCCCTCCCCAAAAGGATGCATCCACAAAAGATTCTTCGACAAAACCCTCTCTTTCCAAGCTGGCAAATGGAATGACTGCCTGTCCACTCTCATCTCTCTTGCCCCAACTTATCAATCCTTCAGGAAATCTCTAAAAACATACCTCTTTGATAAATTCCTCTAACCCCCGCCCCCCCGACCAAACTAATAATCCCTTGCCTCCCTCCCTACCCTTCCCCTCCCCCCATGCAACAATTATTGGATCATTTTGTAATTGTCACTGGTTTATACCATATAATTGTTAACTAATTCTCTGCACCTACATTGTATAAATCGCTCTGAACTGTTTTTCGATATGCTGTAACCTCGATGTAACTTCGCTATAACTAAGCTGTAACTTCGCTGTAAATGTACAGTCTCTTATCCTGTAAACCGCTCTGAACTGTTTTGTGGTATTGCGATATAAAAAAATAAAGTTATTATTATTATTATTATTATTTTGTCCATCGGGCGCTGCAAAACCATGCCGAAACAGATAATGTAGAGGTAATGTGGTCAACTCTGAAATCAACCTTACACGAAGCAACCAATCGCTACGTCAAATCATTAAGTAAATGGCAAAGAAACAATAGACCACAGTGGGTCTCTGTGGAGATCTCAGACCTCATAAAAAAGAAGAAAAGAGCGTTCATCATCTACAAACAATCAGGGAAGCGAGAATCCAAGGAAGACTATCTGGCCAAGTCAAAAGCAGTCAAAACAACAGTCAGGGAGGCCAAACTCCGAATGGAGGAGAACCTTGCGAAGAACATCAAGAAGGGTGATAAATCCTTCTTCCAGTATATTAGTGACAGAAAAAGAAACACAGATGGGATAGTACGTCTTAGGAAACCCGACGGGAACTATTTAGAATTGGACTCCGACAAAGCCAAACTTTTAAATGAATACTTCTGCTCGGTCTTCACTTGCGAGGAGCCGGAATTCGGCCCTCAACTGCTGACGAGGGAAAACTCGGAAGACCCGTTTCAAAATTTCAAGTTTACGCCCAGCAGTGTCTACGAGGAGCTATCAAGACTCAAGGTGAACAAAGCTATGGGACCGGACAATCTACACCCCAGGGTGCTCAGGGAGTTAAGTGACGTCCTGGCGGAACCATTATCCGCGCTTTTCAATCTTTCCCTAAGGATTGGAAAATGGCTCACGTCATTCCACTTCACAAAAAGGGGTGCAGGACGGAGCCTGAGAATTATAGACCGGTGAGTCTCACATCGATAGTGAGTAAACTTATGGAAACACTAATCAAACGCCAATTGGATACGATCCTGAACGAGGAGAATCTACAAGATCCCCATCAACATGGTTTTACGAAGGGAAGGTCCTGCCAATCAAATCTGATCAGCTTCTTTTACTGGGTAACAAGAAAGCTGGATATAGGGGAGTCTCTGGACGTCGTGTACTTGGACTTCAGCAAAGCGTTTGATAGCATCCCACACCGCAGGATATTGAGCAAGATGGGTTCGATGGGACTTGGTGAAACATTAACCACATGGGCTAGGGACTGGCTTAGAGGTAGATTTCAGAGGGTAGTGGTAAACAGTACCCTCTCCGATACGATGAAGGTGATCAGCGGAGTGCCTCAGGGCTCGGTCTTGGGCCCGATACTATTTAACATCTTCGTAAGAGACTTGGCTGAGGGGCTTCGAGATAAAATTACATTATTCGCCGATGACGCCAAACTATGCAACATGGTAGGCAACCGCACAACAGATGAAAGCACAGTGCCCGACAAAAGCTCAATGCTCGACAGTATGACGCAGGACCTACTCCTGCTGGAGCATTGGTCAAAGACTTGGCAACTAAGTTTCAATGTCAAAAAATGCAAGGTCATGCACCTTGGCGGCAAAAATACATGCAGGACTTACACCCTAAATGGTGAGATCCTAGCAAGAACTGTAGCAGAACGTGACTTGGGGGTGATCATTAGCGAAGACATGAAGACTGCCAATCAAGTTGGGAAAGCTTCATCCAGGGCTAGACAAATCATGAGCTGTATCCGTAGAAGTTTCATCAGCCGTAAGCCCGAGGTCATAATGCCGTTGTACAGATCCATGGTGAGACCCCATCTGGAATACTGTGTACAATTCTGGAGGCTGCATTATCAAAAAGATGTGCGGAGAGTTGAGTCGGTTCAGCGAATGGCCACCAGGATGGTCTCAGGACTCAAGAATCTCCCGTATGAGGAACGACTGGGTAAGTTGCAGCTGTACTCACTCGAGGAACGCAGAGAGAGGGGAGACATGATCGAGATGTTCAAATATGTCACAGGCTGTATCGAGGTGGAAGAGGATCTCTTTTTCCTTAAAGGACCCACGGCAACAAGAGGGCATCCATTGAAAATCAGGGCTGGGAAATTTCATGGTGACACCAGAAAATATTTCTTCACCGAAAGGGTGGTTGATCGCTGGAATAATCTTCCACAACAGGTAATTGAGGCAAGCAGCGTGCCATATTTTAAGAAAAGATGGGATTGGCATGTGGGATCTCTTCATGGAGGTAGTTAGGGGGTGGGTCATTAGTGTGGGTAGACTAGATGGGCCGTGGCCCTTTTCTGCCGTCATGTTCTATGTTTCTATGTTTCTAATAGGAGAGTCCATTTCTATTGAAAGGAAATTCTGGAATGAGGAGGCATAGGGGAAAGGTATACTCAGGACTCGGGAATAACCTAAGAAAATACTTCTTTGTGGAATGACTTCCAGTGAAGGTAATGGAGATGAGGACAGTATATGAATTCAATAAAGCATAGCATGGGACAAGCCAAGAGGACATCTAAGGGAGAGGAAGGGAAAACACCATATGGATGGACAGACTGAATAAGCCATATTTATTTATTTATTTTATTTCTATGGCCTTTATCTGCCATCATTGTTCTCTGTTTCTATATTACTAGCAGTTCCACAGGACCTGGAACATTCCATGGGATGAGATAGATTTTGTTGTCCTTCAGGCAGCTGCAGAATTTCAGGAAACCATGGACACTGATTATAAGAGACCTGTGTCTTGGGTCAGATCACTGGGAATCCAGCTACCTACATCTGTTTGAGGCTCAGTCATTCTTTCCTTTAGCAGAACCTCCCAGGTTTCCAAAGGTCCTGTAAAAGATTATGTTTAGATAAATTGGATCTTTTCCAGATAAGCCCCGCCAAAAAGTTAACCCCCGCCACAGTTTTAGCTAACACCATGCTAAGTGAATACTTGGGGAAAGTGATATACAAGGGGGGGCAGAGCCCCCCCTTGAAACCCCCCCGAGTCATTATTCAAATCATGTGAATAATTTCCTCGGAGGGCTTCAATAGTTTAATAATTTATAAGGTGGTGTGGCTTAAGTTTTCGCCCGTGCACTTTTTGCATTAGTGGTGGCGGGGCTTAAGTTTTCGCCTGTGCACTTTTTGCATTAGTGGCGGGGCTTATCTGGAAAAGACCCGACAAATTTCGTCATAGGTCCAATAAAGGGGTTTCCAGCTTTCTTCCACACATGTAACAGTATCGGAGTGCTAACTATTAGCATGGTGTTTGTCTTACATGCAAACTGAGCTCCCTCAGAACCAGTCCCATGTCAGAGCCCCCCATAACTCTACACAGTTTGAAATTAAAATATCTGAACTTAATGCAATAACATTATGGACCCTTAGGAAAAATATATTTCATAATTTCAGCACAATGAAGCATGCGGATCAGTGACAGATGTGTATTTTAGCTCAAGCCATGAATTTTGTTTACATACTAGTGAGTCAGACATGGGTTAAAAGGGGAGAAGAGTGGGAGAAACCAGTTTGTTCTAATATAGTGATTTAAAAAAAAAAAAAAAAAAACCCAAAGAATTTTGTTTACTCTAAAAGGATTCGCTGCAGAAGGCATGTTGCCAGGGCATATGAAAGAAGCTAACAGAAATGCTGAAGTCATTTATGGAAGTGAAGGAGTAGCCTAGTGGTAAGAGCACAAGTCTGACAACTAGGTAAACTCAGTTCTAAAATAAATTAACATTCCATTACTTTTGGTTAAAACGTAAGAGCCTTTATCCTAGGCTGCGCTAAAAAGTGCCTGCACTATGAACTGCATGTCGGTTTCACACTTGCTGAGGCCATTTTTAACATGGCTATTTCTCCAATTAATGACCACATGCTAATTTCCCAATTAGCATGTGGCCATTTGCATAGGAGTTCTAACCAACACCTATTTTCTAGGTGGTAACAGCTCCTGTGCTAACCACACACTAATTGCTTAGTACACAGTGATGTGAGAATGCTTACTATCTACTCCCAAATCTTCTTGCAGCACCAAAAACTAAAAAAAGTATTATTTTGCACTTAGCAAGTGTGCGCCAATCTGAAATATACTGCAGAGCAATTGAGCATGCCCCATGTAGTGGATTTTAACCCGCACTAAGCATATGTTAGTGCCTAATGCAGCGTGGAAGAGTAAGGGGTTATCTTCCAATAATGCTACTATTCCACCTCCATATAGCAGGGGCTGCTAGCCCAAGACTACATGTCCCAGACCGCACTGGGCTTTACAGCTCAGTGTTGACTCACCTTAACAAGGTAACCCTGCTAAGTCAGGAGGCAGTAAGCACACATAGTCAATTTGTTAGCTTGTTAGCTCCACTATGGATAAAAAAATAAAAAATGTTGAATAAAAATGTCCAAAGTGGACTTTTGGCATGATTCTAAGAGTAGATGTGGCAATGACTTAATGTTGATATTCCTATACTTTATGGTGCTACAATCAGTGTGAATCTACTACATCTGGATGTTTTTATTATGAAGACATTTGTATTGCCAGACCTAGATCTATGTTGGTTTTCATTGGATTATACATGGTCGAGTTACATTATTATGACCACTGCCTAACGCTGATGTCAGGGATACACAGCCAATGAACAAATACACGTGTCGCACGCAAACTTAGTGGGTATATAAGGTGGGATGTAAGCAAGTTGCCAATATAGCACTCATAACTGTCATGGGGAAAAAGTGCAATTTATCAGACATTGAAAAAGGCATGATGAGCTACTAGGCCAAGGGCAGCAGCATTTCAGAAATGGCAGAGTTTTTATGAATTATTCACGGGCTGCTATGGTTAAAGTGTACCATGAGTGGACGAATGGAACCTTTTTGACGACCCGACAGGGCAACTGTGGGGCAGCATGAGTCATTGATGCTAGAGGTGAATGTCAACTGCGCAGGTTGCTACGGGCCGATTGGCCCACTATCTTGGAGTAATTCACTGTCCAAATGAACAAGGGGGCTTCCAGATGTGTATCCAAAATCACTGTACAACGAATTCTGTTGCAAATGGGGCTCCAGAGCAGATGGCTATAGTCATGAGGGTTCATTGCAAAAAACAGCTACAATTTGCACAGGAGTACTTATGCCAATTGGCAGAGGGTTCTCCAGTGAGTCATGTTTTGAGCTCCATCAGATGGATGTTGGCGTGTCAGGTGTGAAACTATTGAGAGCAAACACCCAGCAACTACTGTTGGACATACACAAGCTGGTGGCGGCAGCGTTATGGTCTGGGGAATGTTTTCTAGGTATGGTCTGGGTCTCTTGATACCTCTGGAAGGCACTCTCAAATAATATGGGTATCTCTCCATCCTTGCTGATCAAGTACCCCTCTACGTGTTGACGGTCTTCCTTATGGTCAATGGGATCTTTCAACAGGACAATGTGACATGTCATCCTACCAGAATTGTTCACAAGTAGTTCGCAAATCATGACCAAGATTTCCAGCTACTTCCCTGGCCTCTAAATTCCCAAGATCTTAACCCACTTGAGCACATTTAGAACCACCTCGATCGACATGTTCAATGATTGGATCCACCACCATGCACCCATCAGCGGTGGCAAGTCAAATGCGCAAAAGACAAGTGAGCGCAAGACATGTAAGCGCAAGACAACTGAGCATAAGATAACTGCGCCAAGACATACGCACGGACAAATGGAAGCAGACAAGTTAGCGCAAGACAAGTGAGTGCAAGCCATCTGAGTGTAAGACAATTCAGCGCGAATGATTTCTAGTAAAAAGCACGAGCATGACATTTGAGCGCAAGACATCTGAGCGTTGACAACTGAGCACAAGACAAGTGAGTGCCGGCCACGCGCTTTTGTCCCGTCACCAGATTATAGCGTGCAGGATCTTATAGTACAGGGATCTCAAAGTCCCTGCTTGAGGGCGGCAATCTAGTCAGGTTTTCAGTATTTCCCCAATGAATATGCACATAGATCTCAGTTCATAGTCAAATGCTAATGTAACCATGCCTCCTACTAGAGGTGTGTAACATTCAGTAAATTCTGTTATTTACATTATTCTAAGTTTAGCACCTGTAATCATTTGTGTTTGTCTTGCAGGATATTTTTGTTCTATGAATTCTCAAAATGTGTTCAAGCTAATTTGCATAATAATCTTTACATGACAGAATATATTTTTAAAGTGTTTATGAAGTTCATTATCTCACTGTAGTTTTTGAAGTTAAAATAAAATAAATCACTTGCTTTGCGCTCATTTGTCTTGCGCTCACTTGTCTTGCGCTTAGATGTCTTCCACTCAATTGTCTGCGTGCGTTTGGCTTGCGCACTTTTGACTATGAACCCCCATCAGTGATCTGCATGGCTCCAGATACGTTTTCAAACACTAGAGGCAATAGGAATCACAGGCAAAGTCTATAATTGGTTTGAAGGATTCCTCCACTCAAGAAAATACAGAGTTAAAGCAAACAAGGAATAGTCAGAATCCTGGAACAACCCCTGTGGGGTCTCCCAAGGCTCCCCACTATCTCCATCACTCTTCAACCTTTACATAGCCACACTTGGCACCAGTGTTCCCGCTAAGGTGCGCTGGCCTGCGCGCGCGCACAAAATATTACATCGCAGCGCAAAGTTTCTCTTCACAGCGCACACACGCGTCGCAAAGGTAAGGGGAGGTAAGGTAAGGGGACGCATTGGGGGGATTGCACTTCCCCACAACTGCCATGCTTCGGTTCCTCTTCTTCCTTCCTTCCTCCCCCCCCCCCCCCCCCGCGGGACCCTGCGGCACCATCAACTCTTACTCCCTCTAATGTCGGCCCTGCAGCTCCAGACTTCCTCGCACCTTCTCCCCTCCCCCTTTGGATCGCTATTATTTTAAATGTTATAGCCGCGGAGCTGTATCCATCAGTGGAGATGTCTAACCTCGGCCTGCCCCGGAACTCTTACTGCAACAGTGACTTCCTGTTCCTGCCTAGACGGGCGGCTGCTGCAGTAAGAGTTCCGGGGCAGGCCGATGTTAGACATCTCCACTGATGGATACAGCTCCGCGGCTATAACATTTAAAATAATAGCGATCCAAAGGGGGAGGGGAGAAGGTGCGAGGAAGTCTGGAGCTGCAGGGCCGACATTAGAGGGAGTAAGAGTTGATGGTGCCGCAGGGTCCCGCGGGGGGGGGGGGGAGGAAGGAAGGAAGAAGAGGAACCGAAGCATGGCAATTGTGGGGAAGTGCAGAGCTGCAGGGAAGAGTGTTGCGGTACCCAGCTGGAGGGAGAAGGAAGATGAGGGAGGGAATTAAAGGAGATGCCAGGGCTTGGAGCATAGGAGGAAGGTATGCCAGTCTAAGGGAAAAGGAAGGGGGAGATGTGAGAGCATGGAGGGGGAACGAAAGATGGAAGAAAAGGAAAGGAGAGAGATGCCAGAGAATCAGGGAAGGGGAGATACCAGACTATGAGGAGAGGTGTGGGAGAGGGAAGGCGAGGAGAGAGATGCCAGACCAATGGGGTGAAAGGAGAGATGGAAGGGGGAGGCATACAGTTTCTGGAAGGGGCATAGAAGGAGAGAAGATGCCATATAGGGGAAGAGAGACGGCAGACAGTGAATGGAAGGAAGAGAGTTACAAGAAGATGAGGAAAGGAGAAACCACAGAAGACAAAGGTAGAAAAAAATTTCTATTTATTTATTGCTTTAGGAGACATGTGTCACTGTTTCTGTGAAGCATTGTATGCAGAGTCCAGCTTCTTGCTGGTTCAATTTAACCTTTGTCTATGTATTTTTATTTTATCCCCCCTTTTACAAAACTGTGAAGCGTTTTTAGCACCAGCCTTGGTGGTAGCAGCTCTGATGCTCAGAATTTTATGAGCATCAGAGCTGTTACCTCCGTAGCTAAAATCCACACTACAGTTTTGTAAAAGAGGGAGGGGTTAGTTTGTGATTACATATTCCTTACTAGGCGAAGGTGTTTTCTGTGTTCTGTGTGTTCGAAAGACATGGTTTTCTGTTAGGATTGACGGTGTAGGATTGATCTGTGCTGGTCTGGCTTGTTTAGTTTTACAATGGGTGTATTGATGTACTGCTCACTGCAATATGTAAGATGCTGCCTTTTCCTAGGTACTCATGTGTGACGTGTGGTTTGTTACTAAAAATCATGTTTTTCTTACAGATGGGGGGGGGTGCCAAAAAATGATGGGCCCCGGATGTTACATATGCTAGGTACGCCACTGTATGTAAAGATACCAGAAAGCTGGCGTAGCAAAAACTTCTAAGTTTTGAGTATTTAACCCTCCCACAATCTCACGGGCACTCGTTTCAAGTTTATTGAGATTTTGATTTAAACGCAATATCAAATATTTTCAATGCGTATAACAAAAATAAATTTGGGGAAATAAATAAAACCATTTGAACCAGTGTTCCCGCTAAGCTGCGCTGGCGTGCGCTGGCGCACAAAATATTACATCGCAGCGCACACGTTTCTCGTCACAGCGCACGATCGGAAGAGGCGTACGGCAGATGGCAGGGCGGCGAGAGGAGAATCGGGCGAGTTGGCTCATAACTTGCTGGCGCCCGATATTTTTGGCTCACGGTGAAAAAAGTTTGCTCACAACACCCGCCCGCTTAGAGGGAACACTGCTTGGCACACGCTTAGACAAAATAGGCATAACTTCATACAGCTATGCAGATGACATCACCATCCTCCTGCCTTTCGACCAAACCAACGCCAACACAACGAACAAACTACACACTGCACTAGAAACAGTGTCAAAATGGACGAGAGACCACAAATTAAAGCTGAATCAAGACAAAACCAAATTCTTACTTCTAGAAAAAAACAAAACCGCAACTATAACAAACCTAGAAATAGACTCCATCACATTCCCCATGCAACACAACCTAAAACTGCTGGGAATAATGATAGACAAAGGCTGCACCATGCAACTTCAAATCAGCAAAACGATCCAGAAGGCATTCGTAACCATGTGCAACCTAAGGCAAATCCAAAAATACTTCAGCAACAAACAATTCAAACTCTTGGTATAAGCGCTAATCCTAGGACTCATATTGTTATGAACAACCAACCTGCTAAAACAATTACAAACAATCCAAAATATACTCTTAGACTGATTTACTCGCTGAAAAAATATGACCACATTATCACTGCTTTCCGAGATTCACACTGACTCCCAGTCCAAGCACGCATACAATACAAATTCTACTGCACCCTATTCAAAGCCCTAAATGGAAACGAACCAAGCTATCTGAGCAACCGCCTAATCAGAAAAAACACATCCAGACCAAGGAGAACTCATGCACACTTTACCCACCACCCAATCAAAGGTATACAAAGCAAAAATATATACAACGGACCAGAGCAGCGAAACTAGACCACCACCTCTCCAATCTGCTGACTATGACGCCCAACTACAAAACATTCAGGAAACTTTTGTATTCAAGAAATTTGTCAAATGATATAACTAAACCTGATCGACCCTCCACAGATCCCGACGCATACTACATCTATTAACCATGTATTCTCCCTGGATATGGCCAGGCCATATAGTGAAAGATTAGAGAAACTGGGCCTTTTCTCCCTCATAACATTCAAGGTACTGAAGACTTAGTAGATAAGGACAGGTTGTTCACCCTCTCCAAGGTAGGGAGAACGAGAGGGCACTCTCTAAAATTGAAAGGGGATAGATTCCGTATGAATGTAAGAAAGTTCTTCTTCACTCAGAGTGGTAGAAAACTGGAATGCTCTTCCGGAGTCTGTCTTAGGGGAAAACACCCTCCAGGGATTCAAGACAAAGTTAGACAAGTTCCTGCTGAACCAGAACGTATGCAGGTAGGGCTAGTCTCAGTTAGGATGCTGGTTTTTGACCATGGACCGCCACGTGAGCAGACTGCTAGGCATGATGGACCACTGGTCTGACCCAACAGCGGCAATTCTTATGTTCTTATGTTTAACTCTTTTTGTAAACCGTCTAGAATTGAAAGGTATTGGCTGGATAGAAGACACCAATTTAATGTAATGTAACCACCCAGCATCTTATTGAGGCATTCTCATTGCATCTGGCTGCCGTCCATGTTGCTAGAGGCAGTTATTCTGGATATTAGCAGGTGGTTATAATAATGTGACTCAACCGTGTAGTTTGTGATTAAAGACTTTTTTGAATACAAGTTATGGATTTTTTTCTTTTTATCTTCCTCAGCAAAGTTATCTCAACAGCCCTATTTTTCTTTGTATATATTCCTCTGGTTGGTTTTATAGGGTTAATTCCTCTTTTTTGTCATTTTAGTGAATAAAAATGTCCTTCGTGTCCTTCGCTACCCTCCACTAACTTCATTTCCATGTGTATTTTTTTGAGAATGACTTGCCTTTTTGAAATCACTACAATAACATCTGTGACAGTGGCCCATCGGTTTTTAACCGCAAAGTTTTGAGAATCTGATGTGAGGGGTAGAGAGGATATGGAATGTAAAAGGGAGAGCAGAGAAAGTGAATGCAAGAAACAGAGATGAGGACAGGGAGAGGAACTATTTATTTATTTATTTATTTATTTATTTAGATTTTTATCCCGTCCTCCCAGTAGCTCAGGACGGTTTACAATTGAACATACACAATGCGGAGTAACTAGACATATAAGTAGTACAACAGGTTTAGTGGTTGGATTTATAGTTTTTGGAGAGAATTAAATACAGGGGGATTGAGCAGAGAGAGAGAGGGGGGAAATACAGTAGTTTCATGTAAGGAAAGTTATAAGCGTATAGGTGCAATTTTTTAGTGGAAAGAGTTAGAGAGGGTAATACTGGAATTTCGGGAAGGAGATAGGAGAGTGGAGGGTGGGGCTTAAGGGGGGGAGAGACAGAGGGGATCTTTAATTGAAGAGGAGGGTCTTTACCGATTTACGGAATGCTAATAATGAGTTCTGTTGTCTAAGTTGGGGGGGGAAGTTGGTTCCAGAGGTGTGGAATGAAGTGGCTGTAGGATCGTTTGTGGGCAGTTTCTGTGAGCAGGGATCTTCCGGGGGGGACGCATAGGCGTGTCTCTGACTTTGAGCGGAGGGTGCGAGTGGGGTTGTAGATGGGAAGTTTGGATTTTATGTAGGAGGGGGTGGTAGAGTAGATTCTCTTGTGGGCAATTGTTAGGGCTTTGAAAGTACAGCGTTGGCTAATTGGGAGCCAGTGTTCAGCATGGAGTGCCGGGGAAATGGAATCACGGTAGTTGAGGTTGTGTAGGAGGCGGATGGCTGCATTTTGGACCCGTTGGAGGCGTTTGATATTATTTTTGGTTAGTCCGTTAAATAGCGAGTTACAATAATCCATTCTGGAGAGGACATATGCGTATAGGAGTTGGGCGAGGTCTGGTTTGGAGATGTAGGGTTTGATCCTTTTCAGTTGGCGAAGGTAGTAGAAGGAGGTGGAGACTACTTGGGATATGTGGTTGGATAAGGATAGGTGTCCGTCTAGGGTTACTCCTAGGCTGCGAACTTGATCTGCTGCCGTTAGTCGAGTGGAATCCCATGTTAGTGTTGGTCGTAGGTGGGATTCTGTGTTGGTCGTATGTGGGATTCAAACAGCAGGGGGCTGATAGAAGAGATAAGCTGAAAAAAAGGATTGTGAGAAAAGAGAGTATCGGATTGGAGGGAAAAAGCACTAAGAGGTGAAGAGAGAGACAGAAGTGGCAGGAGAGGTGAGACTAAAAAGATTCAAATCATGCATACAAAAATCTGAAAATTATCTTTTCTTTGCTTATTCTTGATATTTTCTAATAGCTGTACCCCAGAACTGATAGTTTATTGTAAACCTACATAAAGATGACACCTGCAGGCATAAGGGCAATTGTTGTGGTGTACAGGTGGGTACATTGAGTTTTGGGTGGGTTTTAGAGGGCTCACCATACAATTTAAGCAGGTTATAATGACGTGTACCTGGGGCTTTTTAATGTGATGTTCACTGCAGTACCTCTTAGAGCAGTGTTTCTCAACTTCTTCAACCCAAGTACCCCCTAAGTCTAACAAATATCAACCGAGTACCCCCAGCCAAGCTCTGCCCCAGACCCCTCCCCCTCTGATCTGTGGCCATCTGAAGCTGTAATATAGGCTGGAATGTACTGTTTCTCTTTCACATCTTTGAGTGGTGGGTGGGGGTCAGTGACTACTGGGGGGAATAAAGGGGATCATGCCTTAATCCCTCCACTGGTCATGCAGTCGGTTTGGCACCTTTTTGACCCTTATTCACTTTTAAAACAGGTCTAACCCCAAAAGTCTAAATGTTGCTCTGGACATTTTGATAAAAATGTGAATATCCCTGCAGAATGTCCTAGTCCTAAGCCTTCCCAAAACACGCCTTTAACACCTCCTCTTAAGATTTAGATGAACTGGAGACAAAACAACCAGAACAACATCTAGAAAGTCAGTTTTCAAAATGGCCATTTGGACATTTTGACTAGTAAGATGTCCAAGTGCCAGTTTATGCTGTCTTTTAGAAATCTATCTTTTTTGTAAATGAGCCCCATTGTATCACAAGTTCTGTGTGTTTCTTAATTTCACTCCCTGGCATTTTTGCTGAATCCTTACTCCCTTCTTCAGGGCAGGATTAATTTGTTGAGGACCCCTAGGCACACAAGTCCACTGGGTCCCTGCCGTCCCCCCGCCCAAACCCGCCCCCCCTGCCCCTATTTATTTACCCATTTTCTCATTTACTTCTTTATTTCCACTTTATTTCTTTTAATTTAAAATTCAAAACAAAGACTATCATACCAGTGCCAGTGTACAGTTTTTCTTCTGTACAATCTCCAAACATCTCTGAACAAATCCCTCCTTCTTTCCTAGAGGAAGAGATCTTCAGCTGTCAGGGCTTTGGGAAACCCACCAATTTATATTTTGCATTTGGGTAGGAAGCATGGGGCATAGAAGGAAGAAAATTTAGTGCCCGTCATTTTATTGGACTAATAAGAACATAAGAACATAAGCAATGCCTCTGCTGGGTCAGACCTGAGGTCCATCTTGCCCAGCAGTCCGCTCACGCGGCGGCCCAACAGGTCCAGGACCTGAACAGTAATCCTCTATTTATACCATTCTATTCCCTTTTCCAGCAGGAAAATGTCCAATCCTCTCTTAAATCCCAGTACTGTATTCTGCCCTATAACGTCCTCCGGAAGCGCATTCCAAGTGTCCACCACACGTTGGGTAAAGAAGAACTTCCTAGCATTTGTATTGAATCTGTCCCCTTTCAACTTTTCCGAATGGCCTCTTGTTCTTTTATTTTTTGAAAGTTTGAAGAATCTGTCCCTTTTCTCAATTAGCTTTCAGAGGTTAAAACCTCTTTCTTCAGGTCAGTAAACTATACTGCTGTTACAGTATCCCTGTCCTGACCTGAGGAAAGGAGTTATGGTCTCTGAATTAGTAAAAAATGTATTAAAATTAGTCCAATAAACAGGACCACCTTATTTCTATTTTCTATTAATAAACGATTATCAACACAGCTACAATAATACTTTATTCTAAAGCAAAAAGAAATAAATAAAACAAATAGAAATTTTTTTTCTACCTTTGTTGTCTGGTTTCTGCATTCCTCATCTTCTTAACATTCTCTTCTTTCCATCCACTGTCTGCCCTCTCTCTGCCTTTTCCATATGGCATTTGCTCTCTTTCTATGCCTCTTCCAGAAACTGTATGCATTTCCTTTCATCTCTCCCTCCCCCTCACATTGATGTAGCATCCATCTACTTCTCTCCGCCACCTCCCCCTTCATGGTGTGGCATCTGTCTTCTTCTCTTCCATCTCTTTCTCCCTCCCAGCAGATTTTAGCATCTCGCTCTCCTCCTTTCCTCTCCTCAGATATGGTATCTGTCTCCTCCCCTTCCCCCTGCTCTGGCATCTCTCTCTCTCTCCAATCCCTTCCTCCTGTTCTTCCTTCTCAATTTATTTTCTGCCTCTGAGGACTGAATAATAAGAGAGAATTTAAATGATTTCCTTCTTTCATTGTCTACCTATAGCTTCACACCTCTTTCTCTCACCCCTTCCAGTATCTAACTCTATCCTCTTCCCCCAATCCAGCATGTGCCCTTTTTTTTTCTCCTCTGCACTTCCTTCCAGCATCTGTTCCCCTCTCTCCCCCACAGTTCCATCTACTGTTCACCCTCTGTATGTCCCTTCCATCCACTGCCCAATCTGCCCTTTCCATACAGTGTTCGCCCTCTCTCTCTCTCTTCCATATGGCATCTTCTGTCTTTCTATGTTCCTTCAATAAACTGTCTGTCTTGTGCCCCTTTCATTTCAGCTTCACCCCCTCTCCATTTTTCTGTCTCCACCCCTTCCCCTATGCTCTGGCATCTCTCTCTTCTCCTTTCCTTCCTACTCAACCCCATGGCCTGGCATCTCTCACCTTTCTTTCTATTTATCTCTCCCTCCACCCTCTATTAGCTGGCATTTTCTCTCCTTCCTTCCCTTCTCTCTCACTCCATGGTCTGGTATCTCTTTTCCTTCATTTCCCTCCCATGATTTTGGAATCTCTCTTCCTTCTCCCTCCTTCCCTCTCTCTCCCCAATTGGGTGCATCAGCATTTCTCTCCCCTCCCCCCCCTAATCTGTCATAGTCCTTGCATTATACAATGAATCGCTTCAACGGTAATCTTGGACAGAAACACAAGGTCAAACATTCTCCAAGCACAAGTCTTGCAACAGGAAAAACTCGGAGAACCTTTTCTGCACAGCGCATTCCTTGGTGCAATGTAGCACAAGGCATTCAGTGCTGGCATCTGCTGGCGGTTCATGAGCCTTCTCTGGATCTGGGGAGCAAAGCGAGCAAGAGAGGAAGGAGAGGAGAAGCGGGTGCTCTCCTCAGGGGCAGACACGGTGAGGAAAGGCAATGGATCAGAGCGGGGCTCCTTCAGCTGTCTGGATACATGCCACTGTGGCTGCACAAGGGAGATGCGCGGGACGCGTCTGATGCTGCGGCTGCCAAAAGTGTCTCGCACTCGGGGGCTGGAGCGTGCCAGGTGCCAGTGTTAGAGCAAACTGAACTGAGGCTGTGGGGCTTTAACGTTGCGTGCACTGGCTTCCCTTCTTCGCCGAAACAGGGATGACATTACTTCCTGTTTCGGAAAAGGGAAGCTGGTGCGCGCAGCGTTAGAGCCCTGCAGCCTGAGCTCAGTTCGCTTGTAAGGGAAGGGAGGAAGGGAAGCTGACCCTCACCAGGCAGTCGGAGACCCACTGCCTGTTTGCTCCTCCCCTAAAGTCAGCCCTGGGCCCTCCCTGATAATTTTTGGCCCTAGGCATGGTACTGGGCCTACCCTTTAATCCGGCCCTGCCCCTCTTGGCTCTTAGTAAAACTCTGTAGCCATCTCCCAAGTCTCAGCTCAGCTTCCTGAACTAGATGCTTGTTCCTTGACTACTCGAGCAGCATTATGCAGGCAGCCTAGCTTAGTATGAATGCAAATAAATGTCTATGCTGCTAGAAAATGTTTCTCTACTCAACATGTAATCTGAAGTTTCATAAATATCCATCCATGCTGGGCTTCCAGGGCTCAGGGTGAGCATGTGGCAAAGAATCTCAGGGGGACTCTACAGGAAGAGTATGGTATTGACCCAGAGGAAAAAGCTGCAGTGCAAAAGGGGATGGGAAAGCAGTCCCAGAAAACAGGAATGTGCATGGACCCAAGGAGAGCAGAGCAGGGAAATGATCCATACCTGTGGTCAATAGGGAGTCACAAATTGAAAATGAGTTAAACCAGTGGTCTCAAACTCGTGGCCCGCCAGGTACTATTTTGAGGCCCTTGGTAATCAAAAAAGTAAAATAAAACAGTTTCTTTATTATATGTCTCTTTAGCTGTAAATCACAATATTATTATTAAGACTTAGCCAAAAGGAAAGATTTATAAACTATAAAGAGTTTTACCTCATGCAAAATTGTCATTTCTTTAATAAGACATTAACTATATTTTGTAAGGCCCTCCAAGAACCTACAAATCTAAAATGTGGCTCTGAAAAGGGTTTGAGTTTGAGACCACTGAGTTAAACCTATCATGGAAAGGAAGTCTCACCTGTAGAGGAGAGTGAGAAGTGGGAAGCAGTAAAAAGATGGGTGAGCTAAATCTAATTGAACAGCAACTTGTTAGGGAAAAGTGTATTGGAGCTTGCTGGGGAGGGGAGGGAAGTAGATGGCTGGGTCAAAGGGAAATAACAAGCAGAACAGGCAAAATATCAAGTTATACCTGTGCAGGAGAATAAATTAAAGAGGAGGGGCAAAAGAGAACATGAAGAAGCAAGAAAAAAAAAAAGTAATTAGGGGAAAGTGAAAAAATTGAAGGAACTAAGTGTTGTGTAGGACAGGTGATGGGCTGAGGGAAGAGAGGGACAGGTTGGAGAAAAGTGCTATGAATAGGGTTATCAGATTTTTTTAAAAAAAATTTTATTCAATTTTTAAACTACAGAAGTGCACAATAATTAATACACTTACATATAATATTAAAATTAAAGCACATTAAACTTACAATAATTTATAAAAAGGAAAATTATTTCCCCCCACCCTTCCACTTATTAAACAATAAATAAATACCTTCAAGAACAATCAATACATACCCTTTAAACCAAATCCAAAACATACCACCCTTCCCCACCCTCCCACCCTGGATGTGTATGTTTAAAGGGACATCTAAAGAGATCAATCCTTACAGTATTTAGTTAACGGTTACCAAACAGCTATAAATTTCTTGTAATTTCCTTGCTGAATGGCCATAAACCGCTTCATTTAAAAAATATAACAAAGAGATTCCCACCAGAATGTGTAATTTATTCTATCCCAATTTTTCCAATTTTTTAAAATAAGCTACATGGCAACCCCTGTCAATATAAAGAGAAGTTTGTTACTTCTCACAGATAGTTGACTCTTCGCTCTCATAAATGTACCAAATAAAATGATTCAAATATAGCCCTAAAGAATAGTCTGCCAATAAAATCAAAACTAAATTCCAATTTTTTCTTTGGAATTCCAAATAAAATGGTATCATATGATAGTGCCAGTGGATTCTCCAATAAATTATTAACTTGATCCCAAATAGATCTCCAAAATTTCAGTATCAAGGGGCAATAGTATAACAAATGATCCAACGTCCCAGGTTTGAGATGATGACAGTGCCAGCATCTAATATATTTGGAACTATCTACTTTATGTAAACGAACTGGGGTCCAAAAAGCTTTATGTAATAAGAAAAACCATGATTGCCTCATAGATGCAGACACCGTACATTTCATCCTCCAAGTCCAAATTCGTGGCCATTGAGACGCAGTAATCTGTTGCTTTATCTCAATGCTCCAAATGTCACAAAGACCAGTTTTTGGTTTCTTATTCAAAAATCTAGATATTAATTTATACCACTGAGCGGCCTGGTGACCCAGGAAATCCGCCTGGAAGCACAGGAACGGCAAACTATACTCACAGGCCATATCGAGGTAGAAGAAGATATCTTCTTTCTCAAAGGTCCAACGGCAACAAGAGGACATCCATGGAAAATCAGGGGTGGGAAATTGCACGGTGATACCAGGAAATACTTTTTCACCGAGAGAGTAGTTGATCATTGGAATAATCTTCCACTTCAGGTGATCGAGGCAAGCAGCGTGCCTGATTTTAAGAAGAAATGGGATCGTTACGTGGGATCTCTTCACAGAGTTAAGTAGGGGAGGGTCATTGGGTAGGCAGACTAGTTGGGCCGTGGCCCTTATCTGCCGTCTATTTCTATGTTTCTATGATTTTTAAGATTTTTCCAGTCAGGGAACCCCTCCTGAATGGCCTGCTTCAACTGCAACCAGCTATAACTTTGAGTTTTAGCAATACCAAATTTTTGTTGCAGTCGTGAAAACTCAAGCAGCTTTCCATCTGATACTACATCATCTAAAGTACATATGCCCGCCTTCATCCAGTACTTCCAGATGACCTTAAACCCGCCAATTTGAATCTTGGGGTTCAACCAAAGGGACTGACAAGTGGATTTATGAATTGGAATATCTGTTAAATTAGTAATAAATTTTAATGTCTTCCAAGTGTCCATTAAAATTCTATTGTCCTTATACAGCCTAGGCATCTTGATACCATATTTTTTTATTGAAAAAAATAGGACATGTGGCCCTACCCCAGGGGTGTCCAAGTCCCTCCTTGATGGCCGCAATCCAGTCAGGTTTTCAGGATTTCCCCAATGAATATGCATGAGATCTATTTGCATGCACTGCTTTCATTGTATGCTAATAGATCTCATGCATATTCCTTGGGGAAATCCTGAAAACCCGGCTGGATTGCGGCCCTGCCCCATTCCAATCCCAGCCCCACACAAACCTCATCTCTTCCATGCCACGTCTGGAGGGCATGCATGCATGCACAGATGCTCTCCAGATATGGCCCTAAGCTCAACACTTTTCAAAACCCCAAGAAAACTGCTGGGTTTCGAAAAGACATTGAAACGCCTGGACAGTCTTCTAAAAAGAGGACATGTCCGGGTGAATGCAGACATCTGGTAACCCTAGCTATGAATGGCCTGAATGGAGAGAGTGTGATGCTGCTGACCTACAGGGGGGGAAGAGAGTGTGGCAGGACTGTAGCTTTTGATTTGTCCACATGACCCGCCCTGCTCTTGACAATTAGATAAATGCTGGTCCTTCACTACCAGATGCATTTTGTTTTTTCCTTTTTAGCTTTCTTTGCTGGGTAAAAGGAAATTTGTTATGAGTTATGAGTTTAGCACCCCCCAATTATTTTCAAAAGTTAGCTCCTATGCTGTGAGTTGGAGGAAATCTTTTACTTCCAAGCTGAAATTGTCTATTCTGTTCTTGACTTAATTTAACTGAGACAGTCTGCAGCCAATGCAGGAGGATTCTCCCAAACTATACAATGAGTTTCAGCACCTTGAAATCTCTCAAAATAAACTCCAGTGATGCTGTAGGGCAGGGGTGTCAAATGTCGGTCATCGAGGGCCGTAATCCAGTCGGGTTTTCAGGATTTCCCCAAGGAATATGCATGAGATCTATTTGCATGCATTGCTTTCATTGTGTGCTACTGGATCTCATGCATATTCCTTGGGGAAATCCTGAAAATGTGACTGGATTGCGGCCCTCGAGGACCGTTTGACACCCCTGCTGCAGGGGAACCAGTAGTGCTTCCTGATCAACTATCAAAGAAGTTGAAGCGTTCCAGGATGCCTTAACACCTCGGCCCTGCATGCCACTATTTTCACCCCTTCTCACACTGAGCATCAGGGTTATTTTTAAGAAAAGTTCCTCACTGAAATGTTAAGAGCGTGATAAACCGTTATGCTTATCCAGTATTTCCTACATGTTTCTGTATTTTGTTATGCTAATTCCTGTCTTATTTAGAGCCATCCCATTAAAACACCAGCTTTCCTTTGCGAGCCATTCCTTTGCCATGCTCTTTGTCTCCTATTTTTACAGCAAATGAGTTGTTATCATATCTTTTGTAAAGATGGGAAACAATATTCTTTCATATTCCAACACGCATTGTAGGTCAGTACTCAGACCATGCATTAAGAAAACATTAGTTTTTAATCAAAGATACAAGAAGTGCCAAAACAGCCATTATACCTCTCAACCCTCTAAAAAGGTATTCATTTAGTAATTAAGAGGGGAAAAAAACTGTTTGCTTTAATGAAAGGACAAAATGTGCACCTAGGATATTTTGGAATCATTTCAATGACAGAAAACATGACAAATTGCAGAGAGATAATGGCCACATGTAAAAAACAGCATTTACCTACAGGTAGATACTGAATAAACATTGAAAACCCAATTTCAGAAAGACAGAGCTTACACTTATAACTCTGCAATATGTGGATATGGGAAGGCGCCAGTTTGGGAGGAACAGCACAGTTACCAAGGACAGCAGGCGGATATTCTCACATGTGGGTGACGTCATCCACGGAACCAGGTACGGACAGTGCTAAAGCAGTCACTTTAACTGCTTTAAGAAGCTTCAAGATTGCCTGTGCACACGTGAGTACCTTCCCACCCGATGTTGGCTCATGATTCCTCATTTCCATAAACAAGCTAAGAAGCCAATCAGGGGAAGTGGGAGGGATATGAGAGTATCTGCCTGCTGTCCCCGGATAACACCTGTTACGGTAAATAACTGTGCTTTATCCTTGGACAAGCAGTCAGCATATTCTCACATGTGGGACTCCTTAGCTTACTGAACAGGATGAATGGGGAGGGGCCTAAAGCTCTGATTGGCTCAGGCGCCTCAGGCTCCTCCCTTGGGAGGGGCCTGAGGCACCTGAGCCAATCAGGGACTTCCTTAGGAAGGAGTCTAAGGAAGTCCCTGATTGTAACCTATTATCTGCATTTTCATTGTGGATAGCCTGAAAACCCAGTGCCTGTAGGGCTACTTTCCCCATATCATGTATTTTCACTGGCCACATAAATCCATAAGCATGTGAGAGGAACAGGCACTGTAAGGTGAAAAAGGCAAACTGTAATGTAACAACCCAACTGACCAACAAATCTTCCTGTGTTGCTGTTTGTACAGATCAAATGATCTCGCATTAGAAAGATGCAAATGAGTTAATAGTATTCAAGTTACAGCACTAAATATGGAGATTACTATTAGAGCCCTTTAAGGGAAAGATATGATGTAGACAGCGCAGAGATGGAAGCTGTGTTTCTGCTATCTCATTTCTCAAGTCCTGGATAGCAGTGCCTCCACTTTCTTTCATTAGTACGTCATGCTCCACTGGTTGTATTTAATACTGAGACACATTGCATACTATCCTCAGAGAGAGCCTCATTTATTTTTACACCATGCAGGATTTTTTTTTTTTTTTACTTTGCTAATCATTTATCTATTCCCCATTGTGCTGCATATGGACTGCAGATCATTCCTGTTTCACTCACATTCAGTTTGCGAATGAGACTCCTCATATGTCTGAGCCAGGGTTTCTTCTCCACTGGACTTCAGAGCCTCCCTTTCCTGCACACAGTACAAATCAGCCAGCCTGAGAGGAAACACTTGAACAACAGTTTGCTTTCCCGTGAAGTTTGGAGGCGAGGCGGAGCACAGCCTATGATCAGACAGATAGGGGCTACTGCCTCCTCATCTGGGTGTCCCAAAAAAACATTTCTAGCTAGCAAAAAATAGTTTCATAGATTATTAAAATTTGATTAAACACTAAACATAAAATTCAAAGTGTTGTACATTAAAAAAGGGGGAATTAACATAAAAAAGCAAACATGACTTACCATAGACTCTCCACCAACTTAACATAGGGTAGGATAGTAAAACAAGAGGAGAGGAGGGAGAACTACATTTTTGAAGAAAAAGAGAAAAAATAAAGGAAAAAAAACATCAGGGAAGGGGTAAGGTAAAATATCAAGAATGGTAACCCAACATAGGAATCAGAAATAAAATGCCTGCCATCTTGTGTTATGCATCTTGTATAAGCTCTTAGAAAGAAGGGAACCTTTCTCTATAGCAGTGTCTGTCAAACTTCTTTTTTTTTTTAGCTCTGGCACACTAATGGCAAATGTTTTTCATGGCACATATAATTGATATTATAAAATTGCAAAACCAACAAAAAATTAAATTTGAGAGTTATTTATGTAGAGTTCTTTAAGCTATGTAAGGGGAATTGTAACAATGGTGAAACTAAAGTAGATAGAATAGAATTGCTAATCAATGCGATGGATGTGCTTGTTTTTTAATGCAAATTAACCGAAAATGCCGCTTGTAGTCGACAAGCAAACAAGCATTTCATCATTCACCCTCTGCAGTCGTTTTCTTTTTTTCAATTTAACTTCTGTCAGAGCTGAAAATCCAAGTTTGCAGAGATAGGAAGATCCAAACAGTAACAAAGCCTTGATTACTTTGTTGCTCAAGTTAGGATAACTACTGCATAAAAAATAAAATTACTTGCTGTTAGATTTCAAGGACCAATCACATCAAAGAATGATGCTTGTCTGGGCGGTTTTATCCTTACGCACACAGACTTTCATAACATTGACGCTTGCATATGCAACGCACATGTCATCTATTCTACTGTATACTTATGAAGGAAATTTTTAAAAAATAAAGTAAAATTCTGGAATCTCTCGTAGCACGCCCAGAATCTTTTCAGGGCACACCACTGTGCTGTGGCACACAATTTGAGAGACACTGCTCTATAGGAAGAGAAACTCTATAGTCATCTGCAGCCTTATGACATATACTTTTTAGAGCACTGCACACATTATCACTGTAACATCAACATGAAATAATAATCATATTGAGAAAAAGATCAGTATCTCTGGTGTTACTACTAGGTCATAATGACATAAGGCTGAAGAGTCATTCCCACACCTAGAAAACCTCACCGCTGCTTTCAATACTATCGATCACAACCTTATGCTTCAACGGTTAAAACAGATTAAGAACATAAGATTTGCCGCTGCTGGGTCAGACCAGTGGTCCATCGTGTCCAGCAGTCTGCTCACGCGGCGGCCCTTAGGTAAGGCTAGTGCCCTATTTGAGTCTAACCTTACTTGCATATGTTCTGTTCCAGTAGGAACTTATCTAATCTTGTCTTGAATCCCTGAAGGGTGCTTTCCCCTATAACAGCCTCCGGAAGAGCGTTCCAGATTTCTACCAATCTCTGGGTGAAGAACTTCCTTACGTTTGTATGGAATATTTTCCCTTCCAACTTTAGCGAGTGTCCTCTTCACTTCGGAGAGGGTGAACAATTCTCTTTCTCTACTAAGTCAATTCCCTTCAATATCTTGAATGTTTTGATCATGTCCCCTCTTTTCAAGAGAGAAGAGGCCCAGTTTCTCTAGCCTCTCATTGTACGGCAACTCCCCCAGTCCCTTAACTATTTTTGTCGCTCTTCTCTGGACCCTTTTGAATAGTACTATGTTCTTTTTCATGTACGGCGACCAGTGTTGGAAGCAGTATTCCAGGTGGGGGCGTACCATAGCCCGGTATAACGGCATGATAACCTTTTCAGATCTGTTTGTGATCCCCTTCTTAATCATTCCTAGCATTCTGTTTGCCCTTTTCACCACTGCCATGCATTGCACAGACGGTTTCATTGACTTGTCTACAAGTACACTCAAGTCTCTTTCCTGGGGGCTCTCTCCGAGTATAGCACTGGACATCCTGTATTCGTGCATATGATTTTTGTTACCGACATGCATCACCTTGAACTTATCCACGTTGAACCTCATTTGCCATTTCGCGGCCCATTCCTCAAGCGTATTTATGTCTCTTTGTAGGCCTACGCAATCCTTCTGTGTCCTCACTACTCTGAATAACTTTGTATCGTCTACAAATTTATTCACCTCACTCGTCGTGCCAATTTCTAGGTCATTTATAAATTTGTTGAAGAGCACAGGCCTAAGCACCGAACCCTGCGGCACTCCACTTGTGACATTTATCCAGTCCAAGTACTGTCCATTCATCCTCACTCTCTGTTTCCTATCCGCCAACCAGTTTTTAATCCACGTAAGTACGTATATCGCTCTCGATACCATAGCTCGCAATTTGTCAAAGTAGACATTCATGCGGAATCTTGTCGAACACCATCTGAAAATCTAGTATACGATGTCGACCGGGTCACCCTTATCTATCTGCCCATTTACTCCTTCAAAGAAGTGCAGTAAGATTGTCAAGCAAGATCTTCCTTTGCTGAAGCTGTGCTGGCTGGTCCTCATCAGTTTGTGTCCATCAAGGTGATCGATGATGCAGTCCTTTATCAGCCCCTCTACCATCTTTCCCGGTACCGAAGTCAGACTCACTGGTCTGTAGTTTCTCGGATTTTCCTTTGAACCTTTCTTGAAGATCAGCGTAACATTCACCACTTTCCAATCTTCCGGAATCTTTCCTGATTTGATCATCTGGTCCCAGGGATTTATCGTATTTAAGCCTATTAATCTGTCTGCATACCTCTTCTAGACTGACTGTCGTTCCTGTCAGTTTCCCATCTTCATTTCCTTTGTATAGCCTGTCGGCTTCCGGTATATTGGATATATCCTCTTCAGTAAATACAGGAGGGGCCTAAGGCTACTGGGCTTATTCTGGTTGGCCCAGGCGCCTCAGGGTGGGGTCTGAGCCACCTGGGCCAATCAGGCCCTAAGGCCAGCCATTCGAGGGACGGCTTTTTGATCATCCAAGTACCCATTTAGGCCACTTTTTAGACTTTTTTTTAATTATGAGCCCCTTAGTCTTCAGTTACAGATTTCCACTGTCAATGTTGTTTCCACAAACTTCAACTGATTCTCTCCATTAAAAATCTGCTTGAACCCAACTCTCTCAATGTACTTATTCATTCTATGGTCATAAATACTTAGATTATTACAATACTCTTTATCACTATCTAACTCTACAGCTACAACTAATACAGAATACTTCCATTAAGCTGATCAGTGGAGCTCATAAATTTGATCACATCACTCCTCTTCCAAAATCCTCACATTGGCTTCCTAAAATATACTGGATAGTATTCAAGATAATCCTTCTTAAGTTCAAGATCAAGCAAACCCACACTCCCTCGCTTCCTCGACTGTTTATACTCCTTCCCATGTACTTTATTCTTCTAATTGAAATCTTCTGGTAGTCCTGAACTTACGTCAAATAACGTACGGTACCATTTTCTCAATAGTTGGACCCTTCTTCTGGAATAGTCTCCCTCCTTATCTTAGTTGTCTCTGGACAAATTGAAAGCCCAACTTAAAACTTTCTTCTTTGATGATGCATTGAGTCAAAACCCATAATTAGCTCTTCATTTCTCACACCTCTGAAAAGAGGAGACTGAAAGGGGACATGATCGAAACAGTCAAGATAATGAAGGGAATAGACTTAGTAGATAAAGAAAGGTTGTTCACCTTCTCCAAGGAAGGGAGAACGAGAGGGCACTCTCTAAAGTTAAAAGGGGATAGATTCCGTACAAATGTAAGGAAGTTCTTCTTCACCCAGAGAATGGTAGAAAACTGGAACACTCTTATGGAGGCTGTTATAGGGGAAAACACCCTCCATGGATTCAAGACAAAGTTAGGCAAGTTCCTGCTGAACCAGAACAGACTAGACTCAGTTAGGGCACTGGTCTTTGACCTAAGGGCCGCCGTGTGAGCAGACTGCTGGGTATAATGGACCACTGGTCTGACCCAGCAGTGGCAATTTTTATTATCCCCATTTCCATTATCCTTCTTTAACCCACTTAGCACCAGATTCTCGAAATGGCGCTGTTTGCGGCGGCCACCTAAAAAAAGCGGCACCAATCACGTGCCAATCATGCAACAGCGCCATTTCTAGAATTGAGGCCATGGCAAAGGTAGGTGCCAGAAATATAGACCAGGGTTTTAAAGGCCTACATTTCAAGGGCCTATCTTTAATGTGAATTGCGCCTCCATAGGCAGAAGAATGGTGCCATTTCTGGAGGCGCCTCCATTTTTTTAAAAGAGAAAATAAATTATTAAATCAATTAAGCCAATTAAGTTAGATGGTGGGACGGTGCCTACCACTGCCTAACTTAGTGCACCGTTTGTAGAATCCAGGCCTTACTGCTCTTTTCCATCCCTTTCAATTTTCTTTACTACTATCATTATAAATATTTGTGCACTGCTCAGACATTATGCGATGGGCAGTATATCAAAACTCTAATAAACATGGAAACTTTGAAGTAGAAATCTTGCACAGTGGTGAGGTCCATCTTCCAGGTATATCATTCTGCTACCATTTCACTTTGGTTTTCTCATGTAACTCAGTAACATAGTAAATGACAGCAGATAAAGACATGAATGGTCCTTCCAGTCTGCCCAACCACACATGCTCCATAAATTAATTATTTAGTTTAAATGGTCCTTTTCTTAGATATTTCTGGGCCAGAAACCCAGAGCCCTGCCCAGTAGTGTGCTTAGGTTCCATCTACTGGAGTCTCCATCAACGCTCACTCCAGCCCATCTTAACCATCCCAGCCATTGAAGCCCTCCCCAGCCCATCCTCAAATGAATGTCCATATAGGAGACACAGGCCGTGCAAGCCTGCCCAGTACTGGCCTTAGTTCCTTCAATGTATACCCATTATTTTCTGATTAGAGATCCTCTGTGTTCATCCCACACTCGTTTGAACTCTGTCACTGTTTTCTTCTCCACCACCTCCCTCAGGAGCACATTCCACGTATCAACCACCCAGTGGCATACCTAGGGGTGAACGGGGGGGGCGGGCCGCCCCGGGTGCCAGCCCTAAGGGGTGTTCCCGGCCTTGCCGTTCAGTCCCTCGCCACCCCCGAAGAACCGCTCGCCCCACTGACCTTCCTGCACCACCTGTGAAGCAGCCCGCAGCAGGATCGCGAAGTCAGCGGCAGCATCCCTGCGCTGCTTCCTGCGCCGCGATCCCGCCCCTCCTCTGACGTCAGAGGAGGGGCGGGACCGTGGCGCAGGAAGCAGCGCAGGGATCGCTGACGCTGACTTCGCGATCCTGCTGCGGCTGCTTCATAGGTGGTGCGGGGAGGCCAGGGGGGCGAGCGGTCCTTCGGGGTGGGTCGGGGCATCAGGCCTTCAGGGTGGGGCGGGCGGGCAGGCAAGCAGGCTTTCAAGGGGGAGGGGGTGACAGGCAGGCAGGCAGGCCTTCAAGGGGGGACAGGCCTTCGGGGGGGGGTGCAGACCTTCAAGGGGTACAGGCCTTCAAGGGGGGCAGGCAGGCCTTCGGGGGGGGGTGTAGGCCTTTGGGGGGGGTGCAGACCTTCAAGGGGGTGCAGGCCTTCAAGGGGGGGAACAGGCCTTCAAGGGGGGAAAGGCAGGCAGGCCTTCAAGGGGGGGACAGGCCTTCAAGGGGGGGACAGGCCTTCGGGGGGGTGCAGACCTTCAAGGGAGTGCAGGCCTTCGGGGGGGGGTGCAGTCCTTCAAGGGGGTGCAGGCCTTCAAGGGGGGGAAAGGCAGGCAGGCAGGCCTTCAAGGGGGGGACAGGCCTACAAGGGGGGGAGAAGCTACAAGGGGGTGGTACAAGCCTTCAAGTGGGGGACAGGCCTTCTGGGGGGGGTGCAGACCTTCAAGGGAGTGCAGGCCTTCAAGGGGGATGGTGCAGGCCTTCAAGGGGGTGCAGGCCTTCAAGGGGGGAAAGGCAGGCAGGCCTTCAAGGGGGGACAGGCCTACAAGGGGGGGGGAGAAGCTACAAGGGGGTGGGACAGGCCTTCAAGTGGGGGACAGGCCTTCGGGGGGGTGCAGGCCTTCGGGGGTGCAGACCTTCAAGGGGGGGACAGGCAGGCAGGCCTTCAAGGGGGGGACAGGCCTACAAGGGGAAGGGACAGGCCTTCAAGGGGGGTGCAGGCCTTCAAGGTGGGACAGGCAGACCTTTAAGGGGGGACAGGCCTTTGGGGGGGGACCATGATTTAGAAGTACACGGAGGGAAGGGGGTGTTCAAAGAGACATGCATATGCCAAACTTTGGGGGGGGGAAGAAATAATGGGTCTGAAAATAGAGGAGAGGGAGAGAGATGATGGACCATGGGATTTAGGGAGGGAAGGAACAGAAAGGGAGAGAAATTGGACACAAGGGATGGTGTGGAGGAGGGATAGAGATACTGGATAGGAGGGTAATTAGGAAAAGAAAGGGAGAGATGGTGGACTCTGGGATGGTGGGGAAGGAGGGAGAGATACCGGATGAAAGGGTATTTAAGAAAAGGTGGATCTGTGGAGGGAGATGAAAAAAAGGAAAGATACCAGACTTCCTGGGAAGGGAAGGGAAATGGAAAGGGAGGACAGAGTTGGCAGATGGATGGTTAGCATGCAGAAAGAAGGAGACCCTGGCAAGCAAGTTATCAGAAGAAAACCAGAGCCTTGGACCAACAAGATTTGAAATATAACCAGACAACAAAAGGTAGAAAAATTAATTTTATTTTCTGTTTTGTGATTATAACATGTCAGATTTGAAATGTGTATCCTGCCAGAGCTGGTGTTGGACTGCAAACGTGAGCTAGGATTTAACAGAAAGAGGAAAAGTCCTTTTTGTTTCTTTATTTTATTTACACCACAGCGCCAGTGTGGTTAGGAGAAGCCAAAGGGGGTGAAAAAGCTATAAAACCCACCAGGAGTTTTGAAAAAAATCACCCAACTGGGCAGGAAAATCGAATTGAAAAACCAATTCAATAGGGCTGAATCGAATCAAAATTTTTTTTTCCTGTATCTGGCAGCATTAGTTTGCGCTACTGTCTTAGACTTTAGGACCTGGGATTGGGGAGAGATGGCATCCTTAGTACTTTATAATGCAAGTGAAACGAGGATATGGTCAGACTTTTGAAGGGTCTGCAGAAAAAAAATATTGTATAGGCCGGGGACATGAGACAGCAGGAAATGGGAACTTTTCTTCCTTCTATTTTTGTGAATGGAAAGGCTGAGGATGTCAGAGAGGTCAGTTAAAATATGTGCTTTATAAGAAAATATAATAATGTGTTTTATAAAGTTTATAGCATAGCTGGCCTACCCAGTGAGGTGTTCCTAGTGGTGATGGTGGCAGCGTGTCAATGTGTTGAGAGGAAGAGGTGGTCTGGGAAATTCTGCTGAGCAAACTCCGGGCCCATTTCCACCCCCCAGTTAGTCCACTCCACTCAACTGATTCACACACTGAGTGGGTCTTTGGGTGTTGTTTTGGGATCTCTTCCAGTGGTTTATCTCCTTCTGGTCCAAGGAAGGAAACTTTGTTATCCTTAGCATTGACCTACAGAATATGTTTGTAACAGCGCTGCTTGTGTGGCATTAGGCTATGTAGTGATTGAAAGAAAAAAACAGACCTTTGCACATTTTTGCACTATATGGTGGGTGTATGAGGAGATTCACATTTCCTGCACAGCTAAGTCCATGTGAAGTTACCTTGTGCTGTATTTGACATCTAGCAAGGTCTCTGTTTGAAAGGAAAGATCTAAACTTAAAAATGAAGTGGCCAGAAGTTATGGTAAAAGCAGATAGTGTAGCTGGTTTTAAGAAAGATTTGGACAAATTCCTGGAGGAAAAGTCCATAATCTGTTATTAAGACATGGGGGAAGTGTCTGCTTGCCCTGGATCGGTAGCATGGAATGTTGCTACTCTTTGGGTTTTGACCAGGTATTAGTGTCCTGGATTGGCTACCATGAGAATGGGCTACTGGGCATGATGGACCATTGGTCTGACCCAGTTAGGCTATTCTTATGTTATGTTCTCATCTGTAGGGGCCTTTGTTTTCACTTCTTATTTTAATGTATTTTTTTTCTGGGAACTTATCAGTGTTTTTTATAATGGGAACAAAAATGGAAGAGAATTAATGTGTGTGGAATGGGGGGGTAACTAATTTCTTCAGCTAAATAATTCATTCCACTTCAAACAGACATAGGAGAACTTGTGCACCATTCACACACCCTCCAACCAAAAACGTCAAAAGAAAAAAACTGTTCGACAACCTCCTAGCCATTCGAGCTGCAACACTCGACCCCCAACTCTACAACCAATTGATATCAACCACAGACTGCAAAACCTTCAAAAAGAAATAAAAACCCTTCTATTCAAAAAACACATAAAACCGAACTAACACAATCAGAACTGTCCCAAGCATCACCTGCAACTACTCCATATGTACTTCTAATGTCATGACAATTTAGACATAATTTATGTTATGTTATGTTTGGAATAATGGTTACATATATGAGGTTCAATAAAAGAAAATTTTCACTGCCTGTTTCTATTCTGACCATTTATTCCATTTCATGGTTATTGCAAAAAAAAAAAAAAAAAAATTTTTACATGGGGGGGGGGGGGGTGTCAAAAAATGATGGGCCCCGGGTGCCACATACCCTAGGTACGCCACTGCAACCACCCTCTCCTTAAATAAGAATTTCCTAACATTACTCTTGAATCTACCACCCCTCAACCTCAAATTATGCCCTCTGGTTTTACCATTTTCCTTTCTCTGGAATAGATTTTGATCTACGTTAATACTTTTCAAGTATTTGAATGTCTGAATTATATCTGCCCTGTCCCTCCTTTCCTCTAGAGTATACATATTCAGGGCTTCCAGTCTTTCCTCATACATCTTCTGGCGCAAACCTCCTACCATTTTTGTTGCCTTCCTCTGGACCACTTCAAGTCTTTTTATGTCCTTCGCCAAATACGGTCTCCAAAATTGAACACAATACTCCAAGTGGGGCCTCACCATCAATCTGTACAGGGGCATCAACACCTTCTTTCTTCTACTGGTCACGCCTCTCTCTATACAGTACAGTCTAGCATCCTTCTGGCAACAGCCACCGCCTTGTCACACTATTTCTTCGTCTTTAGCTCTTCAGACACTATCACCCCAAGGTCCCACACCCCCTCCGTGCATATCAGCCTCTCACCTCCCAGCACATATGGCTAATTCCCAAATGCATTATTCTGCACTTCTTTGCATGGAATTTTAGTTGTCAGATATTAGACCATTTCTCTAACTTTTGCAGATCCTTTTTCATGTTTTCCACTCCCTCCTTGGTGTCTACTCTGTTACAAATCTTGGTATCATCCGCAAAAAGGCACACTTTTCCTTCTAACCCTCCGGCAATGTCGCTCACAAATATATTGAACAGGATCGGCCCCAGCACCGATCCCTGAGGGACTCCACTACTCACCTTTCACTCCTCCGAGCGAATTCCATTAACCATCACCCTCTGGCGTCTGTGCCACAAATTACCAAGCAATCACACTATATATGACTAGGAACATTCTCTGATGCCAGAATAGACTTTATTTAAAACAAAAAAATCATGGATACATGTTGTGATATTATTGGGCTAGCACAACTTGCACTGAAAAACCAATTCACGCCATTCATTATAATTAAGAGTGGAAGACCCGCAGGGAAAACTATTTTCCCCATCAACCATGCACACAGACATCTGTGGCATCACCTACTTATGGATCAGCCTAAGTCTATAAATACCGTTAAATGTCACAAAATCATCTCTGAAAAGGAGGATTGGAAAACATTCATCTCCTCTTCTATATAAGCACATTTCTGTAAGAAACAGAGCCACCTTGAAAACAGCTACAAATGTTCCCAGTGGAAAATAATCTATCAAAATTCTAAAATTTATTCTGCGATGCCCTAAATGTTTTGATACCTCAAAGTCACATAATACACCACCATAAATTATACATTCAAAGCCACATCAGCAAACAGACGGCACAAAGGGAACTGCAGCATCCCACACACTGCTGACAGATGATACCCTAACAAACACAATTCAGATCAGTGTGTTCCACAGGAGAGCTCAATGTTAAATGTTATCATTATAATGCTGGTTTTCCCTATTTTAAACAACCTTAAGGTTAAAAAAAAGTATCTTCACTGTGCCTTATTTACTACACTTTGGTAACTACAACTAGAGCCTCCGCACTCCTAGAGCAACTCAGAGGTAGATTCTACTCCATTTTGTGGCATATTTGCAGAAATTTGTATATCATATACATTACTTAATCAAACGTCACATTTTATATTGGAAAGTTTTCAATTGTTTTCATTTTCTAAATAAAAGCATTTTCAATCTGTACTAATTTATTTTTCTTCTTTTCAGTTACGTTCTTTCCCCGTGTCATTTCTTTTTCTTCTTTCTTATTTCTTTGCCTTGTCTCCTGCTTTTTTTTTTTTTTTTAATGCCTCACCATTAGTTTCACACCCCTCATTCCTCCTTGGGCGTTCTTCTCTGCCTTTTTTTTTTCTTCCACAGTTCTTCCTCCTCTTTCACTTTGGCACACTTCAGCTGTGTGAGCAGCGATAGGGCCTGCACTGATTCTCACAATTCACGTGGAGGGGCATAATCAAAAAAAGCGTCTAAGTTCCCTTTTGGCCTAAGTCCTTAAACGTTCAACCCAGAAGCAGGGAAAGTGTCCATAACCAAAACAAACGTCCTTGTTTTGATTATGGCCTTCCTCTGCCTAAACGCCCAATCACCACTACATCTAAAAGTACACCCACATCACGTCTACACTTTTCAGCCATAATGAAACGAAAAAACGCCTAAGCCACAAACGTCCAACAGAAGGGCTTTTAGGCGAAGGAGGAGCCCGTCCTTCGCCTAAAAGCTGGATTCTGTAACCGGTGTCTGTCAAAAACAACACCGGTTACAGAATCCCCCCCCCCCAACCATCCAGGCAGGAGGGTGCCCAAGCCCTCCTGCCATGTCAAACACGACCCCACCCCCTCCCGACAACATCGGGGCAAGAGGGAGCTCAAGCCCTCTTGCCCCGGCCACCCGCGGCACCCCCGACGATATCGGGGCAAGAGGGAGCCCAAGCCCTCTTGCCCCGCCGATTAACATCGGGCCAGGAGAGAGCCTAAGCTCTCCTGGCCCCAGCGACCACCTCCCCCCCGCGACTGGCTTGGGCCAGGAGGGAGCCCAAGCCCTTCTGGCCCTGGTGACCCCCCCGCCGTTACTCGATTGGGCCAGGAGGGAGCCCAAACCCTCCTGGCCCTGGAGACCCCCCCCCACCGCTACTCGATTGGGCCAGGAGGGAGCCCAAACCCTCCTGGCCCCGGTGACCCCCTACCCTCACCCCCCACTACAATACAGGCAGGAGGGATCCCAGGCCCTCCTGCCCTCGACGGAACCCCCCTCCCCCAACATCCGCCCCTCCCAGAACACCCGATCGGCCCCCCCAGCCGACCCGTGACCCCACGACCCCCCACCCCCATTCCCCTTCCCCATACCTCTTTAATGTCGGCCGAACAGACGGGTGCCAAACCCGTCCGTCCAGCAGGCAGCCCACAGCAGAATGGGGCCGGATTGGCCCAGCCCTCCCAAAGCCCCGCCTACAGGTGGGGGTCTAAGGCGCCTGGGCCAATCAGAATAGGCCCGGGAGCCTTAGGCCCCTCCCGTGGGCGGGGCCTTAGGCACAATGGCCTGGGTTGGTCCCATGTGCCTAAGGCCCCGCCCACAGGAGGGGCCTAAGGCTCCCGGGCCTATTCTGATTGGCCCAGGTGCCTTAGGCCCCCACCTGTAGGCGGGGCTTTGGGAGGGCTGGGCCAATCCAGCCCTATTCTGCTGTGGGCTGCCTACCAGACGGACTGGTTTGGCACCCGTCTGTCTGGCCAACGTTAAAGAGGTACGGGGAAGGGGGGTGGGGGTGGGGGTGGGGGTGGGGGGTCGTGGGGTTGGTCGGGGGGTCGCGGGTCAGCTGGGGGGGCCAATCGGGGGTTTCTGGGGGGGCGGATGTTGGGGGGAGGGGGGTTCCATCAAGGGCAGGAGGGCCTGGGATTCTTTGATGCTCTTTGATCATCCAAGTAGCCATTTAGGACACTTTTTAGATGTTTTTTTTTAATTATTATTACTCCCATAGCATCCATGCTGTATACACAGTTCACACAGATGAGACCACTGCAAGTGCATAAGAAGTGGACAAGGGGATAGGTGGGTGTCAGCAATGGTGGCTTTCAATGGACTATAAGAAGAGGCCCGCAGGTTCATCAGTTTAGGCCCTACATTGGCTATTAGAATAGATCCTGCAAGGCTATGGGCCACGAGGGAAAAGCCCTCTGTGAGTTGTCAAAGGAAGATTAAAAGAACATTGCACTGGACAGAGCAAAACTAGTAGCTGATAACTGACTGATCTGTTCGCATTATTGCATATTTTGTGGCTGGGAACAGATTCTGCAGAATAATGGAATACTGGGACCCTGAGTGTAAGTCTGATTTTAAATGGAAGAAGTGGGGTTGCCAGTGCCACAGTCTATAAAAACATAAAGAACTAGAAATGGTCATAAATTTCCCTTCAAGTGGTCTGGCTAGGGTTACCATATGGCTCACCGCTGCTGTATTTTAAAAACTTTGGGCAGCCAGTGGCGTAACAAAACCAAACACCTGCCATCTGCCTGCCTGCCCCGGAAGTGTTCATCCTACAGCCTACGCAGAACGCTGCAGAAAGAACCCTTCCGGGGCACTGGCAGACAGCAGGAAGCAGGCTTCATTCCTGATACCCCACCTACCAGCTCCCCACCACTTCATATTTTTGGACTGCTTTAAAAGATTCTAAGCATTTCAGAAGGGAGGTGAAATTCGTGGATGTTGATGTTTCTCTCTTTCTCCTGCATACATTTTTCATGATAAAATCAGTTATTAAAGCAGGAATAAATGGCAAATCAATCCTGGCAGGGTGGTTTTAAATTCGAGTCAGCTTTTGTTAGCAATGTGCTTCAAAGACCTTCAACATTCCAAATTGATGAAATAGCGGTTAATGTGGGTTTCATATAGGATGAGGCACTAAGCATTTCCAAACCGATCTACATGGGGGTACTCTATTAGAATACTGCAAACCTGAACACATTCCCAGAGGCTTATGGATTATTAAGGAACTGAGGCTTTTTTTGGATAATCAAGAGGTTTTTTTTTATAAAGTGGGCATCAATTCTAAACAAATGTTCTCTTGACCTTATGATCTTAATTATTGCGCAGACTCGGGAGACCATGGAAGTCATTATACAAGAACTTGACACCAAGCCCACAGAGTTTAAGGCATTACCATCCTCTGTTGATTTTGATAAAAGTATTGCAGAGTTACAATTAAAAGTGGAACAATTTAAAACTTATTTGCAAAGACAAATTTAAAAAGTTTCAGAGGGACGAAGAAGATTATAAAAAAAACAGACAGTATATCCCTGGTTTAATCCGGATTACTATACACTTAAGGGGAGGCAAAGGAGAGGGAGGACAGTAGATTTTGACAACACTTCAAAATTCACTGACACTTCTGGTTCTGGAGATCATTTTTTAGGAGGTACCAATAGAAGAAAAAAGCAAAAGAGGGAAGGAGTGCGGGAGAAAACAGCCGGAACAAGAGCGCCTGATGATACACTCCCAGAAAAGAAAAGATCAGCGATCATAAATCTGTCTGACCATACCCTGCCCCCTGCTGAAATGAAAGTATTGTAGAAGGGATTAACAATTTTTACCGACAAAAAGCAACACAGATTTGTAAGGGTAGATGTGGAGCAGTTCTTTTGATCATTAAACCTGAGAGAATATTTTGGGGCTCCGGAAAAGCAGTAAGAAACACAGGTCGAGGGGCCCACTTTTAGGACTAAGTCACAGTGGGTCCCACCGGTTCCAATGGGTCCTTCATTGTCTATATTTTGCACTATACAGTATTTGTCTATTTTTCTATAGTTGTTACTGAAGTGACATTGCATATTTTAAAAAAGTTGCCTAGTGGTTAGTGCAGTGGGTTGAGAACTTAGGGAACTGGGTTCAATTCCCACAGTAGCTCCTTGTGACCCTGGACAAATCGCTTAACCCTCATTTGCCCCAGATACAAAAAGATTATGATCCCAGTAGAGACAGAGAAAGTGCCCGCCTAGAATATATACTGCACACTGCTTTGGGTGTATGACAGAAAGGCAGTATATCACGTCTGTGACCCTTTATTCCATCCCTAAGCCCAGCTATCTTCCCTGGGGCAGAGATAATGAAGAAAGAATAGGGAACCTCCTGAGCTATATAAAAAATAGCTCTTTTATACAATAGCTCCCATTGGGAAGTGTTTATAGAGCTGCTTGACTGGATGACATCACTTATGTCTGTGAAGTCAATTATCATAGGTTATTAGGAAGAGATAGGGGCATTTTGTTCTTGGGCCCCTAAATGGAAAGGGGATGAGATTTGATATACAGCTTTCTATGGTTACAATTAGAGAATGACGCGGGGAAAAATTTATCCCCATCCCCAGGAGCTCAGTCCTTATCCTCGTCCCATCCCCGCAAGCCATCTGCTCCCATCTGCACAAGCCTTGTATAGTTATGAAGTATAAAAGCAGTGGCGTACCAAGGGGGGGGGTGGTCTGCCCCAGGTGCACGGCCCAAGAGGGTGCACAGCTGGCCACTCACCGGAAAATAGGCTGCCGCCGGGGAAAGGCTACCATTGCCGTCATCAGAAAGAAGCCGGCGCCGAGTTCTTCCTCCCTGCTTCTCTTCCCAGCGAGCCGACCCACTCTAGCCGTCCGACGTCAATTCTGACGTTGAAGAGGACGTTCTGGGCCAGCCAATCACTGCCTGGCTGGCCCGGAACGTCCCCTCCGATGTTAGAATTGACGTTGGACAGCCAGAGTTGGTCAGCCCACGGGAAAAGAAGCAGGGTGAACTCGGCACCGGCCTGTTTCCGATGGCCAGTGGCAGCCTTTCCCCAGCAGTGGTGGCAGCAGTATGTTTCCCAATGGCGGTGGCTTGGGGGAGAGACAGGGAGCCAGAAAGAAAGAAAGAGGGGGGGACAGGGATCCAGAAAGAAAGTAAGGGGGCAGGGTGAAAGAAATAAAAAAATGGGGCATGGGGAGAGAGAGAGAAAGACAGACATAGAGAAAGAAAGGGGGCATGGAGAGAGAAAGAAAGAAGGGGGCAGGGTGAAAGAAAGAAATGGGGCACAAAGAGAGAGAGAGAGAGACAGACATACAGAAAGAAAGGGGGCATGGAGAGAGAAATAAAGAAGGGGACAGGATGAAACAAAGAAAAAGTTGGGGGAGGGAATAAGGTCTGGAGGAAAGGAAGCATACAGGAGGCTGAAAGAAGGGAAGAAATATTGGATGCACAGTCAGAAGAATAAAGTGCAACCAGAGACTGATGAAATTACCAAACAAAGGTAGGAAAAATGATTTTATTTTCAATTTAGTGACCAAAATGTGTCCGTTTTGAGAATTTATATATGCTGTCTATATTTTGCACTATGGGCCCCTTTTACTAAACCGCAATAGCAGATTTTAGTGCAGGGAGCCCATGAGCGTCGAGAGCAGCGTGGGGCATTCAGCAAAGCTCCCTGCGCTAAAAAATGTTATTGCGGTTTATTAAAAAGGGAGGGGGTATATTTGTCTATTTTTGTATAGTTGTTACTGAGGTGACATTGCATAAAGTCATCTGCCTTGACCTCTTTGAAAACCCGCAGAATATAAATGATAATTAACATTTTCTCTGCGTACAGTGTGCTTTGTGTTTTTAAAATTGTATTGTTGGTAGATCATTTTGACTTGGCCACGAAGGTAAGGCGGAGGGAGGGAGGGGAGCTGCTGAAAGACATCTAGTAATCCTTGCAGGCTTGACTGTGCAGGGAATTATTTTTGTAGAATCATGTTTTGTTATGTGACTGGCATTATGTAGACTTTAATTTCTATGAATGAATAAAATGAAAATGATATAAAATTACTTGCTTGTTTTTATGTGCGTGCGCAGAAGGAAAGTGGAGAGAGAGTGGGCTGAGGACGCTGAAAGGAAATGGGGAAGAGAGAGTGGGGAGAAGACGCTGATTTATAAATTGACAATTGTACAGAATATTGTTTCTTTTTATTCTTTAATATAATAAGTTCAATATAAAACAATTCAAGGCTTGTGTGGATGGAATCAGGTGGTTTCTGGGGATTAGTCCAATAAAATGTTATTTTCTTATTTTTCATTATTTGTTTTATTTTTATTTGTTAATTTGTAAAGTGGTGATTGTTATGTATCAGTTTTTTCAAATTTACATCTACTGTCTTTATATTTTGCACAGTATTAGAGGACATGTATTACTGTTTTTGTGGTGTTGCATTGTATGCAGAGTCTGGTTTCTTGGCAGTTCAGTTTAACTTTTGTCTACATATTTCTATTTTTAGTTTGTGATTATTCCATATTGGGCGATTATTCCATATTGGGCGAAGGTATATCTGTCTGTGTGTATGAAAGGGACATGGCTTTCTGATAGCATCGACTGTACAGCATCAATTGTGCAGGATCTGGTTTGTTTAGTTTTACAATGTATGCGTTGGTGTTCTAGTTCTCACTGTAGTGTTTAAGATGCTGCCTTTTCCTAGGTACACTCTTGTTGTGCGATATGTAGATTGTTACTAAAAATCATATTTTTCATATAGATGGGGGGGTGTCAAAAAATGATGGGCCCCAGGTGTCACATATGCTAGGTATGCCACTGTATAAAAGTATAAAAAGAAACAATATTCTGTAGAATTGTCATTTTATAAACAGAAATAATACACAGCAAGGATCAACAAATTGCTTGTCTCCCCTCCCCTTCACATATATCCCCTCCACTATCGAGAAAACTGAATAAGCCAAATTATTACAGAATGCTACACAGAAAACTCATGCTAACAGAATATCGCAGTCACACATGTGTTAGGGGAATGCAACTAGGGCAACTGCCCCCTGGTCAGAGAGATCCCTAAGCCAGCTGGAAGCTAAAGAAGCACGGACTGGGCTTTGTGGTCCCCAGTTATGCCTAAAACCAGCTCTAGCAAGATACATATTTCAAATCTGATATATTCTAACACAAAATAGAAAATAAAATTCTTTTTTCTATCTTTTCTTGTCTCATCATTTTATTCTTCATGTTGGTCTCAGGTGCTGGTCTCTGTTTTGTTTTGTCTTCTCTTAACTCACTTGCCAGGGTCTCCTGACCATTTGACATTTCTTCTTTCTCCATACTCACCATCTTCTATCTCTGTCATGTTCAGCATCTCCCTTCTCTATGTCTCCTATACGTCCTTTTCTAGTATTTCCCCTGTGCTCAATTCCCTGCCTTCATCAACTCACCATTCTATGATCCTCTTCTCCTGTGTACAGTATCACGCCTCTATATCCCTATGCCCCTCCCTCCCCGTCAAGCATCTTCCTTCTGCATTCTTATTCTCCACCATGTCTAGCCATCTTCTCTCTGTGTCCATATAACATCCCATGTCTAGCATTACCCCTCTGTGTCCATATACCACCCCCATGCAGATACAGCATTCCCCCCTTTTTGTCCCTGTTCCTATGCTCCCATCCGTGCCCACTACCTTTCCTCTTTTTGTATATCTCCCTGTGTCCAGCTATCTGTGTATCTCCTTATGTTCCTCTCTTACTTCCTTTCACCAATATGTTTCTCACACTCTCTCTTTCCTCCCTCCACTATGTTCAATATTTCACTCACTCTTTCTTCTTCCATTGGTTCAGCTTTTCTCTTTCCCTTTCCTTTTCTCTCTCTTCACTCCCTTCCCTCTAGCCCCTTTACCATGGGTCCAACACTTCTATCCTTTCCCTTCAGCACCTAGGTGTGGATCCCTTCCCTCCAGCTCCACTCCACCCACCATATGGGCCCAGCACCTGGTTCCCTTCCCCCAATCCTCAGACCAGATTCAGCAACTGTCTCCTTTCCCTTCAGCTCTAGCCAGTCCAAGCAACTCCCTCCCCCCCTTTGTGGATGCAGCAACAGCAGCCCCCCCACACACACACACACAAGTCCAGCAGCCCCCTCCCTTCCTATCACAGGTCCAACAGCCACCCACCCTCATACCCTCCTTTCCTCGTTCCCGATCGCGGGTGGCAAAAAACCCAAAACAACAAACCTGTGATGCTCTTGGGTCAACCGCACCTCCCGGGGCAGGCCTAACAGCCTCTTAGAAGCATCCTGCATGCAGGGCTGCTCCGGAATGTTCTTGCCACTGAGTCCCTCCTTCTGATGTAACTTCCAGCCAGAAATCACATCAGAAGAAGGGACTCAGCAACAAGAAGGTTCCAGTTGGAGCCACCCTGCATGCAATAAGCTGGTAGGCCCACCCCGGGAGGCACAAAGAGGCTGTCCCAGGAGCGTTGCAGGTTTATTGTTTTGTTTTTATAGGGTGGGGGACTGTTTGACCTCTGATAGGGAGGAAGGGGGGCTGCTGACCTGCAAATGAGAGGAGGGCCTGTAGGGGTGTTTCCTTATTTACACCTGAAGGTTAGGCCTCTCTGACGTCATAAAGCCTGAACCATTACCTACAAGAAATCATTCCAGCCTAAACCATGCAAGAAGAGAAAGACGAAAACATCTTTGCTGTTTATGATGCCTGATGTACTCTGGGTATGTACCAGAACTGTATTCTAGTCAAGGACATCCAGCTATGCCTACATGCTCAGCCTGTGTGAATCTTGGGGGAGGCATGGCTCCTATGCTGTTCTTATCAACGAAGGCGCCTCTGTTTCACAGCCTGTACTAGACTCTATACTGAAAAGCTATTCATCTAAATTATGTTTCGGGATTGATTTGGAGAGGTCATCTGATGAGATCCAAGTGAAATTAGTGAAATTGTTAGTTAGTCTGTGCTAGGATGTGAAGGAACTTGCATCTTATCATAGGTGTTCTCTGCACATCTTCTATAATAATTAAGACCTGAAAAGTTACCTCTTGTGACTCTGCCTGAGAGAGAGACCGGACTTTTATACATCTGGATTCCATCACATAAAGGAAACCTTTGCTTCCAACCTAATTTACAGCTGTTCCAGTGACCAACGGACTCTTGTTTCTGTACCAAGAGAATTCTTATCTTCAGTGCTGAGTAGAAGACGTCTTCCCTTTCACCTGATTCTGTGCTACGGCCTAATTGGATGGTGAGACTAAGGAATTATATGTCTTTTCAGCTGGGTTAGAGAGAGAATTCTATTGTCTTTGGGACAAGGACGTGAAGTATCTGTGGTGATAAGCTATATTTTAGTTGCTGCTAATCAGGAATTATTATAAGGAATTATTTAGAGTGTAAAAATTAGTTTTACTCATTTATCTAACAAGTGTGGTGTGAGAACTATGTACTGAGTTTCATATATGTATTCAGAGACATTGTGAACAAATAATTAGTTATTGCTGCTGGCTTATGAACTATATTTTTCTATTTTCATAATAAAAGTATTTCATAACGCTTGGGTCTCTATTCTTAGTATAAACTGGCAAAATAACGAATCTTGGGTAAGGAGATTATGGTTTCCCCTAGAAAACTAAGAGACATGTAACTTGTTTATGTAACTAATTAGTATAACCATAAATCTTACTACAGGTTGCTGACCGGGAGGGGTGGAAAGGGAGCCAATTCGTGGCAGATCCTTTACTACGAGGACAAGGCCATTCACCACTCCAGGGGGCGGTAAATGGCCTTGTTTCCATACCCGCAGCAACCCCGTTCTTTCGGGTTGCCTGTGGCTACCCATGGCTAGCCACTGGTAACAGTCACCATGTCATTCTCTAGTTACAATCAAAGCAGTTTACATATTATATACAGGCACTTATTTTGTACCTGGTGCAATAGAGGGTAAAATGACTTGCCCAGAGTCACATGTAGCTGCGGTGGGAATCAAACTCAGTTCCCCTGGCTCTCAGGCCTCTGCATGAACCAGTAGGCTACCCCTCCATTCCAATACAATGGCATATCCCTTACATTGGATGTGTAATTATCTTTTCTCTGCACGTGTTAAGGAGGTAACTTTAAAAGCAGCTTGACACAAGTGGTCATACGTTTGATCTGGCATCTTCTCTGTTACTGTCTCATAATTATTGTAAAGTTATTAAAAGCAATATTTGAAAGAGCAATGAAATCTCTCTTTTCTTGTTTCAATGCTATTCATTTATCAGTATAATCAAAGTCATTCCAAAGAGAAGATGATAAATTGACAGGTGTTTTGTGTTTTGTTTTGTTTTTCTTTCTCTCTCTAAATGAAGCTTGAGCAATCTTCAGGAAGGATCTAAGGTATAATTTCCGCCTCTGCAAATAACTCCACATGAAAGAAAATTCACCTGCCTGCCCAGAAAATGCTGCTGTTCACAAAATTTTCAAGCACAGCATTTTCCTGAGCTCAGGATGTCAGTGATGGTAGCTTCAGACTGGCAGCAGCTATGCCAAATTTCTCCAGACATTTCTACTTAAACTTACATAGTACACCAGAGCCAGATGAGTTTCATGTACAAGGGGTTGTTGAAAAGTTCTCAGCCCAACCAACTTCCTAAATTCTGAGCATTATTTTGCACTGTAGCTGAAAAGAGTGTTATCTCGTATTTTGCAAAGTACAAATTTGCAGAATCGTAATGCTATGTTGTGACATTGTTTCAAATCATTGATTGAACCATGTCAACAAAAAGTGAGGAATTTTCAAGCCAAGTTCCTATTCCTGTAGAAATCCATGAATATATGATGCAAACATTGAGGCCCAGAAGATCTAAAGCCAGCAATTGTCTAACAATCATTGCAAAATCGGTTTTGACTGATTTAGCGATGATCAGATTTGCCAACACTATGCAAAAAATGGCTCACCTCATGGTTTTTTGCATGATCGCTCATTCTCTGACTCAGCCATGCAAATAAGCTCTTAACTATTAAAACACATGAATGTTCAAGATTCAGTATCGGCTTTAATCACCTCTGCAAATATGAAAGTCTATCAAAGTGCATACGCAGTCATATGAATGAGTTTGCATATGAGGGAGATTCATCTGATTGAGTTTGCATTCTGATGGACTTTGATATTTGCAAAAGTGATTAAAGTTTATATTGATTCCTGAACATTCACAAGTTCTATTTCGCCATCTTCTCTACCAGGAGGGTGTTCCAGAGAACCACCACCTTTTCTGTGAAATTTTTTTTCCTGAATTTGTACTTAAGCTTATTTTCATGCAGCTTCATTTCATATTCTCTGGTTTTACAGCTTCCCCATCTATGAAAATGATTCATTTATTTATTAATATCTTTCACGTATTTAAACGTCTGTATCATATTTCCCCTGTTTCTCCATTCTTCTAGGGCAGTGGTCTCAAACTCGCAGCCTGGGGGCTACATGCAGCCCACCAGGTACTATTTTGAGGCCCTCGGTATGTTTATCAGAATCACAAAAGTAAAATAAAACAGTTTCTTGATCATATGTCTCTTTAGCTATAAATTACAATATTATTATTAAGACTTAGCCAAAAGGAAAGATTTATAAACAGAGTACGGTACAGGGATTCAAACAGGGATTGGACGGATTCCTGAGGGATAAAGGGATCGTGGGATACTGAGGGAGGAGCTGGGAAGTAACACAAGTATAGAAAGCTAACCAGGTAATAAGTATAGAAACCCAACCAGGTCGTGCATGTGCAAGACCAGAGGGTTAGGACTTCGATGGGAAGATAGGACTTCAATGAGAAACCAAGGTGGCAAGGGAGCCCCTTCTGGTGATTCAGACAGGTCGTGACCTGTTTGGGCCGCCGCGGGAGCGGACTGCCGGGCAGAATGGACCTATGGTCTGACCCGGCGGAGGCACTGCTTATGTTCTTATGTTCTTAAAGTGTTTTACCTCATGCAAAATTGTCATTTCTTTAATATGATATTAACTATTTTTTCTGAGATGCTCCAAGTACCTACAAATCCAAAATGTGGCCCTGCAAAAGGGTTTGAGTTTGAGACCACTGCTCTAGGGTATATGTATTCACGTCCTTACATCTTTTCTCATATGTCTTTTGGTGTAGACCCTATTTTAGTCATCTTCCTCTGAACTACTTCAACTGTTTTTATATCCTGAACAAGAAATAGCCTCCAAAACTGAGTGGGGGGGGGGGGGGTTCACCAATGACTTGTATAGGGACATTATCACCTCCTCTCTTCTGCTGGTTAAGCCTATCTCTATACAGTTTGGCATCCTTCTGACTGTGGCACTACCCAGGCACATTGCTTTGCTACCATGAAATCTTCAGACACTATCACACCAAGGTCTTTTTCTGGTCACTCTACATCAGCCTCTCTCCTCCAGTTGCATACAGCTCCTTTGGATTTCTGCACCCAAAATGCATCACTCTGCATCTCTTCCCATTAAAGTTCAAGCATTAGCCCATGCTTCTAATTTATGTAGCATCCACCACAAAAATAGAAAAGGATCCAATATGTGCAGAGAAAACAATACAAGTAAACAAAACAGCTCAAACAGCCTCAAGAATGGGGACAAATATGATTTGAGTAATTCAAAGGTGCATTGAAATGTTTTCTGTAAAAAGATGCTTTTGATCATTAATTTCTTTCTCTTTTAACGCTGTTGGCCATTTATCCCCTCCTTTATCTTCTGATTCTCTCCTCCAATGAGCTATTGCAGCACAATATACGTTATCCTTCTCCCTTCGTTCATTCCATCAATGTTATCTTTTCTCGACTATACAGTATTGTAGTTCCTCCTTCTTCCCTCTTGTTAATCTGTCTTGTCTGTTTTTCGTCTTTGTAGTCAGTTGTATAGATCTCTGTCTCAAATATCTGTATTTCCTTTTTTAACATTGTAGTCTCGCCTAGAATTTATGATAGGAGTGTAATCAAATTTTAAATAAACTATGAGACTATTTTAATACATTTGACCCGACACAGCCCATGTTTCGGTGTGAAGCTTGCGTCAGGGGTCTGAAATACAATATATAAACAATATGCAACAACAGTATTTCAGATAAAAACAATAATTAAATAAAAATTAACCTTTGTCAAAATACATTGATAAATGTTAAAATATATAACTCATAAAACATAATGTTTTATATTATTAGACTACATAAAGATATAAATGTAAAATTCAAAAAATGATGTATACTAATACATAAAGTTTCATCTATCTCATTAATAAAATATCATATTAAAAACTGATTACCTCTGAATCAAAAAGTCTCTTCTTGCTTCAAATGAATTGTCAGGAACAAGGGGCTCCTTTTACTAAGCTGCGCTAGCAGTTTTAGCGTGAGCTACAATGCCACATGCACTAGTCGCTAACGCCTCCTTTGAGCTGGCGCTAGTTTTTCCGCATAGCGTGGGAGTTAGTGCGTGCTAATCTGTAGCGCGCTCAAAAAAAGCTACCGCAGCTTAGTAAAAGGAGCCCAAAGTCTCACAAAGCTGATAATATTTAAAATTGAAACCAGCAGGAATGAAATTGAATTGTCCAATATGAATAGACATAATTACTAAAAGTGACACTAATAAAAAATATATGTGATCTTTAACAGTAACTTTAAACAAGCTCTATTATTTTGAAGCTATCAAAAATGCCAATTATGTGCATGAAAATATTCTAATCATGCTCAAGTGAGATTATATGTGGAGTGTGATCATGAATAATGTATAAACTGTGAAATTATGAAAAATATCTCACCACTGTCTGTACAATTCCAACTAAAAAATAAATCAAGACGCCTTGGCTCAAATAAATTTATATGATAAATAATGCTGTTATATTAAGTCAGACTTATAATAAAAATATATATATATATTGGACTTGCCATGATGTTATAATTCCAAGTGAATGGGAAAATAATATGTGCTTATTATGAAAAGCTAAGGGCTCCTTTTACAAAGGTGCGTTAGGGCCTTAATAGTGTGTGCTAAATTGCTGCACGCTAGACCTTAACGCCAGCATTGAGATGGCGTTATTCTAGAAGTGTACCATACAGTTTAGCACGTGGTAATTTTGTGCATGCGCTAAAAACGCTAGCACACCTTAGTAAAAGGAACCCTAAGTCAGCTCTGGGCAAGTTTAATTTAATGTGTAAACAAATTAATATATTCTCAATAATGACCATTTCCTCCTATTCTCTCTGCTTCTCTTGAAAAGCAAGTACAAAAACATAAATCATGTATGACTGATGTAAGGTTAAAACTTCATGTTAGCAGCATTGATGTTAAACGTCACTGACAAATACCCAAACTTTTCTTTTTCATAAATTTATCCAAAAATGACTGATACTTATCATCTAATATAATAAAAGGGTACTCGCGAATGCGCACTCCCATCTGCATGTTCCGTTTTCCGTGCGTTGTAGAGCACTGCAGGTAGGAGTGCGCTTTTTTTTTTCATCCAATCTGGTTTTCTGATATTCTAATTATCAACGATCCCTGAGGAAGAAGTGTTTCTTCGAAACACAGACTGTGTCGGGTCCAGTCCACATGAACATTAGGACCAGTTCTTTGGATGTACTTTATGTTGCTTATGCATTTGTCTTGTTTTTAAATTTTTTGTTATTTTAATAAATTCCTGTACATTTTCCTGCAGTTTTGTTTTGTTTTCTTGTTGTGCACTTTTTCTGCAGGGTTTTGTTGGTTCTTTTTTGTTTAACTAGAATGCATTCTATCATTTCTGAGACATGCTGCACTCAATTGTTGTAAAGGTGTCCTTTACCAGCACTGGATTAAAACAGGGTAAAATGAGAAGGAACCAAGATGGTGTCGGAGTGAGTCGAGCTATCAAGTGGCTCCTGCTCTGTTCGGCAATTTTCTTAACCTTTTTTCCTCAGAGAATTTACCTGATATGCCTAAGCGCAGGGGTAAACAGAGGAGTGTGCTTCCTGTCTCCTCTTCCACTTCACTGACTCAGCAAGCAGCTATAACATCATATGCTGTTCCAGTTGCAGTGGGCGCATCCATTGACCGAGGAAGGCAGACCTCGGTCCTGGAAGGCGATGTTTCGCTTAGCCCATTTGGGCCTGGAGTTCCCCCACGTCCCGGGTTGATGTCAGGGACGCCCTCAGATGCACAGGAAGCGCCGGAATTGATGTCTCTGGCGACGCTGCAGGTCTCACCCCTGACCCCGGATGGAAACTACAGCTTGCTGACTTCCTTACAGTCAGCATTGGAAACCGGAGGACCTGAAAGTCAGCGGGAAGCGGGGAAGGTGGAGATGGATCCCATGGTGGAGTCCCCCGTAATAGCTACCCCTGCTCCCCTGATTAAACCAGCGGTGATTGACATGGAGGCACTATGGAGCGCTATGGAGACTTTACACAAGGTATGTTCCCAGATTGTACTTTCCACACAAAATTCTAATAGTAAATTTAAAACTTTTGAAGAAAAACTCCAGCAACAGTCTCTTAGAATGGAGAAATTGGAGAAATCTGTGGCAGATGAGAAGATTACTACTAATTTACAACTTAAGGATAAAGCTTTATTTGCTAGGAAAATTTAAAATCTGGAAAACGCTAATAGGAATTTGAACTTGAGATTTTTAAACTTTCCTGTTTCCAAATTTCAATCTCCTAGGGAATTATTTCAGTCTTTTCTAAATACCGTTTTGAAATTCCCTGAAAATAATATGCCACCCTTACAAAAGATATATTACCTAAATTTACCAAAGGAGGATAAAGATAAAGGGAACGCAGCACCAGGAGAATTGGATCTCACTGGTATGCTGGAGATATCTCAAGAAGAAATAATGACTAGAGCTACTTTATTGGTAACTTTTGTTTTTCTTCAAGATAAAGAAGCAATCCTTCGTCTATTCTATAGGACTGAAAAGGTGGAATTTCACGGATTCAAAATTTCTATATTTCCTGATGTATCCAAGTGGACACAAGCCAGACGTAAGAAGTTTTTGGCCTATCGTCAGTCTGTTTTGAGCCTAGGGGCAACCTTTCAATTACGTTTCCCCTGTAAATGCTGCATTACTTATCAGAGTAATAGATATATTTTTTATGAACCCGATCAATTGCAGTTTTTTCTTGAAGGTAAAGTAACCACAAGAATTCCAGACACCTCCATGGAATCAGCCAAGCAGGCCATTAGTTAAATAACTTCAACTGTCCTCTGTTATTTTATTAATTTAGTTTTTTATTTCTTATATCCAACTACCCTTAGAAGTGATTGATTCCTTCTCCTCTCAAATTGTGGACTTTAGTCATAGTCACTATGTATTTATTATTATATTATTATATAATTAGTACTTGTTTTTCCTATTGGATTCTTATATTTCCTTTCAAGTATTGATTGATCTGTAAATTGTAAAAGCATAAATTAAAAAAA